>NC_134412.1:35964775-36269467 GCF_038048845.1 Mixophyes fleayi | reverse complement strand
TCCCTTTCTGCATGTATGTTTGTTTTCAAACCCTTGTATTCAAAGCTTTGTATTTCTATTATTCATTGCTTTCTTATTTTTCATTCTTTACATCTATGCTAGTATCTCTCTATCTTTCTCTCTCTCTCTCTGCTCATGTATAGATACGAAAAGACATTTAAGACATATTTTTTTCTCATAAGACAAACTCAGGGATATACACACTAGATTGACATGAGTTACAGAAACAGTCAGGGGTTTGGTGTTATGTGTATAGAAGCTGCTAATATTAAGCAAAAAGTTTTGTTGTGGAAATACGATTCACGTTTTATAGACTGCATATCTGTTTTTGTTTTCTTTTCTTTTTTTGTTGAATGCCTCCTGTACAAAAATGTGCCTTTATATGTATGCACAAAGGGTGGTTAGGAGATTGCTGGAGGGTAGACATACAGATATGCATCTCTGTGTAGAACATTGGAGTAGGATTTGTGCCACAAGATATGACATAATGTGAAAACCCTAGAAAATGTAGAATTTTCGTGTTTTATATTTTTTACTGTTAAACTGACATGTACTGGATACTGATATATTTTAAGAAAGTGTTATAGAAATAGACCCCCTTTGTCTTTCTCACTTAGTTAAGTAGCTGAATGTGAGGTACTGAGAATGGCATGTGAGTTGGCAAAGGAAAAATCGATTGATATACATTGGCCTTCAACATTTTTCTAGTCTAGGGGGCGATGTTGAGTTGACTGAAAAATCTTTTTTTTATAGCAATACCAGCACATGAGTAGGACACTACATAGAGGACTTTACACAGTGACACAGTTACCAACTGAAGTAGCTGCTAGTAAAGTCCACACTTACACACACGACCATACATAGCTATCACGCCAGGGCGAACATAGCTGTCAAATAGACAGCAGGGTTTTATGTGACAGCTAACAAATCTATGTTTTGTTTTATTTTTCATTGTATTGTTTTAGTTTTAAAATGTGAACACACACACACACACACACATGCACGCATACACATATTGGTTAATATATGAAGATTTGGGTTACCTGAAGAATTTATCCAGGTGAAACAAATCTGCGTCATCCAATAACCACCTTGCAGGATCCTCAAGTATACACTGGTGTACCGATAAAATATGTCTAGGTAAAGGTGTATTGAAATGTGTCTAATAATGTATTACTGTGTCATACTCAAAGCTTTTGTTATTCAATGTGATAGCTCTAGAGTTAAAATAGGTGATAGGGGTATTCATGTTATTGATAATAGATGTATAATGTATGAGTAGTGGTAACAAATTACATACTTTCGATTAGCCACAAACCAGTGTGAACATAAAGTAATGGGACACGGTAGAACGAATTAAATAGAATGAGAGTTGGAACTTGATTGAAGTGGCTGATAGCTCTGGCCACTAGTCCTTCCCCGCTATCAATATCACTCCTAGGCAGCCTCTTAACCTGTTGTCTTTTGAAATGTTCTTGACCCCTCTTGAGATGAGATTGTAACTGAGAGGCTAGCTTAGGCTTTGAGAGGAGGTAAATGGTGAGACAGCAACCGAGAACGTCCAAAACACTGTTTCCTGAAAAGAAACACTAACTGTCAGGATGTTGGACCGGGAGAGTAAGATGTGGAACAGTAAAGTTCTTAGGCTCAGGTTATTTGACAAACAGGTACCAGGTGTAGGCTACCAGCATCACGACTTCAAGGGTAGCAGAGACACACTGGTGCCCATTTCACCCACTGCAGAGGGGCCAACCCTCAGAGAAGGGTCCAAGGGCACTCATGAATCTGTTCTGGAAGGCCTCGAATGCAGTTAGTAGCACTGAGCCAAAGGCTAAGACAGCTGTCCATCATGAAGTTGTAGTTTTTCCTGTTCTGTGTTTTTCTCATTTCATTCTCTTCTCAGGACGACCGATTCTTTTAATTATTAGCAGGTGACAGAGGCTGGTTCAGGTAATGATATTGAGGAATTGGGGATGAAGGAGAAGTTAGTAGCATAATCGGTCCAGGAAATTACTCTATTCAATTCAGGGGTAAAGGAAAATTTGGAAACCCTGGAGCTTGGAGAAAGTGCGTGGGGCTATTGTCTGAGTAGCATTACGTCCGTAAGTACGTTGACCACATAGTTAAAAAGAGGTACACCCAGCGATGCCAGTCCAGTAATATTCGGACTTGAGCAGGCATCCTTGAGAATGATTATCATTCTTGGGAGGGTAAGGTTTTAGACCAAACAAAGGGCTGGGCGTGCTCTCACGTGCCTCAGTGATTATATCAAATAGGATTAGTTCTCTTTCCACTAAATATTCTTGAGATACCCGAATTATGGGTGGGAGGTCACTAGGGGAAAAGTACAACACCTAGGTCCCTTAGTCTGGAGTCTCCCAATAGTTTGCAAGCCGATCACTAATTCATGTACAAAGAAACCTGAGTATTGGGAGACTGGGAAGAACGAAAAGACAATAGCCCGCCCACAAGTGTTGATGAAAAGAACTGATGACATTATTAGAAGTGTGTATATTAACGCAAGCTGAAGAAGATTGTATATGACATTATTGATAGACATAGGATGATGTTATTGATGAACATGAAGTGTTTAAATGTATTCTGAGCTTAAAGACATGCGTTGAACGGATGAATCTGTTAAACTTAAAGAACTGTAGTAGAGTATTCTGTATAACTGATACATGTTCTATTGTACTCTGCACCTTTCCAAATAATGTATTACATGTTTTATTGCACCCTTGAAGGGCATACAAAAGGTTATCTCCAAGCTCCAGAAGTGTACGGTCTATAGTAAAAGAAGAAGTCGTTTTGAGGATTAAGACTCTCTCTTATGATAACTTGTTTAGATCTACAAACAGCATGGTCATACCCCAAGGGGGACTTGCATTACATAGCAATGAAACGTGGTACTGAGATCCTGCATATAACATCTTTAAGGTGACAGTTTATTATACTATCAAAGGGTGGAACTGTCGAAGTCGTTTAATTGGATGAACGAAAGTATATTGGTTAATATTGTTTTATTGGCCGATTGCACTCAGTATGCCACGCTACATGTGTATGTCTCTATTGTGGCACAAATAGCCACTTTTCCCGTTCCTGCCCAAATAAGCCGGGAAATGAGCATGCCTAGGGAACGAGGGGAGAGTTCACCTAGGTCTGCAGATTGTTTCCCCGAAAAATGCTGTATTGATTCCTGCACAGCTCACGTTCAGTGCTCGTCCTGTGAAACTATCGGCCTTCATTAACAGTGGAGCCGCTGGCAACTTCCTTGACATCGGGTTTGCCCGCTCTGCTGGGATTCCACGGATTAAACTCCAATCTGCCATTACGGTATGTGGCTTAGACAGTAGTCCGTTGCCAGGCGGCAAGATTACTTGGGAGACCCCACCACTACAGTTGAACATTGGCGCTCTCCATTCGAAATCCATAGTCTTCCGTCTTATCGAATGTCCGTCGGTTCCTTTAATTCTGGGCCACCCCTGGCTATCTCGCCATAACCCCGTCATGGATTGGGTAAAAGGAGACATTGTCCAGTGGAGCTCTCGTTGTACACAGTCTTGCTTGACACTACCTCTGCGTGTGATTCAGTCTATTCCAGAGCAGCTTCCTTCACAGTATCATGACTACTGGGATGTTTTCTCCAAAAAGGCTGCTGACACTCTACCACCGCACCGGGATTTCGACTGTGCTATTGAGCTCATTACGGGCTCTAAATTACCCAAGTGACGCCTGTGCTCTCTCTCCAGTCCAGAGACCAAATCCATGCAAGAGTATTTTGACGAAAACTTGGAGAAAAGCTTCATCAGGCCATCCAAGTCCCCAGTAGGAGCAGGGTGCTTCTTTGTGTCCAAGAAGGACGGTGGACTCAGACCCTGTATCGATTATCGGGGGCTGAACCTTATTACGGTTAAGAACACCTATCCCCTTCCTCTCATCTCCGTACTTTTTGATCAATTAAGAGGGGCAACTATCTTCACAAAAATTGATCTTCATGGTGCCTATAATCTCATACGTATTAGAGCAGGTGATGAGTGGAAGACGGCATTCAACACACTCTCGGGCCACTATGAATATCTGGTCATGCTGTTTGGCCTTAGTAATGCTCCTGCCGTATTCCAGGATTTGATTAATGAGGTGTTACGTGAGTTCCTGGGACACTTTGTTGTTGTCTACTTAGATGACATCCTCATATATTCAAAATCGTTGTCTGTGCACCAGGGTCATGTCAGACAAGTCCTACAGAAATTGTGGGAACATCACCTCTACGCTAAACTCGAGAAATGCGAGTTTGAGGTCCAGAAGGTATCCTTCCTGGGCTATATAATCTCCGCAGAAGGTTTCTCCATGGACCCAACCAAGGTCCAAGCAATCCTGGATTGGGTACAACCGAATAACCTCAAGGCGGTCCAGAGATTCCTGGGATTCGCCAATTATTACAGGAGATTTATTGGCGGTTTGGCTGATATCGTGGCTCCTATCGTCACCTTGACCCGCAAAGGAGGTGATCCAGCTGTTTGGTCACAACAGGCAATAACTGCATTCGAAACCCTGAAGAAAGCTTTTGTGTCTGCTCAGGTCCTCAGACACCCGGATCCTAAGGTACCATTTATTCTTGAGGTAGATGCCTCTGACGTCGGTGCTGGGGCCATCTTGTCACAAAAAGATCCCCAGACCCACCGCTTACATCCATGTGCCTTTTTTTCCCGTCAGTTTTCCTCAGCGGAAACCAACTATGACGTGGGAAACCGAGAATTGCTGGCAATTAAGTGGGCCTTTGAGGAATGGTGACACTGGTTGGAAGGAGCTGCACACCAGATCTCCGTTATAATGGATCATAAGAATCTGCAGTATATAGAGTCAGCCAAACGTCTGAACCCCTGACAGGCTCGTTGGTCGCTGTTCTTCACTCGGTTTAACTTTATTGTCACCTATCGTCCTGGTTCTAAAAATATTCAAGCGGACGCCCTGTCCAGAAGTTTCCTGGCACATCATGCTCCGGTCACTAGTCCAGAACCTATTGTTCCTGTGTCTATGATCCATGCTGGATTAACTCAAGATTTGAGCTGTACCTTACAAAGGTTCCAGAGGTTGGCTCCTGACAATACTCCGGTAGGATGCTTGTTTGTTCCTGTTCATCTAAGAAAGGCAGTCCTTGCCGAAGCACACAATAATCAGTCTGCTGGACACCCTGGAGTCTTCAAAACATTGGAAATCCTTTCCCGTACTGTATGGTGGCCATCACTGTCTGCCGACGTCAAGAGTCACGTCTTGTGAAGTTTGTGCCAGGAACAAAGTTCCCAGGTTTTGCCCGGTAGGTCAGTTGGTTCCGTTGGCCGCTCCTGCAAAACCTTGGACACATTTGTCCATGGACTTTATTGTTGATTTACCACCTTCTGCGGGACACAATACCATTTGGGTCGTGGTAGACCGCTTCAGCAAAATGGCACATTTCATTCCACTAATCCGGCTTCCTACTGCTCGAGATCTAGCCATTCTCTTCATACAACATATTTTCCGTCTCCATGGACTTCCTTCTGATATCGTTTCTGACCATGGATCACAATTCATTGCACAATTCTGGAAATCCTTCTGTACCCTACTCGGAATTAAAATCAGCTTGTCATCCGCATACCACCCTCAGTCAAACGGGCAAACCGAAAGGGTTAACCAGGCCTTAGAGCAATTTTTAAGATGCTACACATCAGAATTCCATGATAACTGGTCCTCCTTGTTACCCTGGGCGGAATTTGCTTGTAATAACTCGTGCCACTCATCCACCAAAATCTCTCAATTTTTTTGCAATTATGGCTTTCACCCCAGATCCAACTCCTTATACTCACTCAAATCTGCTAGTATCCAGGAGACCCGCTCCACTGCCAGAGACCTCAGACTTATCTGGACGAAGGTACACTCATCTTTGAGACGAGCTTCATTTGCTGCAAAAAAAAATTCTGACCGCCACCGTACCATCTGCTCTCTCAAGGTGGGCCAGAAAGTATGGCTCTCTACAAAAAATATCAAGCTCAGACAGCCTTGCAAAAAGTTGGGCCCTAAGTTCATCGGGCCATTCTCCATTATCAAGAAGGTTAATTCCGTAGCATTCAGGTTAAAAATTCCGGTTTCGTTAAGGATCCCCAACACATTTCATTGTTCATTGTTGAAGCCGGTACTGTATCCTAGCCAATCTTCAAGTGTGCCTGGAAGAAATTCGAATAAACCACTAAGATATGTGGTCCAAAGGATCCTGGATTCCAAAAAATTGCAAGGGCAGATGCACTTCCTGGTGCAGTGGAGGAACCGCGGGTTAGAAGAGCGGTCTTGGGTTCCGCGGAGACAACTCCATGCCCCTAAGCAATTGAAGGAGTTTTTCAGGAGATTCCCAAGAAAACCTGGATGTCGGGGCCCCTCGACCCCTCCTCAAGGGGGGGTACTGTTACGAGCCGCGGCGGTACCCAGCCGCCGCGACTCACTTACCCACATTCCGGCCGTCGCTATGGCGACCGGGACGTCACTTCCGCCCATAACCCGGCCGTTGCCGGGGCAACGGATGGACGCTTCAGCGCTGCGTCCCGGCGGTGAGTAGCCGGGCGCATGCGCTTAGTGTATTACTTGCCTGCGGGCTAATTAATTATTAGGTGCAAGGGGGCTGGATATTGCCAGAGCTAGGCTCCGATTGGCTGGGCTTACTATTTAAGGCAATGAGGTCTGCTACCTCATTGCCGTTTATAGCTTCTGTTCCTCAGTCTGCTGACCTGCTTGTTCCTGTTCCAGTCTATTGTATTCTGCTGACCTCTCGTGTATGACCCTTGGCTTTGGACTTCGCTTGTGTATCCCGTGACCCTGACCTTTGGCCTGTTACCGTATCTCTTGTTTGCCTGTGACCCTTGACCCCGACTTGTTAACTGGACTTGCTACCTGCTGCCGGCCCTTGACCTCTGCGTGGACCTCACTCCGCTTGCCTGGGTTCTCCCCAGCCGGTACACACTTCACGACCCTCTGTCAGTCTGCAGCCCAGTCTGTCCCCACCATCAGGGGCTCCAGTGAACACCTGATTGGCAGAGTAGACTCTGGGTTATGTTGTGCCGGCTGGAGGGGTTCCTAACACTTTTAGGGAGTGAAAATGTGCCCTCTCTCCAGGGGTGTGCAGAGCATTGCTGGTCCCCATAGTAAAATTTGAGTAGCGACGGCACTGTAGCCTCCTGGGCGCTTTGCTCTTCTTTCAATAGAGCATATCGCCGATGTCTTCAGAACATGAGTGGTCTGGTGCCGGCACTGGTTCTAAAGAAGAGCAACCTAGCATTGTCGGCCCACTTACCTCCCCCACTGTAGTTCTGCCCTTACCTTAGTCCTATTTTAATAATCTCACTCTGCAAAAATAAATCCTGTTTTTTCATTGCTCTACGAAAGTAGATGCATCAGTGCACCTACTCTCAACTTAGAAAGCAATATCCTAACACCGCCTAATGACTACCTTCCCCTGTGCAATCTTCTGTCCCTCCGCAAATACTACCATATTCCTCTGCAAACCCATGTGCTTTAGTAGAAATCTAGGTGTAGCCCGCGCAATATTATATTATTTTATTAGTTAGTGCAACAATATTATTTGTAGAATTATACAAGTGGTATTATATAATTAGGGGCATGACTAGATCTGGAGGGTCGAAAATGATAGAAAGAATGCAAAAGGGTAGACAGACACATTCTAAAATGTTTGTTTGCCCATAAAGAAAACATTAAACTATATTTAGCGCATATCCTTGTACAATGGGGGAATTCAAATTCTTAGTAATGTGCTGCAAAGTGCCTCCGGAATGGTCCGTGACGACCTCTGTTGGTGATATATGGCCTGAAATCTCCGTTAACAATAAGTGGAAATTCCTCTATTGTAGTAACCAGCATTGTGCACAGCAATTAGTGAAAGAAAATGAATTTATTGTGGCTTCATCTGATATCTTACTCAAACTGAATTGGATTGTTTTTTTCTATTCACAGGGTAGTTAGATAAGCAGGTACTTACCTGGAATTTAGGCAAACAGACTTAAATAACTGAATATTGTCAAAATTCCTCAGCACTCAAACAGGCTGTTTGATAAATGTGGTAGGTAGTAACGGAGTGTGTCTATTAGTAGTATGGATGATGGTGCAAGTGCTTAATGTTGCTGTATTCCTAAAATAAACTTGCTGTGGGATTTTAAACGATGTTGATTTGCATACATGTCTAAGCCAAAATAGACACTGGAGTAACAAAATTATGAATAAATTAAGTATATCAATTGTCAAGTGAACATGTCTTTAAAAATTGCAAGTCCTTGATTGGTACAATATGTAGTCTTTTTCAATAATGTCCCAGGTGAAAGCAATTCCTCCAAAACAGTCTCATTTAATCCTCTTTGTTCCTTATGTAATTACATCAGCTCCATTTACAACATAACATGCAAAGAGATGGAAAAAAGTATAACATAGTGAAGTACTGTAGGATTTCAGTACAAACAGATTCTTTACGTATGCACTTACAATAATGCATGATCATTCTTGCTTGCTGCTAAGTGTGATCTTTACTGAGTTGTTTCAAATCTCTATGTGTTCTCTGCTGAGTTTCCGTATAAGGTGTCCATGTGAGAGATTCAATTCTCTGCATTGTTCTTTAGAACGCAAGGCATGCATCATCACTGTTACTACGGTAATTGATGTGCATTATTACCGTTAGTATGGTAATTTCAATGCTGATTTTTGCATCTCCATGAGCTGCGAGCAGAAATCTGTGTTAAAACGCCCGTACTAACGGTAATGAAGCACGCCCCGTGTTGTTCTTTAGAACAACGCAAGGAATTGAATTTAATCCTGTATCTCTCCTTCTCCCAATAGTGTGGAATTATAGGTCAAAGGGTAAAAAACATATTTACCTAAATAGTATTACCAGTTTTAATATTCATACACAAAACCACAGTAGTGCACTTACTTTTCATGCACTTGTAAATGTCCATATACAATTGTGAATATACCAGGTTTATCTGGCCCATTTATACACACCCAGGGGGGTGCCTTACTCTGCCAGGGAAACATACCCAGTTCTTCTAGGCAGGGTTGCCAAGAGGAATTCAGGGCCCCGGTACAACAACTTCATGGGACCTTATAGTTGAGCATGGATGTACTCATACGATTGGGGGCGTGGCTATGCATCATTGGGGCATGACTAGCAGGTGAAAAATGCTAGACCACCCTCCTACAGAAAAAAAAACCTGCATTGTTGTGCACTCCTGACTTTCAGGACATCTAGCACCCAGGGCCGGATTAACCCGAGGTCTAACTGGGCTATAGCCCAGGGGCCTCGGGCATCCAGGGGGCCCTTCAAACTCCTCAGCAGCATTATTGATCGGTCGGGGGCGGGGGCGCCCCCGGCCCGATCGATGCTGCTGAGTACTATCAGTGCAGTCCTCCGTCCCGGCGCGCTGTAGTCTGCTTACTGAGGAGATCTCGCGAGAGTTCATGAACTCTCCCGAGATCTCCTCAGTAAGGAGCTTACAGCGCGCCGGGACGGAGGACTGCACTGACAGGAAAGTGCTTGGGGGGGGTCTTCGCGGCGGACGGCTCACATTGGGGGCCTCGCGGGGAATGGAGGGCCCCTTAGCCCAGGGGCCTCCATTCCCTTAATCCGGCCCTGCTAGCACCATAGTGTAGTATATAAAGAATGCAGTGTGTATATAAAGAGTTAACAATCTTGGCCTGCCCCTTACATTGGGCAGAACAGTAACCAAAAATTCTGATTGTCCCACACGAATCACAACATTTCACAGACTCTCATGCTCTCTCCTACCTGTTATAGTCACTTTCACCACCTGTGACTGCTGGTTTGTTTAGGTGCGGCTTGTCTGGATCCTGGAATGTTGGGGGCCCTATTTGGGGAAAAAAAGGGTACATTTAGAAAATTCAAACCAGCCTCGGCGTTAAATCAATAGCAACCACGAGTAATAATTAGGAGTTTCTCCAGCCCCAACATTAAAATAATAGTATTCCCATTTAATAAATTAACCTATTTCCCTCCCTGCAAACAGCCCCAGCAATATATTAATAGTATTTACATTTCATAAATATACCTATTTCCCGCAATCATCACTGCCATTAAATAATTCATAGTCACATTTAATAAAGAGACCTCATTCTTCCCAAACTCACCCCCACATTCAACAGTCCCCAAAACAACCCAATCTTAAATGAGTAGTCCCCACTATTAAATTACCACACCATCGCCCCACAAACAAAATAGCACCCATTAATTAGCCACCACCTACCTCACACACACTACATTGCCACAAGGCCCCTGTGCCATCACACACACATTACTGTGCCCTTCCATCATCACCATGCAGTGCCCCCTTATCATCACACTGTGCCTCTTCATTATCACAACGCTGTGTCCCCTTATGATCACACTGCGCCCTTCATGCTGCTTTTCCCCCTTTCACCTGGCCCCCCTTCATCGCACTGTGCCATGCTGCTCCCCCTCTTTTTTTTAATCGCATTGTGCCTTTCTTCCCCACTTGTTTCAATCACACCGTGCCTTTCTACCCCTTTTTTTCAATCACAACATGCCTTTCGCCCACCCTCTTTTCCCATTCACACCTGTGCCTCCCACCCCCCTTTTCAATCACACCGTGCCTTTCTCTCCCCCTTTTCTCAATCACACCGTGCCTTTCTCCCCCCCTTTTCTCAATCACACCGTGCCTTTCTCCTGCCCCCTTTTTTTCAATCACACCATGCCTTTCGCCCACCCTCTTTTCCCATTCACACCTGTGCCTCCCACCCCCCTTTTCAATCACACCGTGCCTTTCTCTCCCCCTTTTCTCAATCACACCGTGCCTTTCTCCCCCCCCCTTTTTTTCAATCACACTGTGCCTTTCTTTGCCCCTTTTTCCTCACACTGCGCTTTTCTTCTTTTCTCGCCTTGCCTCCGTTCCTTTACTTACCTTTTTTATTGACTTCTTTCATCTCTTTACTTCTCTTCTGACTTGCTTGCAGGCTCCTCTCTGCGCCGCTACTCACTGAATGTCGGGGGCGTGACTTGATGACGTTACGCCCAAAAGTCAGTGTGAACGGAGCAGGGAAGAGGGACGCCATAATCACATGAGTACATTTTTTTTCTTGTTTTTCTTTTTAACACCCACAAGACCCACAGAGTTCTTCTGAGCTGCAGATATGCCAGAAAGATGCTCAGTCCAGCAGAAGTCTAGATGTCAACACTTGAGCTCTACCCAGGATCAAAACAAACACAGCAACAACCTTCCCTGTGTCTCACTCTTTTCTCTATACCCTGTAGTTTCCCCACGCTCTAGGAGCTGGGTCATGGTTGGCCTTAGAATAAATAGGATCCCCTAAGAGTGGCTGTCTGTCAAAAGGGGCTGTTACATGGCTGTCCCTTCTCACCCCAATAAACCCCTTGTTTCCCTGTTGGGCTCACTCCAAGGTGTCTGAATAGAGACAATGGGGACATACTCAGGTTAATTAAGAGGCAAGGCTAAGATGATTAAGACACACCCAGTATTAACCCTTTACAAGCTTTTACAGCCAGAAGTAGCTCTCAGCTGATCAGGACTTCCTATAGAGAAAGGAGGGGGGTATAAAGGCAGCTACAGCCCCCTCATCTGTATCCTGGTACTGTATCCATCTGATTCTTATCCATAACCCACCTGGCTTCAATTTAAGGACATGTGTAACAAATATCATTACAATTATCAACAATATTAATTTTTACATTGAGTAACACATACTGCAAAAGTCAGCTATATAGGCATGGCTACAATGTCCCAATATCCCCATGTAATAAGACACTGCACTTGCACTTTTGGAGTCTGTGAAACAATAACAGGGTTATAAAGGTGCATGTTTTTATACTCCATATTTTGTGAAAAATTATGGACAGGTTGGTTAAGGTGATATTGAACTGGTTTCATCACAACGATACAGCCTGATAAAGTCATTCTGGCTAAGAGGTGATTACCTCCCTTTCGCCAGATGACTGCTGCTACCTCCATTGTGCTATTCATTTCGGGGGTGGTACAGCTGTTGGTCTCAGGAGCTCAGTACGTACATAGTTATATTACCTCTGTTTTTTTCCCTATCACACTGTAGAATGAAGTTTAGTTCCACACTGTACCTAACATCAGTAAGCAGATTGTATGCACTATATGCACATACATTAAAGGCCCTAAACATAGGCAAACCGAGGGGGGGGGTTTCTAGTGCCTGGAAATCCCCCTCCAAGCCTGGGGCACTATATAATTGAGGTGGCTGGACCCTGCTCCCGCTTCACATAGCTCTGCTTGAAAAGGGAGAGCTGTGTGCACCTAACAGTAGTGCACGCAGCATTTCCCATGTATATTATGGGGATAGGAAGAGTTGAAGAGCAGCCAAGCACTGTCTAAAATTAAAGCCACGCCCCCATGCATGCTGGTCACGCCCACTGGTGGTGTGGTGTGGAAACCCCCTTCTACAAATCCTGCGTTTGTTCCTGCTAAATAACATTAAGCACTAGTACAATCATCCATACTATTAATAGGCACACTCCATTACTGACTACAAATCAATTATCAAATAACCTGTTTGAGCCCTGAATATTGCCAATATTCTGAAATCAACAAGTATCCGCTTTGCTCCTACCCTTAGATGCATGGGTTTACAGTACAGTTAGACTTAACCAACCGAATGGTCAAGACGCTGCATTGACAGCTAGGTGCAATTCAAAAACAACATACTTCATTAAGCATATTACTCCACCACCCTGGCATCTTCCTTCATTGTATACATACACTGATCAGCCACATTAAAACCACTGACAAGTGAAGTGAGTAACATTGATTATCTCGTTACAATGGCACCTGTCAAAGGGTGGGACATATTAGGCAGCAAGTGAACAGTCAGTTCTTTAAGTTGATGTGTTGGAATCAGGAAAAATGTACAAGCGTAAGGATGTGAGCAACCAAATTGTGATGGCTAGATGACTGGGTGAGAACATCTCCAAAACGGCAGGTCTTGTGGGAGTGTTCCCAGGATGCAGTGGTAATTTTACAACAAAAATGGTCCAAGGAAGGACAAACAGTGAACTGGTGACAGGTTCATGGGCTCCCAAGACTCGGGGGCAGTAAATGAATGCACTGTGTGTGTGTGGGGGCCAGTGAATGAATGCACTGTGTGTGTGCGTGTGTGGGGGCCAGTGAATGAATGCACTGTGTGTGGGGGGGGGGCAGTGAATGAATGCACTGTGTGTGTGTGTGTGTGTGTAGGGGCCAATGAATGAATGCACTGTGTGTGTGGGGGGGCAGTAAATGAATGCACTGTGTGTGGGGGGGGGCAATAAATGAATGCACTGTGTGTGTGTGGGGGGGCAGTGAATGAATGCACTGTGTGTGTGTGTGTGTGTGCCAGTGAATGAATGCACTGTGTGTGTGGGGGCCAGTGAATGAATGCACTGTGTGTGTGTGGGGGGGCCAGTGAATGAATGTAGTGTGTGTGTGGGGGGTGGGGGTCTTAATATAATGCTAATTATTGGGTGCTATTTTATATGTGTGGTGATGGTGGGGCTATTTAATTTAATAGTGGGTCCTATGAATTTAAGATGGAGTAATTGGACCTTTAATTTAATGCTGGACTGGTGAGCTATTAACTGATTGTGGGGCTGTTTGGGGAGAATGAGGTCTATTTATTATGATTTATTTAATGCCTGGGATTGTTGTGGGAAATGGTAGTATTTGTTAAATGTAAATGCTATTTAAATTATTGTTGGGGCTGTTTGGAGGGAGGGAAATAGGTTTATATATTAAATGTGTTTGCTATCTACTGTCAGGGTTGGTTGGAGGGAAAGAGATCTATTTAGCAAATGAGAATATTATTATTTTAATGTTGGGGCTGGGGGAAGGCCTAATTATAAAACATGAGTGCTATTAATTTAATATTGGGACTGTTTGCAGTTTTCAAAATTTTATATACCCATTTTTTTTTCCCAAATAGGGCCTCCAGTATTCCAGGATCCAGACAACCAGCAAATGAGCTAAAGTAACCAGCAGCTACAAGTGGTGACAGTGACAAGAACAGGTAGGAGAAAGCAGGACAGTCTGGCAACTGTCCTAAATCTGGTAGGACAGTCCCGAATTTGGGTGACTGTCTCGCTTAGGACAGTTGGGAGGTATGTCCCGCTTCATTGTGTACTGCTCGTGAAGGCAGAGCTGCGTGAACCTAACTGTAGTGCACACAGTATTTATTTGTTTAAAATGATAACCATGCTACATAATAGGGCCCCCCCTGTCTTAAGTGCCCTGGGCCCCTAAAGCCTTAATCCAGCTGATTGTGGGGGTGGGGGGGGGGGGATATGGTGTGGTAAAAAAAAAAAATAATAATTCCGATGGTGACACACACACCCAGGGCCGGATTAACCCGAGGTCTAACTGGGCTACAGCCCAGGGGCCTCGGGCATCCAGGGGGCCCTTGACAGAGCTCAGCAGAATTATTGATCGGGACAGGGGTGGGCGCCCCCGGCCCGATCAATGCTGAGCTCTGTCACTGCAGTCCTCCTTCTCCGGCGCTCAGTAATCTCCTTACTGAGGAGATCTCGCGAGAGTGTCACGAGATCTCCTCAGTAAGCAGCTTACAGCGCGCCGCGGAAGGAGGACTGCAGTGACAGGAGAAGGCAAGTGCTTGGGGGGGGGGGGGGGGGGGGGGGGTCGGCTAACAGGGGGGCCAGTCTGATGACGGGGGGGGGGCTCACGGGGGAATGGGGGCCCCCTTAGCCCAGGGGCCTCCATTCCGTTAATCCGGCCCTGCACACACCCCACAGGATCCTGCGTCTCAGGCTGCAGCCTGATCAGCCTATTGATTGCTCAGTCCCTAGACAGGTGGCAGGATAAGGAGGAGAGATACTGACATGCTGTGTCTGCAGATTGATCACCATTGGTGGCAGATAAGCATGAGCAGATGGGTGAGGGACAGAGCCATGCCCAGGTTGGCACAGATTACTCAAAACGAAATATTGGTTGTTATGCGCTACAGCACATCTCAAAGCCTTTTGCACTCCTACCTAGAAATTGATCAACATATGCCGTAATATACTGCTGTCTGTGAATTTTAATCCTTCAAGTACAGCTCTAAATGTTAAAAAAAAAATGTATTCTTTATTTTCAAACCCAAACTGTAGATAATATAACATATACTTTTGGAAGATCTCGAAAAGACCTATTTACCCAGCTCTGGTACAACTGCACTAATGTCTGTTAGTACCCAGACTCTATAAAACGTGTCTTGATGAGCACATAAGCTGCGTGCTTCAGTCCATCCCGCTAGCTACTAGTTGAGTCAGTGTCCCTTTAAGGAGAACAACAAACACTCGTGCTAGCACACACATATAATCAGCTCTCTCCCTCTCTCCCTTCTAATCAGCGTCCCAGAGAGCACAGCCAGGTGACACATGCCCGTCCATGTGTACCTAACTCTCCTAGACACGCCCCTCCACGCTGCCGATTGGCCATAACTGGGTCAAGCCCCTCCTAGCCGGTTTGCGATTGGACAAAAATAGGTCAGGGTCCACCTGCCTCTCCCCATGTCACTGCCACATGACTATCCCAGTGAAACTTGGAAAACACAAATACACACACACAGGCGCTCATGGAGCGAGCTGCTAAAATAAAGGGTTAGCCGAAATAAATAAATAAATGGTGCACAGAAAAAAAAAAAGGCTGCAAACTCCCGAGGTGATTGGCTGCTGGAAAAGTCTCGTTTCATGGATGTAGCTGCTGCAGGCTCCTCCTTTATTCTCACTGCCATAGAGGAAAATAAGAAAATAACAAAAACAGTTTTCCATTGATTAGGAAATGGGGGAACTTCTATCTTGTCCCCTTTGCAAGAACACCGGTCAGTGCATCCTATGCCAGCAGCCATCCACTCTGACGTGCTGAGCTGGGGTCCTGCATTATATTGCTTTTTGCTTTGGTTATTTTTCTTTTTTCAATTTTCCTTGCAAGTTCTTTCTGACAAGAGGCATTATTTTTTTTTTTCTTTGCCAACCTGTGTGGATTGAAGAAGAGATTGTATCCCGGAGAGGAGAACACAAGTACCATTTGTGATTATCATTACATCCTACATCTACTTTTCATTGACGTGCAAACTGTCAGTGGAGATGGCACGGCCAACAGCCCAGCTGGTTGGCAACGAGAAGCTACAGGGCCAACAGCTGCATCCTACGCCTCCTATCGGAGTCCCAGGGTCGGGGATGGTGAGCTTGAAGAGCTTGCTGCAAGGGCCCATCAAGGGGCAAGAACGCAGGGCAAAAGACCTAGCCAATTGTAAGTACTGTGTGAGCTATCTGTCTGTCTATCTTTTCTGTCTATCTTTGTCTATCTATCTATCTATCTTCTCTGCACAGCAAGCATGTGTTCCACCTATCCATCTGTCAATCTCCTTAGGTTTACACCAGCCAAAGGTTACCTCTCCGCTTGGCACACACTTTTAATAACACTTTGCTGAAATTGAACTGCCCTTGCATGCTTCCCTATACCTCTGTATTGTCCTCCCTGTATTTATTTTGTAATTGTTCTATTGTGCCTTTATTTATTTATTTTCAATCAATATCCATATGCAGTCACTTGTTTTGGTATCCCTATGCTTGTGGTGTTTTTAGTTACACCGTATATACTGTGTAATCCAGTTTTTAACACATTTATTATCTTGTTATTTCGCGTTCATCCATCCATGCTGTCTTCTCTATGTACTGTAATGTTCATTTTATAGAGGACAACCAAAGATCCGTAGTTTATCCAGCTATATCTCTACATGAATTATCAGCACTGATAACCTCAATTTCTTGTATGACTTTTTAGAGCATTTTAAAAGCAAATCTACATACTAAAACGAACTGATGATTTTTTGCCTTGATTTTCGATTTTCTTTAAACTGCTCTAGAATTGTAAACTTATATTTAAACTAATTAATAGTATTATAAGTTTAAAACCATACATTTAATTTTGTTAATTTCCATGATGCAGTTAAACTGTAATGCATATAATCCTCAGAGATTCTATGTCAAGATCCCATGTTTTTTCCAGGTAATGGCTTATTAAATGGATGTGTTTTTAAAATATACACATTCCAGGAGGTTGAATTAAAAAAAAAAAAAAAAAATGGGTTCTATACCATCCTCTTAAAATTTGTTTGATTTGTTTATCGTCTGTAGTATTGGTTTTCTGTATAATGGACCTATTGGAAATGGCAGAAACAAGACTACTGTAATGAAAATTCTAAATATTAGCATTAATTAGCATTTGCAGAGCCTAAATGAACATGCAATAAATAGGAAGAGAACATCAGCCACATTTTATCTTCACGTTTTTGCCCATGAAAGTCATTTTAGAATTGCAAATTATTTTTCAGTCTTACTTTTTTAATTGCTGACCATTAAGACACTTGCACTGCAAAATAGCATTAGTCCAGTGCAGTCCTTTATCTGATACATAAATATTTTAGTAACACATTTCTCTTATATTGCAAAATAGAAAAAGATCATTATGTTTGTATGGTTTTCCTAACAGTAGATAGCAGGAGACTTGTCATAAACCATTACTTCAAACCAGCTGATAAAGAAGTTGAATAGCAAGTTGCTCCAATTTTAGCCTTTTATGTGAAACTAGAGTGTAGTAAGAAACAGAGGCGTGAAGTAATAAAGCTTCCAAAAAATGGATAAAATATTATTGGGAATGTTTGTATTTTACCTTGGAGTGAATTTAATAGGTGTATAGCTATGAAATGCCTACGCCCAAGACTGCCCATAGAGGGGAACAAGAGGGACACATGTTGGGGGCCAGTGACCGGGTCACGAGGCTATTACTGTAACTAATCTTTTGGGGCCCAGAAGAATTCAAACACTCTGCAAGCATTCACCTTTGCTGCTCACAATCAGTCTTCTGGAACCAAGGGAACTCTAAATCTTTGATCAAAATCAAACCCTCGCTTGAAGTTTTGGAACAAATAAACTCATCTCTCAAGGAGAGGTGGGCCCATAATTCTTATGAGCGACCCTGCCTACAGCCAATTAAACTTTCATAGTTAAAAGCTAACCCCGCCTTTTCAGAAAATGTTATATAACATCCCCCTAATCTAACATTTATTTCTAAAAGAGACCTCCAGCTCCAGTGCTCTTAGATGGCTACTTTGCTGGCTCTTTTGTAGCTACAAAATCATTAGAATTCATAGTGTTGAATTACCCGAGCTGACGCCTTGGTGTAAATGGCAAACTCCGCATGCATTTTTTGAGTATAACTTCTCCTGTGTGCTAGGAAAGGAGCGTTTCATGGTAGTGATTTAGCGTTATGAATATTGGCACTTTTCTATCTTGAGTTCAAAGCACCTACCTGTATGGGTCTATTTGGTGTTCATTAGGCAGCAGCAAGTTTAGTTTGTATCTCTGTGGTATGCCTGATGCTTGACTTTATCAAGCCAAGGCTCATTGTTGAGCCCTAGCAAGCTCCCCCGCCCCCCCTTCCTCCCCCATCTAAACTAACTAAAACCTTTTTCACCAGCAGCCTAACGCCCATTGGCTACTGCGCATGTGTGACTAGGTAACGCATCTCAATGGACAAAGAGAGACTTCACCAGTGGGGATGGAGTCCATAGGAAAGTATTCGTTTTTTAAGGCTGGTGGTGGAAAGCTTTTCACCTCCTGTTAAATTTGGGGCATATCGCAGTCCCTGTAGATGTCTATGGGGACTGCAGTGACCAATGTTTGTCAGGTTAGGGAAGGTAAAATCTCTGATTTTTTCGGTCTTGCCCAAAAATCGTGAGATTCTGGCAAAGGGTACATAATTTGATCCGTAGAGTCACCACATTACAACTACCTCCCTGTCCTTCTTACTCATTACTACACAGACCTGTACCTGAAACTGATAAGTACATAATGGCACTTGCGGGCCATTTACTCAATGCCGCCAAGTGTGCAGTAGCTGTGAACTGGAAACAACTAGACCCTCCTACCTTACCTGAAGTGATCAATAGAATTTGGCAGACCTATTGTGAACATATCACAAGCATCATTAATGACCTCCCCAACAAATTCCATACCATTTGGAATCCTTGGCTCTCCTCTCAAGGAATAGACCAGCCAAGAACCACCTAATCTGTTGACGGACCCCAATGGTATTACCTGCAGCCTGTGCTCCGAGCATGGAAAGATGTCAGGCCGGGCAACGCTCCGCTCCATTTCCACTCTCCTTACTCTGTCCCCCTAATTCTTCCTTATCCTTTTCCTATTTCAAAGACCTCTTCCCATCCCCTAGTCTCCTCCCCGTTTTTCTTCTATTCTAATTGTGCTTTTACATCTTTATTTTTCTTAATAATCATCTAATTACTGATTGTTTACTGTAATTTTGTCTTTACACTGTTAAAATGCTGAAAAAAACCCTAATAAACTATGTTCTCTGATTTCTCCTGCCTAACCCCTTGATAAATTAAAAGTACAGCTGCAATGGTCATTCTCTGGAGAAAACAGCTGTTTTCAACAGATTATTGGCTTATCGCAGTTTAGTAAATAGACCCGTATGTCTTTAAAATGTACTTGCAGTCTACATGCAGTGGAGGTAATCACTGTGTTGTCATTCATGAGAATGCTGCCTCAGTTCATCCGTAACTAGTGACATCTTTGAGGCTTGAGGCACAATTGAATATTGGTAAATGTCGCAGTGTGACTTCTCCACTGTGTATAGGTAACTGGTACCCTGTAATGGTATTCTTATTTGGTGGTTACTGGAACTTGAGACCATAGTGGAATTTTACACGTGTCCTGTCCTTTGAGTCACCCGTACCGGATGTAGGATGTTTGTATGTGTTACATTTTCATTGGGATGGATCTGCCCATCTCCTAACATTTGGTGTTTACAAGAGAGCTATATTGCTTAATAAGATGGAGTACTACCTATGAGCCATAGAAGGCAGGGCATAGGTAGGGTGCATTTAAGGTGAGCAAGGAAGCTAAAGCTCAGAGCCATGCCCTGCATGTCTGACTGGCTGAATTGGTACAGCACGTGTAGAGCTAGGTGTTTACAGGACAAACCATGTGGCAGATATACTGTACACCTTGCACACTTAATTTGAGCATTGTTGACAGCAGCATGCTTTTAATAAGTTAAATAAAGACTGCTTCACTGAAAAGGGTAATGATATCAGCAAGAAAGAAATTAGAGGCGTTCTAATTACTGCTGCTTTGTTAGAATACTTTTTTTGTGTCACAGACAAAAGACTTGATGCCTTCAAAATGAGAAATATTCACCTTACTTTTTCTAACTAGGTTCCAAACAAAGGCTATGTCCTGCCAGATTGATTAAATGGCCTCTAAATCTCAGTTAATTCAGGAATGAAAAGCCTCTAGTAACATTCATGCATAGATTTATAACTTATACCTTGACATAAAATGAGTAGTTTATGTGGGGATCCTTACCCTGAACACAATTATTCTGAAAGTCCCAAAAAACAGAAAAATGGGCATTAATTGCTCTGCTGCTTGAGAATTCAGCAACAAGAGAATGATCATACTGCACATCAACCAGTTAATGCACATAGGGAACTATGTTGACGTTGAGCATATAATTTAAGTCATATATCTGGAACCCATTGATGAATATTTAGGCGTATAGGAATGCTCCTAAATATTCATGAGTATTCTCCAGTATTCAAATTTAGAGAGACTATGCTGTTCACTCTTACCTGTACTTTCGTCTTACTTGTTATTTGTCTGGCTTCTAGAAAGTTGGGGTTCTGTTTTGAAAATATGCAAAAAATGTATTATAATGCAAAATGTTTACAAATCCTGAATAATTAAGCTCTTTAGTTTAAATACAACACTCCATTATGGGCAGAAAAAAATTACCCCATAATACAGGCATATATAGGCAATAATATATAGGAAAAATTGTTTTCAAAGAGCTATAATCAAATGCAAACATCTACCAGCCCATCTAACTAGTATTTAGCAATCTAGTGATCGCAGAGAGCATCCTTGTGGCCGCCACACACTGCGGGGAACATCCTTGTGGCCGCCACACACTGCGGGGAACATCCTTGTGGCCGCCACACACTGCGGGGAACATCCTTGTGGCCGCCACACACTGCGGGGAACATCCTTGTGGCCGCCACACATTAGGGGAAACATGCCTGTGAACGCCGCACAATGCAGAGATTATGCCCCCCCCTACTCCCAAGTTGCTTCCTTCAGCTGCTTAATCAGCCTCCTGCATGTCACTTACCATCATCTCACTGATCAAGCCCTGTTCTGTTCTCTTCTTCTCCAGGCTCCAGCACTGCAGTTCTCTTTGTTGGCAACAGGCAGCCTGGCAGCAAATCCAATTGCGCTGCCCGCGAGTGCGGCTGCGGACGGTCCACATGTGATGTTGCAGGTGCACTGACAGAGAAGTTGGATTTGTTACCTCTCTGCAATAATGATTGTCGTGAACGCCCCCTTAAGACCAGTGACGGCCCCGATGACTCAAGCCAGCCCAACTACCAAAATTTAAAAAATGAAAAGTTAAGAGAGTCAAAAATGTTAATTATGTCAGCACTGCGCCCTCCAGCGCCCTAGGCTGCAGCCTGATCAGCCTATTGGTTGATCAGGCCCTGGGCAAGGTGATCCAAATTACTGAGGGGAAAACATACCTGCAATCGGCCTGTGCGCAAGCTTTATGTTTTTGGTTTCAAGTTGTCAAGCATCTCCATCAGCTTAGGGACAGGCAGTTTTAATATTTTAATAGCATGTAGCTCGCCCTTAATGAGCAAAGCAGCCACCTTCCCTCCCCTCTGGTATCTTCTTAGGGGGGAGGTTTGAAAAGTTGGCAAGTATGGATAGAGCCCCTTCACTCAACCTGAAAACAGAGAGAGAATATGTTTGTGCTGTACTACCAACAATGTGCAAAAAGTGAAATAGCACTTGTGTGGTGCTCCAATACGTAGATGGCTTTTCCACTGAGTGAAAACATAATTATCTCTCTAGCTGCTATACATTTCTCACACAGGAGCTGTATATTTGGATATTGATTTAAATTAAACATGCATTGCTTTGATCAGACAAAGATTGCATAGTATATATAGAAACCTGGGATAGTTTGCATAGTCCCATGTAATGCATAAGCTTTGTTATATTAGACAGAGGTGGTTCATGTCCAAGCATGCTTAAGTAATCAATCGCATGCCTAGACAATGACAGTGATTGTTAATTATTGCTGATATATTGAAAACAAGATTGTAATAGTTACATATTAAAGCTGCATAACCACCTATTGCTAATATGCTCGTTCTACCGTTCAGCGCACAGGGCTGCCATAGAGCCATTTTGTCCAGGGCTCCATGGTTTGTCTTACAGTCCGGATGAAAACCAGAAGTTTGTGACATTAAGGAGAGGCAGTGGGAACAGTAGTTTCAATCAAGAAGCCGCAATTATGGAAATTGTGGCTTCTGATTGGGGAGGTTGAAGAACCAATCTGCAGTCATTTAAAAGTTGTGAACTTAAATGTATTTCTTAGGTGGCAGTGCAGCTTTAGGTCAATGGAGCTTATTCTTGGTGCAATGTGCACAGATTTGGTGAACACACAGCAACTACACATGATTCTTAGTTGAATTTAGTTTTGTTTAAATAAGGAATGTAAGCTTGCGAGCACGGCGCTCTTACCGCTATGTCTGTCCGTATTACCCAGTATTGGGATTTTATCATTGTGTTTGTTCCGAATTGTAAAGCGCTGTGGAATTTGCTGGCACTATATAAATAAATGACGATGATGATGGTAAGAAATAAAGTTAATGAGTAAAATGTGGGGAAACTGGCAATATCCAGAAGCAAAAAGAGTTTACAGGGTATGTGACTCTTCAATGTGTTTCTGTTGAAGGTATTGTGAAGGATAAAGAGAGAAAACTGGAGGATGAAATGGCTGGACCTCGTCCTTCTCATTGTGCATTCCTTGGATCACTTTTATGGGAACGCACATTACCATACAATGAAATAGAATATGTTGACCTGGATGAGTTCCTATTAGAAAATGGACTTCCTCCAAGCCCACCTCACCAGCCTTTTTCATCGGCTAACCTGACACCACCGCCATCTAACCAGTCAGTTGTTGATCTCAGCCGACCAGCGTCCTGCGCCTCTTCTTCTTCTACTTGTTCCTCTCCAGGACAGAGCATGATGGGCAGTGAATATGAACACCCAAGTGGCAAAGCAGGTACTACATTTTGTAATATGATCAAATTAAATAGGGACAAGCTTTATATCTGTGTATTGTTATAGGGACTAATGTATCTTCTGCTAAGTTACAGAATTTCAGTGAGCATGATTAATTTTTTTTTATGTTTCCTTTTTACTTTTGGTTATACTTTTCAACAATGGAATATTTAGTGCAAGGACTTTATAGTGGGTTATTTTGTGTTTTATGCTAAAGCTAATGTATGACACGGCTAGTAGAGCTTTTACAGGTAGTGAAGGGTGAAGGTCCTCTTCTTTATATAATGGCTTGAATTAAAGGTTAGTTCCAGTCTTGCAGAGTTCTTTTATGTCTTTTATCCTTTTTATAACCGGTTTCTATATACATTCTCTAGTACAGTATATATATCTATAATATAAATGTCTAGTGGCTTGTGTTAGTCTGTGTGTGTGTGTGTGTGTGTGTGTGTGTGTGTGGAAAAAATAAAACCAAGCTGCAGCGCCACCTGCTGGGCGGAGTTATACACTGACCTACTAAATTCTTAGTGTGTGTGGAAAAAAAATTCAGAAAGGGCTGAAATTTGGTATACTAAGATGTTTTTAATTTGTTAATTTAATTTGTTAATTGTTAAAAGTGTTTATAAAGATTTAAAAAAGATATATATATATATATATTTCTTGAAGGAGAAGTGACAGTTGGGAGTGGTTGGTGGTTGCCGGGGGTGACAGTGGGGAGTGGTTGGTGGCTGAGGCCTGGGCTATGGCCCAAATGCATGACAAGAACCTTTTTAACACCTTAAGTAGCTTGATTTGACTAGAATGCATGAGTATCATGCACGGGTTAACTTG
Organism: Mixophyes fleayi; assembly: GCF_038048845.1. NCBI lineage: Eukaryota > Metazoa > Chordata > Amphibia > Anura > Limnodynastidae > Mixophyes > Mixophyes fleayi. The sequence continues at coordinate 36,245,406 of NC_134412.1, read as the reverse complement.
TGTGTGTGTGTGTGTGTGTATATGTGTATAAATATATATATATATATCTGTGATACACAGAAAGCTTTTTGCTAAAAGCATTCAAAGGGTTCTGTATTGTATGTTAATTTTGATTACAACATGTGTCATTGATTTTGCTAGATTGTTTTCTCTTTCTATAGCTGGCTTTCACTGCTATAATTACACTGATCATATCGGTCATAACCACAATGAGAGCCCAACAAATATAGCGATCACTCACTACAGCTATCATTGAATACCCTTCATATTTAACATGGGTGTCCAATATAAAGTCCAGGGGTTAGATCAGTGGTCAGGGAACAGGGGTAAATTACCCCAAATTGGGTAAAAATGAAATTCCTTGGGGTAATGCTGCCGATTCACATTCTGTCAGTTGGATTGTAGACCCCTTTAAATGTGAAATTGCTGTTGTACCAGAAGAGCCTCAAGGGTTGGCAGAGGCACTTCTTGAGCTTCGATGCAATAATGCAGCACGTATTGCATTTGAAAACAAAGCAGATCTGTCATATTTTTGGATGTCAACAGTTACAAAGGCATTCAAAACTGCACATGAGGAGGCAGTCAAAAAGTTGCTGCCTTTTGCAACAACCTACCTTTGCGAACAAGGGTTTTCCACTCTTACAATTATAAAAACAAAGCAGAGAAATCGATTAGACGCTGAAGACTGTATCCAAATTGCTCTGACCTTAAAATGCCCCAATATTGATGCTCTCATATCAAAACTAAAGCAACATCATTTCTCCAAAACCTGAAGTTTTGAAGTTGAAGCTTTCCAATTTTTTTTTAATAGATTCAATAAAATTTTGAATTCCAATAATTAATAATATATTATTTCCTTCCTTTCAAATCAAGGGGGGTAACGTCGGCGTATCTAAATATATTTGGGGGTAAAAGGTAAAAAATTTCCCTGGCCCCTGGTTTAGATTTACTAAACTGCGGGTTTGAAAAAGTGGAGATGTTGCCTCTAGCAACCAATAAGATTCAAGTTATCATTTATTTAGTATATTGTCCAAAATGATAGCTAGAATCTGATTGGTTGCTGTAGACAACATCTTCACTTTTTCAAACCCGCAGTTTAGTAAATATACCCATATGTCTCTTGGTTAATGTTGTCTTAAAAATGAAATCAAACATCTGATTTGTTGCTATCAGATATAGCACCTTATCCCGGTGCAGCAGTTTTCATACATTGCCAAGAAAGTAAAATGTCTACAATGGCTTTTTCCATGACTGTACTTTTATGATCACTTCACATGTTTTGTGGCAAATGTATTCAATCTCTGATATGATCAGACTTGCTATATATGTATGTGTGTGTGTGTGTGTGTATATATATATATATATATATATATATATATATATGTATGTGTATGTGTATATATATATATATATATATATATATATATATATATATATATATATATATATATATATATATATATATATATATATATATATATATATAAATATTTTGCTGTACAGGAATTCCAGACAGGTTTATGAAATAGCAGAGTACAAGTTATGGATTGCAGAGCTATCTACTATCCTAACCTGTAGATTATTTTTCTAAATGCATTCCTTAAACTTTGTGTATTGATTTGTGAACCTTAATAGTAGCGTTTTCATACAAGGTGATTCGCATTTTAAGCTTTTACTTAAAAAAGAAATCTATATTATATACATAGTTGCCAACTTTCTATTGTTACCCTCCTGGAGATCCCGGACAGGAGGTGTGGTGGGTGGGCATGGCGAATTGTCATTTTGGCCCACCCCTGCAGCAAAAATCGTCATTTTGTCAAGGGGACGGGGCCAAAATTAAGCTATTCACCTCAAATTGCATAATTTAGGCTCTCTGCGAGCAGGTTGCGAGAGAATTGCCTGCTCTCCCGGGAGTTCGGGAGCCCTACCCGAAATTCGGGAGTCTCCTAGACATTTAGGGAAAGTGGGCAAGTAGGATTATATATTTTTCATCAATAATTTTGTGGATGTACTGTAGTTTTAAAAAATGCACTAGAACATGTTGTTGTTCAATTGTACTGTATATCAACAGCTATTTTATTTGCCACTTGATTAAAAAAATAGTTTTTTAGTTATTTACCTTTTTGTACCTGTATCTTGCACTCTTATTGCTAGCAAGTCGTTTCTATGCCAGGGACAATAAAAAATATGGCCTGCTACTGTAGTTTTAGAACGAGAAGTAAAAAAATCCATTTTAAATTCTTATTTGATGTTTTAGAGACATCAATGTGGTTTTATGTCAGGATGACGAATTTCCTTTAAAGATCATTACAATGTAATGCAAATTAAATGTCATGAATGATGTATTGCAGCCTAATATACTACTGTAAAAACAGGGTCTGAGTAGTATTGAAATAGTTACTAGTAATTATATCCAGTTGCATAGCGTGGAGGAAACACTGTGTGTTCCTGTTCCTTTGGCAAGCACATGGAGAGGAGAGAAAGGCCAAGCCTGTCTCTTATTTTCAGTTTAACAGGAGGAAACCCGCCCCAACCAACAAACACATAACCGGTTTGCCATGTTGCGCCAGCCAGTAATGCCACCGCTTGTGTGCTGGAAGAGCAAATCCTAGAACTTAAGCAGGGACATGAACAAGAGTCCCATTCTAATTGGGGAAGCAGAAGGGCTTTGTGCCATAGCAATAGGATTAAATGCATTGTGATATCTCAAACATATACCAAGGGTCAGGTCACAGATTAATTTTATACTCTTTTAATCAGCATACTATTTAGGCATGATGAAATTGCTTGTTTTGTGTTTTGCAATAATGGTTTAGTTTACAAAACAAAACAAAAAACATTTGTGTTTCCCATGCACAACATTTATACATTTTGACTGACATATTTTTCATACTAATAGAATTAATATTTTTTTTTTTGCTTAGCTCAACTGTCCGGTAATGCTAGTTTGTTATTCCATTAACTTAGAAAATTTCTTCCCTTGACTCCTCCCAAAACTCGTGTCTAAGACGTGAAAGGGAAACTAAGCAGACGCCTGCTGCCAGCAATAGTGCACAGTCCACGTGCCGTCCCAGCACTCGTATGATGCAACCCCAAGTTATAGTCTGCATTTATACACAGAACGGCAGGGTGGAACAGATGGCAGGAGGCTTACAGCTGTGTGTGTGTGTGTGTGTGTGTGTGTGTGTGTGTGTGTCTACCCTGTGTTCTCCCACAGTGAGTGTATGTAGAACATAGAATTAATGTGCCCATGTTTGGCTGCATGCATGCTTCTACATGCCAACCAGAGGCTTAGTTTACGTCTCTTGCTTCCACCTAGCCAAAAAATACTTTTGAGAAGGTAATGTGGGGTGAGTTGGCAAGAGCATAACTCAGGAGTGTTTGTACAGCAGAATATGAGGTTATGGGTGAGGCTGGCATTATCTGCAGAGGAAAGCAGAGCTTGAATGTGAATCAGATTAATCACTTTTGGATTTTTCAAGGGCATTAATGCTCCATTTTACGTACCCCCAAACATTATACTTATATACACAATTTAAAACATTTTGAAGTGTTGCATTAATGTACATACGAATAGAGAACCTTAGTATTGAAAGCTTACAGCGAATCTTAATTTTATTTCATCAATCTATTTTAGACTGCCTTATTACTGTAAGATCTGGACAGGTCTTACATTGCCTATATTAATAGTCTAGTTTCCTCTGTCCTATCTTTTGATACCTTCAGTTGCACTGGTTTATTTCTTCAGTAAATCATTATCAATTTCAAAATATGGTTGTGTTTTGGATGTATGCACTTAAACCTAGGGTTTCGTCCTATCTTCATTTTATAGTAAACCATGCCTTTCGGTTTTATTTGGCATCCGCAGATCATAGCTTTCTCGAGTATTACAGTTTGCCTAGTTTACTATCTTCAGTTGTCTCATGTTATCAGTTTTTGGTCCTGCTGTTGTCATGTATGTGTTTTATTTTGTAAACCACTCTCTGCCTATTATCTTTTTAGATTGTAAGCTTGCGGGCAGGGCCTTCTCACCTCTTTGTCTGTTTTACCCAGTTTGTTTATTAGTTTACTATGTTTGTCCCCAATTGTAAAGCGCTATGGAATATGTTGGCGCTATATAAATAAATGATGATGATGATGATGTTAACTTTATGTTTTGCCAGTGTTTTTGATTTTTATTGTATGTCTGTGTTTGGTTCTGTTTACCTCAGCCCAGTTCCTCAACCAGTATTTTGTGCACTGCCATATTCCTGCACTGGACAAAATAAGTGTAACGTCACAAAAATGTCACTGGATCAGTAAGTCTTAATTGAAGCACCTTCATTAAAAATTGATAGGAAAGCTTCATGGCTGAGGATCTCCTGGAAACTAGTATCTATAGGAAGATCCACAGCTCTTTTCTGCCGCAGCCATTGCCGCCAAGTTTCCTGCCATCAGTTTGGCTCAGTTCTTAAGGTGTCCATTTGCCAGCTCTACCCGTCCTCTAGAGGGTCTGGGTGGTCAACCTGACTTCTGCCCTGACCTTTCGAACCTTAGTCCTAGCTACCCCAAATCTGTGATGCTGACAAGGACCATGTTGAAGTAGCAAAACTACCTGTTATATACAGAACAGCAGTTAATTAAGAGAATTGGTTCCAAAAGATCTTGTCAAGTGATATCACAACTCAAAAAGAAATCCCGCTGAATTTTAAAAAACAAAGTGGTATGACTACTGTGTGCTTATTATGATTCTGTAAGTTAACTTCTAAATTGGCTTCCTGAAGAAAATATTGGATATTACAAGCCTACCACTGTGTCTCCAGTAGATGGCTTGCTGTCATGATGCCAGAACTCTACTAACCTGGAACACTTGTTGGGCTTCCTATTTGTTCCCCACTTTTGCGGAGTTGAGAGTGCCCCAGATCTTTTTACCTTACCTTTGTTTTTACTTTGCTTCTCCATTTATCATTTTCTGTTTCAAACTAGTGGTTGTCTTAAGATATCTCTCAGATCTAGAATTTTTAATTGTTTTTTTTGTACTGCTTTCTCTTGTCAGAAACTAAGACCCTACACAAAGGCGATGCGAGTGGAGCACATCAAATCACGATGTTGATCCCACATGTTGTTGTGGAAAGACACCACTTCAACCCACTTATGTTAAAAGATAGCAACAACAGGAGAAGGATTACAGAGGTTTATGCCAGAGATAGACTTTAAATTAGGTTGCATGTACAAATGAAAATGTACTAAATTTACTTAACAGCTCTAGCATATGGGTATCCTGTTCCTATTCAGTATCAAACTTTTCACAGTTGGTGCTACAATAGATCCATGATACTGATTGCAATTAGTCTCTAGAATAAGCTGTATCCAATGACATTGCAGAGCACAAAACTATGATACAGTTGCTATTCTCACTGCTACATTTATTACATACAATCTACACACCACTGGGGCAATCATTTGGTGGGTTGACCTAAATTTCAGCCTATGAAATCGCTAGTAGCCAGTGACATCACCAACGCAGCCTCTTGTCAACATTTTTGAAGAGGTCTTTCATCTCCATAGATTCTCTTTTAATAAACCTAGTCCAAATATTTTTTCTTACCTTTCCAATACCCTGGATTCCTTAGTAATGGCTTCCCTGGTGCATTTATTTTCAAAAAAAAATTCTGCTTGTTGGGTGTCTAATATATTACTATTCCATCGTTGTTCAGGCAACCACTGAATATTATCTAACATTACAACTTCCAGCATGTTTTGTACTTATTATTATTATTATTATTATTATTATTAATAATAATAATATCATTGTTGATTTATAAGGCACCACAGTGCTCCTCAGCACTGGGCAGTGAGTAAAACAGGACATGTATAAAACAGGGACATACAAGGTAGCCAAAATAAATACAGACATAAATTATTATTATCGGAGATGAAGCAAGGCACAGGTCAGAGGTAGATCTAAGAGCGCATGAAGGAGAGTATTTAGAGATGGCGCTTGAGATGTTTGTGCTGTTCTTGAGGGTTTTATAGGTGAGAGTAAGAAATTTGAATTGGATTCTGGAATATATAAGGAACCAGTATATGGATTTGCAGACTGGTGCAACAGCTAGAGATGAAAATCTGTTTTATTCGCCATTTGTTTTAATTTTTTTATTAACATTTATTTATATAGCACGAGGTATGGTTAACTGCGCTCCCTGTGAGATTGTGTGAAAGCTGCCAGAGGAAGAGGTATAGGTGACCCTATCCCTATACAGGGATAACAAATGGAGAGGAAGTTCCTTGGCGCTAGAATGAGTGACCTGCAGATATCTGTCTTATGGAGTGTTACCACTCTGATTAATTTGTGTGTCATCTGTGCACATTATTGTCAGGCTAGGCTGTTTGGTGCAGACTTATTAGTATTATTACATTATTTATTACAACCGTGCTATTTTAAATACTATATTGGCCAGTATCACGTTTTTTATGTGTTTGCAAGAAGTCACTTGTTAATGCTACACAAACTAATTTCATATTACACGCACATCTGCCAGTCACTCATTCTAGCGCAGAGGAACTTCCTCTCCGTTTATTTATATAGGACCATCATATTCCACAACAATGGGCACAGTAATAAAACAAGACTGGGTATTTACAGAGGAAAGAGAGCCAGGCTTGTATTTTTACAATCTATAGGGAAAATAGGAGTTTTATACATACTTGTTTACTTTGGAGATCTCCCATCCGGGAGTCTCCATGCAGCTACCTGGGGACGTGGCCACACAAAACACGCCTTTGGGTCCCACCCCTCTGCTGAACCTTAACAATTCCGTCCAATTTCAGCAAGGGGCAGGGCCAGGATGGTGTGATTAGCCCTGCCCCCACCCACTTCACCAACAAATCGGGCAGGATGCGTGAGTTTGCCCTTCTCTCCCGGGAGTCCGGGAGAACTCTCATAAATTTGGGAGTCTCCCGGACATTCAGGGAGAGTAGGCAAATATGGTTTTATACACGAATGACAATTCTTATATAATGATCCAGCCAGATCGCAATGCGAAAAACTGCTTAGTGGGGCTTTGCACTCGCTCCTTTTGTAACTGCTGTGCCTTTTTCTCATTCTTCTAGGAGCTCTCTACCTTTTGTTTTCATGCCTGCATTTATTGTGTCTACCGTTTATGTCCTCTATCCTGTATATCCCTGTTATACACACACAAGGTGCCTGGATCATTCTGCATAGCGCTGTGCTGGAATCAAACATATTTTGCAAATCTATTTATTCCAGTCCCATAACAAGCTGCTTTTCATAGCAAAAACATAAAAGAACTGTTCAGAATAAAGTGTATACACTAGTGATTTTGACTGATGAAAGGCCCACTGATCTGATTTTTTGCTACTAGTGCAGATAAAAAAAAAAGACAGCAGCAAAGTGAATTTTTACTTGTCTTGATAGATCTTATGTTGATGCACTTGCCATATACTGTGTTTCTATTGTGTCTTAGATTGTACTGCTTGTTCTCTTGATATGCACCTCGCACTGTCATGATCGCTGTTTATCTATACGTTTGTTTCTGTCTTGAAATACTTGATATATGGTCTAAAGAGCCGTAACTTAGAATTCTAGCGCCTGGGGCGAGAAAGACAAGTCCCACCCCCCTAGCCCTCAATTTTAACCAAATTAACCTAAAATATTCCTAAATTGCGCCTCCCTTCAGCGTTGCGCCCTGGGCGGTCGCACAGCCCTAGTTACGGCCCTGATGGTCTGTTTACTGCAGTCAAAGACCCTCATATGAAGGGGTTTAGCATAGCACATGTTACATAGTCAAGCAAAATGCCGTGTGTGTATGCTCAGTGGCCTGTTGTTTGTCCTTTGGGTAACCTGTTCTATGTAACAACACATAGCATAATAGACTGGTGAAAAAAGTCCCTAGATCCTGTTCCAAGATAAAGTATAAATTACTTTACATGTCAGTATCCCATACAGTTAAACTGTATTATCAGCATCGCATTTGTAAGGGTGGATATAGGAAAAAGTTTTCAAATATTAATGTGATTGCAGTACGATGGAAGAGTCTGTGATTTACTGTTTTTACAAATAATGTGCCGAGATCTACAGCTCATTTTCAAGTATTTCTTGAAAAATGCTCAAGTGGCATTAACCTCAGGATTAAAGATTTAACCATTTGACATAGTACAAACATATAGGTTGGCCTAACCAACTGGTGAATTCTTCTGCTAACTCCCTATGTATTTAAGTTGGGGTTTTTTTTCGAGTGATTTGTATCATGCTTTTACTTCAAACCAATAGAGGAGCGGGTGTTAGTAGGAGAAGGGGGGTTTTCCTGTATGTTGCAAACGACCCGAGTTTGACAACTAGTGTGGTTGTTGAGTCTTGCTTTACTTTTGTTGGCAGAACCTATGAACAGAGCACTTGGGCTGATATCTCATCATCATCATTTATTTATATAGCGCCATTGATTCCACAGCGCTGTACAGAGAACTCATTCACATCAGTTACTGCCCCATTGTCGGGTGGTGGGGGCTCTCGTTGGTGAGCTTACCTTGGACGTCTGCGCTTGACAAGGGTTTGTTAGGGATTGGTGCTGCCGTTACGGATTCTTCGGATGTTCCGTTTGTCGATCTCGTTGACACAAGCAAACAGTTAAGACACATCCCTGACGAAGTCTAAGGACGAAACGCGTTGGCCCCTACACACCCCACAAAGCGACTACCTGAATACTAACCTCGACCCTGGAACCACACTTCACACAACTCTCCAGGACCGAAGGGGTAAGCAGGGAAACTAGGAAGAAACCTGAGCCCGCAGTGGAACGCAGAGTGAGCTCCACCAAAACCGGAAGTCCGGTACAAGCGTCTGCCAGGCGAAAAAGCATCCCCGCTTCAACGACAGCCACAACACCGCTCGGGACACGCTACAGAAACCCTCTGACTGCAGCGCCCGCACTCCAGGACAGAGAGACCGCCTCACAACTAGCAAATGCTCTTATAAGAGCTTTCCAAGCAAAAGGTCCACACCCGCATAATACACATTACCACCCCCCACCCCCACTGACCACCACACTTAGTCCATTTTAGCGCCCAATTCAAACACTAAAAACGCATCACAGTACATAATTTAGAGGCCATCACAATACATACTGCCTCTATATTCAGCTCTAGCCATATAAGAGCTCTTTAACCCCCCACTCATACTTTAGCCACACCCCTCATAGGAGGTACCTAACCCCCACAATATACAGTGCAAATAGGGCTGTAAACAGGGCAAAGAGCTATAGACTTACACCGGCAAAAGAGCTATAAACCACTTAAAGCCCTAAAAGTATATTGAAGGTACCAGCCCATTCTGTGTTCTCCACACGCAAATATCTGCCCCCCCACCCTACCCCCTCTCTCTCCCCCCCCCCCTTTCTCTCTTCTTTTCTCTCCCCTTCCCTCTTCTCTCTCCACAGGCTGCGCCACAGCAAAAACAAAAAGACTGCCCCATTGTGGCATACAGACTAAATTCCCTAACATACACACTCACAGACAGAGAGAGACTAGCACATCTGCCTCACAGCGCTGGGGTCATGAGTTCAATTCCCGACCATGGCCTTATCTGTGTGGAGTTTGTATGTTCTCCCTGTGTTTGCGTAGGTTTCCTCCGGGTGCTCCAGTTTCCTCCCACACTCCAAAAACATACTGGTAGGTTAATTGGCTGCTATTAAATTGACCCTAGTTTGTGTGTGTGTGTGTGTGTGTGTTAGGGAATTTAGACTGTAAGCTCCAATGGGGCAGGTACTGATGTGAATGAGTCCTCTGTACAGCGCTACGGAATCAGTGGCGCTATATAAATTACTGATTATGATAATGGGTTTCCAGACAGAATATTCTACACATTTATATATGAAGGGTGTTTTAGATCAATATCTGCTATAGTCTTTAGTGTTTTAAAATCCTCTCCATATATTTAACTGTTAATTAAACACCAGCATGTCAAATACTGGACTCCCTTAACTGGCAATAATCAGTCAAGTGTAAACTTGGTCAACTGAATTTACTTGGTGTAAACTGAATCATCAGCAAAGCAACAGGCCCCAGCACTAGAATTGCTTTAAGGTTTCATGAGTGATGTCATCAGTCCTGCTGCACTCCCTTCCGTTACAGCACAGATTCAGTATGTCATTGCTGAATCCGTTCTATAACCCATATTTTTAGCCTTGTTCAGATTTTAATATTATTCATTTTTAGTTGTCTCTGATTTAGCATACTGGTATGCTTAAATTATGCTGTATAGCAACATAAGCAGTAGAGAGGCCTGAAAAATATTCTTTAACGGGTTAGTTACTGCCCCTCCCCATCCAATACGCTGCTGAATTCCCTATACACATCCCATCCTTAGACTTGTGAATGTCGCAGTTGCTGAAGACTGGAGTTCTCCAGACATGTTCTTCAGTCTTCAAAACAAACATTTGTGATTGTCTTTAACAATGGGGGGGCCCTGCAGCATGGAGACATTAACTGACAAGGAGGAAGTTGCTTTAGCGCAAACAACCCATTTTAAGAGTAGTAAAATAAAGTTGAGGGCCTAACACTTTGATATTGTCTACAGCTTAAAAGAGTCAAGGTCTAGCTTTGATACCTCTAAAGCAGGCCTGTCCAACCTGCGGCCCTCCAGGTGTTGTGAAACTACAAGCCCCAGCATGCTTTGCCAGTAGACAACCTGTTGATAGCTGGAAGGGCATGCTGTGACTTGTAGTTTCACAACATCTGGAGGGCCGCAGGTTGGACAGGCCTGCTCTAAAGTATATATATTTTTAAAGGGACATTTACTTATTTAAAACACTTTTTTATGTATTTTTAAACATTTTGTTTTGCTAAATAAAACATAAATAGACGTATGTCCGTGTCCGTGAGGACAGGTATTACTTGGTAAATGAAGCCGGTACACTACCATTGCATTGCAATATGACCACTGGATATACTGTTTTGTTGGAGTCAGTAAAGGTACTAACTGCAAAATATGCACAACTCATTTAACATTGAAGAAATGCATTTGACCACTGTGCACATGAACTTTCCACTTCTGAGGAAGTGTCTCCTTGCAAACCCTATGTCTGAGCATTTGCAGATTTGCAAAACCAAAACCCAACCCAGCTTGCCCCTGACTAGTGGATATGCAGTACTTAGCACAATATACAATACTGGGAGATAAATACTCAACAAAATAAGAAAGAGGAAACAATGAATTATAATTGAATGCATATACTTATGTGGATCTAAGTGCGTAGCAGGGGTCCAAGCTTAATTGGGAATACGTGGCTTCTTCACTCAGCAAATGGTGTTTGAGAAGTTTTGAAGGTGATAAGGGGGGATGATCACCTGTTCTTTGAAGGTAATGAGTTCCAGAGATACAGTGCTGAGCAGAAAGGGGTTTTAAATGACATGCCAAAGCTATGTTAGTATATGTAGTGAAAAGTAGGCCAGCCACAGAAAAACACAAACCGCAAGCAGGGGTGTAGTGAGAGAATAAGTCAGGGATGTGAGGGTTTCAAAATCCTTGAAGAATAAGAGTAGACATTTGAATTGAATAAAGTATTTGATGGAAGCCAGTTGAGAGACTGGAATAAAGAGGTGTCAAGGGGATGAGCTTGTAATTCTAGCAGCTGCTTTTGGAGATTACAATAATCAAGATATGAAAGTACAAGAGCCTGAATGAGCATTTTGGCAGTGGAGACACATCGGACAGGTTGTAATTTAGCAATGGAGAAGGAAATGACAGGATGTAGAAGTAGCTTAAATGTGCAGGGAAAATGAGAGGAATCGTATGACTCCCGCAAAGCATGAGGAACAGTGTTCATGACTGTATCCTTTACTGTGATCGCAATGTCTATTGATGACAATGGCTTTGGTGGAAAGATTCGTTCAGTTTTGGACATGTTTATTTTAGCTGCTTTTCTGTTATCCATTAACTGGATGAGTATTATTAGCAATTGAAATTAAGTAGATCTGTCAAGTGTGGAAAGATAAAAATGTAAGCTCTCACATGCAAGGTCCTCTCTACCTATTGTCCCACGTCTGTCTACTGTCTGACTCCCTCGTACGTCCTGTCATGTCTTTTGCTGCACTCTGTGTGAGTCCCCATAGCATTACTCACACTCATCTGTGCTACTTACATGTATCACCTCATCTGTGTGTTACGTGCTTCTGTATCCGGCGATACGGAATCTGTGGCGCCTTAGAAATAAATAAATAATAATAAAATGTATATCATCTGCATAAGGTGATATAGGCGATATCTGAAGCCAGCTACTGATTTTCCCAAGCGTCAATGTGTAAAAAGCGGATAGCAGATACCCTAGGCAGGGCCGGATTAACCCGAGGTCTAACTGAGCATCCAGGGGGCCCTTCAAAGTCCTCAGCAGCATTATTGATCGGTCCGGGGGCGGGGGCGCCCCCAGCCCGATCAATGCTGCTGAGCACTGTCACTGTAGTCCTCCGTCCCCGGCGCTCAGTAATCTGCTTACTGAGGAGATCTCGAGAGTGAACTCTTGCGAGATCTCCTCAGTAAGGAGCTTACAGCGCGCCGGGGACTGAGGACTACAGTGACAGGTAAGCGCTTGGGGGGGCCCTCACGGGGTACGGGGGGGGAGGGAGGGTGGCGGGTGGCTCACATTGGGGGCCTCACTGGGGAATGGAGGCGCCCTTAGCCCAGGGGCCTCCATTCCCTTAATCCGACCCTGACCCTAGGCAGAACCTTGAGGTGGCTTAAGTGTTTGGATTCAAAGATACAGGAGTGATTAGTGTCAATTAAGTTTTTTGAGCCTGGTAGATCCAGACATATCAGGTCTGTATAGTTTATAGAAGGAGGATTGGACAGACCGTGAATGAGATATGCATGAGACATGGTTGTGCTCATGTTGGTGAAATTGTGAGATCAGATATGGAGCAACTTGTGGTGCATACTAGGGGCCTAATTCATTAGGGATCTTAACTTAAGAAACTTCTTATTTCAGTCTCCTGGACAAAACCGTGTTACAATGCAAGGGGTGCAAATTAGTATTCTGTTTGCACATAAGTTAAATACTGACTGTTTTTTCATGTGTACATGCAATGTGACACAGCTGTGACACATTGCATGTAGTGGCGGAACAACCTTTGGTGCAGCAAGTGTGCACCGCTAATTGTAGTTCTGTACATTTAATTTTACCCTGTTGGATTAATTGATCATATCTAACTTGTATTAAATGTGAGATTAGATCACCATATTTCACCATAGCTGTGTGATCTGTATGACAAATAATGTCCTAGGAGGTTAAACCAGTCCGTCACATCACAGTTTGTACAAGGGATTACATTAAATGTAAGGCACTATTCACTTTCTTCTGGGTTGAAGCTTGGCAACAAGAATGCACAAAGTTGGCCAGCTTTAAAGAGGACAGAGTACATAGGTTATACAAGGGGCATTGCTAGGGAGAGAGCAACTACACATATTCAGAGAGTCCATTAAGTATTTTTCTTCCTTTTCCTACAAATGTTCAGACATGCAGGCATTTTGCAAAGAGAAAATTATTTGCAATTCATTGCATAACCATTTTCATTAGTGTCTGCTTATCATTTGGTGCTCCCATATTTGAGGTAGTTGTTATATTTATTTTACCACCCTTCTTTCCCCATTATGAATGGTGAGAAGCTGTGTACGAGCTTTACTGTGTGCTGAAAGAATTAGGGGTCTATTTATCATTGGTCGTTAGTGGGCAGCAGTGAGAATCATTTTGCATTGCTGCATACCACGGTGATACACAGTGTCCCATCGCTGGTATTTATGAGGCCAGGGCGCACTATTACGGTAATAGTGCGCGTAAATACTGGTAGTATGGTACTTTTCTCGCTGGATTTCAGCTCGCAGCTCCCTGAGCCGTGAGCTGCAATCCAGCTTACTATTACCGTAATACCGGTAATAGTTTTACCGCCGCGGGGATTCTAAACAATTGAATATGCCCTACTGTGTCAGTATTTGTATCTGCTCATAAAATGTAAGATCTGCATGTCTCACAGTGAAAGAGCACTTACTTGCCTGTAAATATTACACTGCAGTGTAGTTTTTTGTTTGTATTTTTTAAAGTATGGCTTATATTGTAGGTACATCTTGGCAAGGGGACTGTTGAAATTCCTGCAACATTGTTCAAATATATACATTAGAAGAGAATTAATGTGGTTATAAATGACATATTGGTGGCGCTATATAAATAAATGGTGATGATGATGACATAGGTGAGGCAATATGTTGTTCTTGTACCGAAATATACATTCAGCCGTTATGTAGCAGAGTGTTAAAAGGGTTGTCTCAAAGCTCCCTTCCAGCATAGTGTACTAAGAACTGTCCCAAAATATTTTACTCCATAGGTTTTACTTAAACTCTTAAAATGAACACTTGTGCACACAAGGGTTATGAGATGATGCATTTATTTATTCCCCATAAAAGTGTCATGTAAGATATCAGTTCTAAAGTTCCCTCACTCAAATGATTCATTTAAACGATAAATAAAGGTAAATTGAGCAGTATTTTAGGAGAAAGCGGTTAATGGAAGGGGTGGTAAGCTGTTGGACGTTTTAAACTTTTGCACACAGCGCCTCTTCAGAGTTTTCTGCTTCTGGTTTGCAGAGGCATCTGCAGAGAGCGGCGTGGCCTGCACTTCATGTGCATTGGGTGGACCATCCAGGTTTAGCAGTGTAAAACCAAAGCATTTTACATTGCAAATCCTTTGCCCTTCTTAAGTGATGCCCTGTTCCTGTGCCTGAGAGTCTAGTTCACTTGGAGGGTTATGATTTGTATGCTCATCATGCTGCTCGAATGAGAAGTCCAACAGGTAGTGCATAGCAAGTTGGGGAATGGGAGAGGTTAAGGGGGTGCTTCAAAGACATATGGTTAAAGTTAATTAATTCATATTAAACACATAGGTTTGCCAGTTCAGCTATTATAAACTGCACATATGTGAACTACACATACTACCTAATGACACTCCAATTAAGTTAGAAGCATGTTGCATGCATGTCTGAAGTTGTTGCTGTGATTCAAGAATACTGCATGCATTATGCTCACACTGTAGTCAAGCAGTTAGTATGTTATATATTTGTTCAGTGTAACATCCACCATTATCATCATCAGCTATTTATATAGCCCACTAATTCCGCAGCGCTGTACAGAGAATTCACTCACATCAGTCCCTGCCCAATTGGAGCTTACAGTCTAAATCCATGATCTGTCAAACCTGTAAACACTCTATTGCAGTAGTCCCAGGGATGAGTGACAACATTCCTGGCGATGTGAGTTGTCACGTTAGATTTTTAACCGAAAAAAAAATAATTAATGCACACATTTAAATGGAGTTCAAAAAATGGACTTGGAACAATTGCTGTGTGATTAGTTAGTACCATTTCCACAACTGGCAAAGGCAACATTGCAGCTACTGATACTATTTGAAGTCGAAGTTTAATAAACATTATATGTACAAGTATAAAAATCTGAACATGTTTTTCAAGGGAGTGCGAGAACCTATTCAGAGAATCAAAAGGGTAGCACAGTGGCTAAGTGGCTAGCACTTCTGCCTCACAGCACTGGGGTCATGAGTTCAATTCCCAACCATGGCCTTATCTGTGAGTAGTTTGTATGTTCTCCCTGTGTTTGCGTGTGTTTCCTCTGGGTGCTTCGGTTTCCTCCCACACTCCAAAAACATACTAGTAGGCTAATTGGCTGCTATCAAAATTGACCCTAGTGTCTCTCTCTCTTTGTGTGTGTGTGTGTGTGTGTGTGTGTGTGTGTGTGTATGTTAGGGAATTTAGACTGTAAGCTTCAATGGGGCAGGGACTGATGTGAATGAGTTCTCTGTACAGCGCTGCAGAATCAGTGGCGCTATATAAATAAATGATGATGATGATGAAAGGGGTACCAGACACCAAAAGGTTAAGAATCACTGCTCTATTGTCTTATAGTTAATTGAGTAAAAATGTGGCTCTAGTATGAACTCAATTGGTCACCTTGTGATTCTGGATAAGTGATTCTAGTATATCCAAGTGTATGTATATATGCATGTATGTATGTGTATATATAATACTAACAAATATTAGCCTAACTTGGCTTCATTATATAAATTTCTACTATGTTATATGTGTTTAATAATTGAATAATATTGTCTGTTTTTCTATGGCATGTTATAAAAGATGCAAATAGCATTCCTATGTGGGCACAGATCTACCCACATAAGCTAGCAACAACGCTTTGCAGAAGACTGGCAGCAGATCTGATCCTGCATCTAGCCTTCCCAGCCCCCTCCCATTTCCCCCCTAGGAATTTAGGATTTCACATCAATTAGTCTCGCTCAGCCAGCTTCCTTTGTACAAGAAGTCCTCTCTCCCTACTCCTCCCCTCCCTTCTTCTTTTTCTACCACCCTCCTTAGCATTCCCTTCCCTGGGGCCACCTCACACTCCAGCTCCATGTGCATGCTCACCGCAAACAAACCTCTCCCTCCCATCCAGAGAGCATGGCCAGCCAGGGAAATCCACTCACGGGGAGCAGCTGCAGGAGCTGACATGTGCTAGGCCAGTGAAGGAGGCGGGGAGGGCAGGGTTTGGATCAGCAGACGCTTTCTGTGCAGCCACATGAGGCCGGATTACTGTACATAGTCCCGTGCACAGGCGCAGCAATCACCTGTGTTCACATATCAGAGAATCACTCACCTACTTCTGCTGCCGGACGTTGACCTCACACAGGACATTGTGCACTTTCAGTTCTTTCCTAGGCTTGGGCAATCCTGAACTCTCTAGCTGGTGTTGGAACTATAATTACCATCATGCCCTGACAGGCATTTGCTGGGCATGCTTAGAATTGTAGTCCCACATCAGCTGGAAACACAGATAGTCTACTTCTGGACATACATTGCGAAATTATGACTGTAAAGTATTGTGTATTAATTAATTCCAATTACCCCCAACCGTGTACAAACGCTTAATCGCCAGTGGAATGAATACTCTTCACAACCATATTATACCTATATGACCAGACTTATTTTCAATGGTTTTGTTCTGTTTCTTAATCTACCAAAGCTAATTTTGTATTGTGTTTTTTTTTTTACAGACTTATAGGAGTTTATTTTGTTAACATGTTAAAGTATCTTTTATGTTTTATGTTAATTAGCTAGGAGGAAAAAAAAAATCCTTAAAAACACACTTTCTTCATTTCTAGTTACTTTTTTACTTTTACACATGTAGAGCCATCATACCAATTTATACTGGACTGTTTAATTCTCCTGAATACAGGGGTGCCAAATTTGTTTCTATTTTAATCAAGGTCCTAGTGAGATAAAGGGGCAGAAAGTGTTTGTTGTTGTTTTCTTTCTTTTCATTTTACTATTTGTTGTTGGGTTTTTTTTTGTGGGGGGGGAGGTGGATTGGGAACGGGAGTGGATTTTTTTTTAGCATGGGACTCAATAGGTTTCCCATATTTTGGTCATGCCACTTTCTGCTTTTGCACTGTGCAAATTGTGTTCAGCTTTCAATTGTATTTGTACACATCAGGGGCCCATACGCCATTTAATTTAGCCATTTATGGGTGTAAGGACATTTTTTATTTTTTTTTGTATTTATTATTTTGCAAGCCATTTTCTGGAGGATGTTATTAAAACTGGTGGTCTATAGGTCATTTTGCCTTTAACAGATTTCGTTACTAGCTCATCAACCTTTAAATAACTATAATAGTGATTTTTATCTCCATAAAGTATCTCCAAAGTGGACTTGTCATCAACTAGAGAAACCAAAATTCCGTCCATACATGCAAAGCTCTAAGAATGAATCTAATCTTCTGTATCTCAAACCCACTAGGAATTTCCTCAGACCCCAGCAGTAGCAGCAACCAACGCCAGTTTACTAACGCAAGCACTGGGTGTATGGATATTCATAATTATAGTGAATTCAACAATCAATGGTCTATCCAGTGTTTATTAAAACTGCTGTAAGTATTCTTACAGCATTTGTCATAGTGAACAATCTTTCACTGATTTCATAGTTCCTTAACACTTTGTTCTGCTCTTCACGGTAAGGATGTGGCACACATTGTGCATATAATTTGATAACAATCTATTGATGCTTATATCCTGTAAGCACATTGGGTGTGTTTGACCACAGAAGTACACCATGCATCTGTGTATCCATCCAAGTCATGAATGTCCTCCGTGCATGGGTGTGTGTGAATTTACTAGATGATACATCGTGTAAAATGTGCTGCACATCCTTGCTGTGTGTCTCTCATTCCATGCAGTATGTTCTGGTATCCTCCTACACACGTGCTTCATCCTCAGGCTCAAAGCTTGCTAATCACCAAGTAATTCGGAATGTAATTGTGCAGGACATAAGCTGTAGTTCCAAGACTCATGCTACACAGAAACAAACCACTTTCCTGCCTTTAAATTTAACATTTAAAATAATACACATGTAATAAGCTTTTCATGATATTTACTGCTATTGGTTACTTTATTTGAACGTGATTTAATAGCATGAGCAATACATTACATATTATACATTTGGAAATTATTCACTCAAATTAGCTTGAAACCGTGTCCAGGTCTGATTGGTGTGACAGTTCAAGTTCCCATATTGATTATGTGTCTCCGAGTATTGATTTTTGCTGTGACAAACCTTCCATGATGATGATGTAGTTATTTGTGGTGATGTGTTCATCGAAACAGTTTATTTTAAGACTAAAAGCTACTTAGAGTTTCACAGTGCATTAGTATGAAGCTCAAACTGCATTCTCCTGGCACCACAGTGCAATTAAGTGCTGAAAGAGCAGAGCTTTTTCTAGTAAAGCTTATAGGAAGATATAGCACATATAGGGGTCTATTTATGTTGTGGTGAAGAGCCTAAATTCTGTTAAAAGTGTTGGAAGAAGACTTTTTCTTCTTTTGTTCCCTTTAACAAAGGCTCAAACTTCAGATAAATCAGATATTTAAGCATCCTTCATCTTTTTAGCACTGTCCCCATGTATTAAGAATGAATGCTGCTGTCAGAATATTATATTGTCTGGCAGTTCAATGATACCCTTCTAAAGATGCCTTTTATACTAGGTTCAGTTGTAGTACGTTTATGTAAATATTGTTTTATTGTTGTTTTAAAAATTCAGTGTAATTGCCAAGTTCATGAATTTTACGCAGACTATTGGTGTGTGTGTATGTATATATTTTTATAGTTATATATATATATATATATATATATATATATATATATATATATACTTTTATATATTTTGTGTATGTGTGTATATATATATATATATATATATATATATATATATATATATATATATATATATGTATATATGTGTGTGTTTGTATACATTATGTGCACACATATACAGCCATGGCCATTTTCCTCTGACTCCTGAATACTCCAGCCCCAGTCATCTCCCTCTGACCCCTGGATGCCCATGCCCCAGTCATCTCCCTCTGACCCCTGAATGCCCATGCCCCAGTCATCATCCATGGACTGCTGGATACTCCTGCCCATCATTTCACTCTGTCCTTTCTCATATCTCTCACTGTTCTCACGTCCCTCATCCACTCCACTTATCTCTTGCCATGTTGCTGCAGAGCGCGTTTTCCTCAGAGGAAGTGGAGTATGAACGTATCTGATTGATCTAGAAAGCCAGCCCGAACGCATAGCATTCTAAGACATCAGTTGTCAGCCAAATTTGCCTCATTCATGCAGAAATGTATGAGGCTACTCTAGAGCAAAACAGTGTTGTAAGGAAGGGAGTACTGGGTATCGGAAAAACCACCTAAGTGGACCACACATGGACCATATACTGCCTTTTATGTCTCTAATGAGGTAAAGCAGTTATTAGGAACCTATTCCTACTTATCCGTTTTAATTTGTCAGCATCCGGAGTATGAATTATGGCAAAATAAGCACTGTTAGCCAAGTATTTTCGTTTTCACAAAGGCACGTTGTGACAATTTGACATACTTCGATTTGCATGACTGTCATAGCCTTGCAGCTGGACAGGGCATTTACTTTGCTACCCAAGTCAACCTCTTTTTTTGCAAGTACAGTAAGCAATGTCAACGTAGATTAAGTGATATTGGGGAATATTTCTTCCGGCACAATCCTTAATCTCATCTGGAAGCTACATACTATGGTGATCACCATTATACATACCATCCATTGCAACTGTTTCAATGGTTTTTAGAAGTTGATGCATTCCAACTTGGACCTCCACAGGTAACTCTTGGCAGATGTAGCTTACATGAGATGGAGTAAAGCCTTGTGACGGCTTCTCCAAACAGCGGCGATTGTCCTGTAGAGTGGGGGCTTCCCACGGTAGCATTAATAAGTGGCGCTGCTGGTGAGAAAAGGTTGTCCAAAAACAGACAATCTATTTAATGCAAATGTCACTACTTACTTTTGCAGTGATTTAGAGCTAATTGCTTTGATCGATAATGTGCGGCAGTACTGTACATTTAGATGTAATACTCCAGCTCATCAGCTCCTCAGTGTTGTTGGCGTGGGAGTTTCTGCTTCAAGCAGAAGACTATGGAAATAAAAATAGACATGTCTTCCATTTTCAGGGCTTCATCTGAATTATGCATGCTTGAATTGCTAGCACAGTTGCTAGCATATAACATTTACAGCCTAACTAGACTGCATGGCACAGATGTATGCCTGCTACCCATAGGATTTGTTCCACCTTACTGAACACTCCCTTTTCACAGTTCACTTGTAGTGTTTCTGCTGATATGCCTGAGCACAGCAGTGTTTAACCCTTTCTGTGTTGTAGTTAGGACTGTGTCATTAAGATGGAAAAATATTGGTGAATAAAAACAAAAGCATTCCTGTTTTTGAGAAAGGCTTTGAATATCACATATCCCCATAATGCTACCCTATAACCTAATAATAATACTATATTGTCTTTTAATGCCATCAGAGCTCTATATCCCAGAATACTGGAGCCCGGTCTGTCACCACAGTGCTGCCCCCTAAGGCCTTTGCTCTCACACTCAGACACTGCTGTAGCCTAAATCTGCTTTTTTTTTTATTGAACTCAGGAAGGGAAGTTTTAGCCTGTTGTGAAAAAAAAAAGAAAAAAATTATTTAGCTGGCATTTCGATTAGAAAAAAAATGCCTTTTCCCAAGATGGCGACAGCGAAAGGAGGATTGCTATGCTACATGTACCACTGCGATGCTTTGCTTTCATCGATGATAGCATGGTGGCAGATCTTAATAGATAGGGAGAAGTATTCCCGGCTTTGCCAGAGATAGGGCTTTTTTTTTCTACCTAATAAATAGAGCCCAATGACCCACAATGGAATCATCAGATTGTGTAGGTGCGATGTCAAGGAATGCAAACATCCAGATAAATTTGACACTGTGTGCTGAATAACCTATGCCTGCGTTTTATATTTATTTGTAGAAAATAAAACAAAAAAATTACCTTTTTAGTCGCATACAGCACTCACTTGAGCTGGCATGTGTATATGTGACAAGGGCTTAATCACAACTAAACCACCTGGTTTGTTTACAAATGATTAATATCCTAAAAATGTTATCTTGCTATCCTTGTCCACAATCTGCAACCACCAAGAACTGCTTTTAAAGCTAACACTTTGTTAAGCTGGGTACACACTACACTGTTTTCGTCCAATAATCGGCTGAAACAGCCGACATACGACCGCTCGTTCAAAAGTCGGGTCAGTGTGTACAGTTACACAATGGTCGAAAGTCTGCCCAAATGGACGATCGTCGCATCATTTGGTTGGTCGTACCGTTTAATATTTTTGTTCCAATCTCGTTTCCGCTGTGCAGTGTGTATAAAATTCCGACCGATCCACAACAGTGAGTACCAAATTACAGTCTTTGCTCACGACAACATGGCTCTAAAAAGTCGCTGAAGGGACGTCCGCTCTTCCCTTTATCGTCCTAAACAAGGCTAGTGTGTATGCAGTCCATGGACCGAGCGATCGGACCATCGATCACATGTAAAATCGCTCGGCATAAAAAGTTGGTCGAAATTTCTGTAGTGTGTACCCAGCTAAAGAGCTCCCACGACAAACAAACTTAATTTAATCATCATTCGTAAGCCAAACAATCTCCTGTATTTCAGTTATGTAGAGTTTTTAAAATGACTAAGCTATCTAGCACATGAATTAATTGAGAACACAAAGGTAGAAAGTTATAAAATGGAAATGAGTGTGATAAAATAGTCACAATGCTTAACATAACAAAGAATAATACAGTGTCATACAGTATTTAAAATGCAAATGAGTTCCTTTAAATAAAAGGGAGAAAAGCAGACACAAAAAAACTCATGTAATTCCTAGATTTCTGTACTGGGGTAAGTAGAAATATGGATCAGTCCTCAATAACATATTGAACCCCAAGATAAGAACAATTATTGATCACATAAAATGACCTTATAATCATGCTTCTACAGCCCCAGCTCTCCTTTCCTGTGAGGTCACTAGCACAGGGCTGTGTATATGCTAATGGGATTGTGGGACAACCTATTCAATACACATACAATTCAGTGGGAACTCTTAAAAATGAAACAGTCTTTTGCCCATACATCATAAAAATAATTTGAACATTCAATCAACATTTTACCAATTTATACACAGATGCATATGAAATATGAAAATATTAGGTTTATTATTGGCAACATCATTTTATTACTATATCCTTTCTATGGGATTAATATTTAAGTTCAATGTATGTTAGGGGTCTATATTCACTGGTTATAAATACATACAGACTTCTAGATAAGTATCAAATGTGTGTATCTAAGATGCCTGCATAATTACTGTATTCTTGTCTGAGGCATATACGGGATCAGTAAATGACAGGGAGTGCTTGGTTCTTCTGTTTTCTGGTACCACCAGATAAATTAGCTCTCAATTTAAAAACACATGAATATGTGACGCAACATAGGAGCTCTCATTGCTTTATAGTTAAGGCTTCTCTATTAGGAGGAGCGCTATGAAGTGGCGGCTGGCTTATCATATATTTGCATATGTGTGTAACGAAGATTCCTGCATTATATGTACAAATAGAATAGCTGCATTTTTTCTGGTTCACAGGGGGATTTTTCTGTGTCTCTGACACAAATTAATGAACTGAAAAGGGACAAACAAGCCTTTCATATTAATTAATTTGTGTCCAGGATAATTCCGTCAAATGGGAAATACCATAGCAGACACATGTCTGTGTGATGAAGTGGTGCATGCTGCTATTCCTGTAATGGATGCACCAAATGCACATAAAAAAATGTATGTGTCATTACATGAATTTTTCATGTGTTTATCAGACACAAATTATGAATAAATGAGAAAACACAAAAGATGAGCAGAGAAATCACAAAGGTGTGAATGACCCCTTAAAATGATTTTACCACAAATCGTATTAATATTATACTAACAGATATTGTTTTCCACACTAGGCCAGATTACTCCTTTATCAAGAGAAAGTCCAAGTCCTGTGGATCCGGAGTCTGTGGAAGTAATGATGAACTTTGACCCAGACCCTGCTGACCTTGCCTTGTCCAGTGTGCCAGGACATGAGACCTTTGACCCTAGGAAGCACAGATTTTCTGAAGAGGAACTGAAACCCCAGCCTATCATGAAAAAAGCGCGAAAAATCCAGGTGCCAGATGAGCAGAAGGTAAAAAGAAAAAAGGTCATGCACCATTTTGTTGTGGAAAATAAATATAACTTGTATAACATGTCCTGTTATTGGAGGATTAGTTTCTGTTTGATGTTTAAAGTATTTTAAAATGCAAGCAAAAACCGCTGAACCTTTTACCCTTTGGGAGCTGCATTGTTATTATAAATATTTATATAGTGCCAACATATTACACAGCGCTGTACAGATGTTCCGTCAATTTAGTAATGACATTGTTTTGAATGTGTGCCCGCCTCTCAAAAAAAATGTATTTGCGATTGTTCTAGAAGCATGACTTTGACTTGTGCATCAAATCCATACATTGAACACTGGTTTGCACAAAAACAAAATCGCTCCAATCTGCTGGGTCAACCGAACCCTTCAACAGTTCATCTCTACTCTGTAGGAATGATACTGAACTGTTTAAATACATGCAACATTATTGTCAACTCCCATGCACATGCACTTCAAGTCTTCTAGCTGTCCAGATTGCTCCACTATAAGTGGTGGGATACATGGACAACCACTATGATGCTGTTATAAGGGGGTGCTTTTGATTGAGGATTCACATCACACTTAAAAAATAGAAAAGAAAGTGAATCGGTTATACAATGATAAACTGTGATGTAAAGTTATAACCAAAGCAATTAAATACCACACGTACTTCCCACAAAACATGTAGACAAGCAATACATTTCTATTTGCGGACATGTGGCTGGTTGTTAACCCTGTACATTACTAAGTGCACTCCCACGTCATTCCAGATTTTGCTCTACACCTACCCTGCACTCAGGGAACTTCCAGAAATTACAAAATTTTGAACCCCTGCAAACCCTGCTGTCTGGATTTGCAAATCCATGCACTTCTCCATTAAACTGGGTGCCTTTGTGCAATACATTACACAGTAATTGGGCAGCAAGCCTCTACCTGTGCACTTTTTTTAAATGACCCATATAGTGTAGTTTTTTTTTTTTTACATTTTGATTAATTGTCTTCTGTTGCTTTGTATGTTGTGCCACATACAATTATGGCTGCAACTGCCAAATAAAATGCTATAACTTTGGGTACTTTTTCAATTGTAGTTTGTTTTCTTTTCTTATTCTTTGTTTAAAAAGAATAGTATAATTTTATATTGTTCTTATTAAATTGTACCTATGGCTTGCACACAATGCAGTGGTTCCTCCACTATAAAAAGGCCTAAGGTACACTTTTAGCCTGTAGTACCCACATTTTTTATCTGGAATCCCTAGTGTCATTGTGTTCTGGGACCACAAAACAGGCACTTCTCAATAGAATGTATTTGTGTCCCTGACGATCAGCGGACCCCAAAAACATTATATGACACCGCACTTAGGATCTCAATGCACAAGTTCTGTACCTTTTTGGTTTAAGGGACACACAAAACTTTAGTATATTTGGCAATATTTACTTTAGATAAATTAGCTAGAGAGCTGGAAAATTGCAACTAGACTCAAAAGGGTTAAATTAACTTTCCTTGTTATGCAGATAATGATAGCAACACAGTAGCCTCCTACTGTTCGGTCTGGCTGCTGAGCAACAAGTTCAATGTCAAATTTGGCCACACCATGATGGCAAAATTGGATGATATCCAGCCACTTGACGCACATGCCGAGCAGCCAAAACTTGTCCGGCTTCACTAGGGTCAGTTAGCACGGTTGGAATATGACTGCTTACATAGGCCAATAGCAGTAATTTTCAGATAATCCAATCAAATAATCATAATTATCGAGTTAATTTTTGGATATATTGGGCCAGTTGCCCAATATTGCTACCGATATTACATCCTAAGTGGCCAGCTTAATATTTGCACAATGCTTATTTTGATTCCACCAATAATAGTGGACTTGCACTTTCTTCTAGGAGTCAACGAAGATTAATATGTGTATTTATTTTTTTAGCATTACTACAATTTCCATATTATTGTGGTAGGCAACGTGTATAGCTTAAACAACTTTTGTAACTTTTGATCGCTCTGTTTTTCTTATAGGATGAGAAATACTGGAACCGGCGGTACAAAAACAATGAAGCTGCCAAACGTTCACGAGATGCTCGTCGGCTAAAGGAAAACCAGATCACAGTCCGGGCTGCCTTTCTGGAGAAAGAGAATTCAGTATTGCGCCAAGAGGTAGCCAAAATTCGCCAAGAACTCTCTCGTTACCGAAACATACTGTCAAAATATGAGTCGCAGCATGGAACCTTGTAAAGAACAGAGAAAATGTGTAGCTGTCCCACTTGGTTGCACGAACTAACATGACTTCACAGGAATCTTCCCCCACAACCTATTTTTGGTGTTTTCCCAAGATCGGTCCTTTTTCACTGATAAACAACACAAGATTTAGAGGGCATGAGAGACACATGGGAAGCAGTCCATCAAACTCTTTTGCCTTGCTTTCTTCCTCTAAATGTCAGCATTCCATCAGGACCTCCTTTTCTGCAGGACAAGGGTGCTATGTTGACTTCTAAACACTATTTGGGGTATCACCAGCAATCGAGCAAAGGAAGGAGGGGAAAAGGAAGCCAAATCTGATTCTGAGGAAGCCAAAGCTGATATTTGATTCTGAACACAGGGCACTATCCAATACACCAGCTAGCACATACGGCTAATTACTTGGTATCTGATAATCCTTGCACACAACTTTCCAGTAGCATTGCAATTCTTTTGATTATTTTTCTATGTGTCAGAGAAAGGTTAATAGATACAACATGAATGAGAGAGAAAAAAAAGTGTAAAAAATGTATATATGTAAAGGGAGTATGCTAATATTGAACATTTATTGCAATTAAACAAGCAGATAAGGTGTTGAACAAATATTTTGAAAATATTGCGTTAGGACTGCAGGGATTTGTTACTGTGCTATTGTATTAAAGCGAGGATGGACAAACTTTCAGTACTATTGCTGTTGCAAACTACATGTTTCATCTCTAAATCTACATCTCCTAGGTAGCCACTGACCACTCCTGTGTCAGGAATGGGCACTATCCAGTACTCCCAACTATGAGCATCATTATGAGAGATGGAGATCATGCTTGGAGTGCTGACAGTGCACATCCTCATTTTAATCTCCCCATTGTCAGGAAAAAGTAACTCCTGCATGGAGAATATCCAAAATCATTGCTAAAATGTATACGTTGAGAGCACTTCTTGTGGTGTGTTCTGTGGCATTGGCTTTACAGGCAACCGTGTCAGTCCACTGACCAATCCAGTAGTAAACTAATATTTCCAAAGCTTCTCTTTCAATCATCAATAAATGTACTTTACTATTTTTTTATAGAGTAGATTCAGGAGCTAAAAGTTTGGTATTTATTAATACGTACGTTTATTTTTCAACTTTAGTGTAACATTAACAGCCCTATAATATTGTTTTACCTGCCATATTAGAGCCATATATTGTCAAGATGATCAATATTTCTCTTTGTTAGTTGTTTTAAAACAGTTCAGGATTATGGTTTTATACAATTGTATTCAAATTCTGAATTCTCTTAATTCCTTGTCAACTTTTCAAGATGAATTCTGTGCCAGTGGTTTATGGGATGGGGAACGTGGATATTTTTAATGTACTATAGGAAGGTTCTCAGGATAGTTTGTGGCCACAGAAATTTCCATTTGAGATCACTGTTGTTATGTACTAGCAATAGCACACATGTTGTTGATGCCCCGAGGATTAATGTTGACTTTCTGCAGATCACTATGGTCTTAGGAAATAGAGGGTAGCATGCTTTACAAATTAAGACCAGACTAAATGTTCACAACTAGTCGCTGGATTTCCCCTTTTGTCACTCCAACATTAATCATTGCGCATACTACTCATGCTGGGCAAACCAATTGTTCACTAATCTCATCATATATCGGTTTGCTGGTGCTCTACACTGAACATGATACAAACATTGAATGAACAAATAGATTAAATCATTTTGTTAGTGACATTAAATCGTTTTGCTACACAAATTGTACTACAGTAGAACGAAAGGTTAATCCAGTCCTATGTGTTAGAAAGTAAACATCAATCATTAACTTTGAATGGACGTATAAAGGTGAAAATACGTATGAAGCATTGTGTTACCAAAACATGCTGTGTATTTTTAATTTGTCACAAAGTGTAGCTTTTCAAGACAAAAAGCATTTATTCACAGGCGTTTGCCATAAACTATATGTTAAAGTTCCTGTGTCAAGATAAACATGCACATTTCTCAACCTGGTTCTTGGCAAGATGAAAATATGTTAGATGAAATGTGCATTTGGTTCATTAGCCAATAAGAAGAGTGAACACAAACTGAGACTGGAAAGGAATGGATTATTGAAGTGTAAAGCTAGTAACCATCTGAATGACACCCCTAACAGTTAAAGGTTTATGGATTCTATAGTAGTTCTGGGTATGAAATGCGATTTGTTACATTGAGCTGCAGTTTTTGAAGAATCCCTATTGTCACCAACCATAGAACAGCAAATAATGATCAGGCATAAATAACAAGCAAACTACCTATTAGACTGAAGGTTAATTGTACCATAAAAAACTCTGCCAGATGGGTGCCTGCGGGGCAAATTATTCTTATTGACCCAGATAGTAGCCATTGTGTGTGTGTGTGTGTGTGTGTGTGTGTGTGTGTGTGTGTGTGTGTGTTACAGCGCAACAGATTTATACATATTTCATGACTGGAGATCTAATATAAACTGATATTTTTATGTATTTCAGTCACAATTTATGCACTAAGTTCCACCTACTTGCCTGAGACCACTTATATTACATAGAAAGTTAATCGGTAAAGCAAAACCAAAATATATATGAGCACACAGTCTATATCTTCGTTGTAGGCTTTCATAACCATGGCACATCCCTGCGTTCCTTAGTTTCCAGCTCCCCAGGCAATTGCTGTACTCTTGATCTGTTCTAAACTTGTATAGAGACATATAGGGCTTGAGTCATTAAGGAAAGTTAGGCAAAAAAAGGAGTAAATGTTCCTGGGACAAACCATGTAACAATGCAAGGGGTGCAAATTAGTTTATTATTTTGCACATAAGTTAAATACTGAATTATTTTTTTCATGTAGCACACAAATACTTGATAGCTTTGTGTACACTGAAATTTCAAGTTGATCTAGGACATGCCTTACCCCAACTATAAATCTGTCCCCACATTTTAATTTCAACTCACCCTCCAATGCAACATGGTTTTGTCCAGGTGCAAAGTTACTCCTTTTATATACTTTGCTTTCTTTAATGACTCAGGCCCATAGTGTAAATGTGAGATGACACCCAAGTGCGTCTCCTCTAGATTAGCATAAGAATAAAAAGAGGAGAGACATCTGGAAAAGTGTTCAATAAAATTTGGGCTAAATCCTATAAACTCCTAATCATACAAATTATATATTAAACAGCCTGGGAACAGGGATTGTATGCCTAGCTATAAGTCCATCTTAATGGATTCAGAGGGACTCTAGCTTGATACTAGCAGCACTTCTAACCAGAAACTCCATGATTATTGATAAGGTGTTTTGTACATGCTGGTTCAATTACATTTAGATCTCAATTATTGTGAATCTGCATTTGGCACTTTTATGTGATTTTATACTTGTTCCACTTTTCCAAAACCTGAGAGGCAAAGAAGAATGACTGTGTATGGAAGTTTGCATATCTGTAGAGAGTGTATTATATATTTTACTTGCACTAGCTTATAATGGATAAAGAATAATATTGTAGATTTTCTGGGTTCTCAGATATACAGTATAGAATATGTTTGTTTTTTTCTCAAATGATCTTTGTATTTTCTAGATCCTTTCTATACTTACAGACGTCTCGCGTTTACTTGTCTGGAATTGACAAGCCAAAAAAAACCCATACAAATGTTTGACCCAAATGTATGGGGTCTCTTTATTTTTTATTTTGCATGAGGCACTTTTAAAAGCGATGCGCTACAAATATTGTACATGTTCAAATGGATGCACCTTATGCACTATATATATAATTGTCACAAAACGTCACTTGATGACAGATTCAACTATTAGGCAATCAATACCGTACCAAGAGTTCATTTCTGAGGGTAAATATTTATCATGGAGAATTTAGATACATTATATATTAATTGCTATTTATATAGTTGTCGGCATTATTACAGAAACAATGGACAGATTTGTTGCAATTTTACTGTAGTTTCTACTTTTTATCCTTATGATATTGTTAACCAAACAATTTACAACTCTGGGTGCCTTACTGTATGGTACAGATTGTATGCTCCTCATCATTGGTTCAATCTCATGTCTCCTTACTTTATGCAGCCTACTGGCATTGTGTATTCATTATAAGCATGGCCCATGGTTGGCATGCTTGGTTTATTTACATTTACAGAAATGTGGGGGATAAGGATAAATCAAGATCTGGGGAGACGAGTGACGGGGGGCAGTAGAGAGATACAAGGCTATGGGAGCACCCTCTTAGTATGCCCTGGGTCATTGCATTGATGACCTAGTTAAAAACAACCCTAGGTTTCCACACAAAATTGTACCAGTTTAAACTGCTTTGCAAAACGCAGGACAATCCATGTTAATTGAGTGGGTATATGTAATGTCATTTTGTTTATGGGGGAATGCATTATGCTACAGCTTTCTGTTAATTTTACTCTTTGTGATACTTATTAGCCAAAAATTATATAAATGCCAAATAGCTTCTATGAGAATGATATGGAACGAAGGACCACTAACCTAAAAATCAAGTTGGTTTATATAAAAGAGATGCTATTAGTATTTACATATGCACATTAAAACATTTGAGTAGCTTAACGGAATATAATTATTTTGATGAGGTTGTGATCGTGCGGGAGGTTTTTCTACCCAAAAACGATTCCATTAATCAAAGTACAGTGTAGTCTGCCTCTTTTAACTAGCTTTTGAAAAGAAAAAGGCTCATAACATTGAATACAAGCTATACATAAATGCAATATCTAGAATCTCAAGTTTTGTCAAGGTAGTGGAAATTTTAGTAGAGATGTTTAAACTGCCCGAGTGAGTTTGTAATGCGTATTGAACCTACCGGTTCGGCAACCCCCAAACTTATGCACAAATTGCTTGTGATTTGGCCAAGTTTGCTCTCCGGTTGACCTATATTCTGAAACTGAATTTAACATGGCAACTGATACGCAAACATGCTAGATTTTCAATCATGCTACATATATATCAAGAACATTCAACAAATGTGTTATGTGGACCTCGAACGTGATCGTAGCAAACATCAAACAGATTTAACAAACGTTAGAGAATTTTGCACGATTTTTAAAACCTTTCAAGCATCTCTAACTTTTATAATATAGGAATATTATTAGTGGCTCATTTATAAAAGGCAATTTCTATTAAGTTTAGTGGTCCTATGAAAGTCACTTATTTAAGAGAGGACTTACTTGCAATTTAAATGTAGAGAGGCCTTTGTCCCTTTTTCTTAGTTTTCACTTAATTTGTATGTTTCTTAATTACTCCTTTAAAAATGAAATATGCTCATGTTGCTATGGAAAATTTATTTTAATAGTCATAAAAATACTCTTAACAAACTCCACAAGAAAAATGGTATATTCAATTTTAGCAATTGACAAATCCAGGTGTTTTTTATTGCAGTTTCTAAGCTTTTGTCTGCTTATCAAAACTACGATCCTCCTTCTGGTGGGAGAAGCATCTCAGATGTTAATGCTGACCTAAGCTTGATGGAAGCAGTACTTTAATAAGCAGAAAAAGTAAATTGAAGAAAAGCGGTCATGTCAAAACCTTTATAATATTCAATGAAACATGATCTGTTTCATTAAGTATTGCTGTCGCAAGCTAACATATTTTTTCTGCCAATAGAAAAATAAAGCCTCCTGGATTTATCAACATTTGATGATTTGGCAAAGAACCAGATTTTTAGGACTGTCTACACGCTAGCGATGTCCTATTGAAATGTCATACAATAGGGCCAATGAACTTTCTCAGGAAAATCGGGGTCCACTGGGATCATTTGCTAACACAGCACACTATTATTATTTCTCATTATTTAATGGGATATCCTTTCCGATTAAATAGAGGAACCCTCAGAACATCAAAATTTCCCCCACGCTCTCTGCATGGGTGCCAGGGATCTCCACAAGCTTCAGAAAATTACCAAGCAAAACCAATGTTGATGCCTTTAGTCAAGTTGATGCCACATTTAGGCATTTACTTTTTACACACTAAGATGGACGGAATGTTGGTAGCACAGATTGACGGAGCTTCGTCATTTCTTATCTGAAATAAGTACAGCGCATCCTCTTCATAATGACATTACTTATCACAAGGTATTTTAAATGTCCATTAAATATATCAGTTAAATTGTATTAAACCTTTTATAGCACTACTCTCAACATACCACAAATTTTCTAGATCGGAGGTATAAACAGAGAGCCCTAAATGTTTTACTATATATATATTTTTATTTTTTTTTAAACTGCCAAATTATGGTTATATTTAGCACAAGAAAATATATTCAGAGAAGAGAACAATATATATAAAGATATATAATATAGATGTATAGATATATTTATTTTATCATCCAAGAAATATATTTGTAAGCAATAAAGGTCACAGATAACAGGGGGCTTGGTTTTCCTTTGACAATATGTAAAAGATTGTATGGTTTGGTGCTTGTGTCATATTATGTTGTTGTTGCAAAACCATTTTATGAATGAAGCATTTTGTACCGATTTGTTGCAATCCTGTAATAATTAGTAAAGCTTATGTGTTTTGTGTTCCCATGAGTTACGCTGTCGTTCTTCTTTTTTTTTTTTTTTAGCACATTATACATTACTTATGTCATACATGTTCTTTATAGCATGAGCTGAAATTGATCTGTGTGCACCTTTTACAATACACTAGTTTGGCAGGTGTATATGATAGTAGTATTTTATTACACTGGATGTCTTTCATCCAGGTTAATCCCAACTGGCTATACTGTACAATGTTAATAAAAGACCTATGTGGTGCCTTGACAGTAACATGGGGGGGAGTACTAAGCGTTCTAAACACTTTTGTATAGTGTTGACATCTGATACAGGCCATGCATTCAACACATTATGATGATATAGAATAGAATATAGTATTGAATGAGTGTCCAAATCCTTATTTTACTACATATTTCTATAGATCATTCTTCAGATGACTGGATCTTTAAATACATGCACATAAAGATTTCATGAGAAGTACTTAATCTTTTATTTTTTAAATGTAAGGAACTAAACTACAACTGGGTGGCATAGACAATAAGGGGTTTTGAACTACTACACGCAATGGATATTTAGTATTTGATATAATTTAATACGTCATAGGCCCCCTTGTATCTGCCACTCGGTTGGTGCCAGTAAGTTTACTAACTGTCATTAAACAAATATTACATTATTTGTTGAAAGAAAAAAAGATCAGTTAAATATAACACCTTTTACACTAGTAAATTACATAGAGCACTTACCACCACCCAATGGCTTGGGATAAGAATAGTGTTTCAAACCTATATATATCCTATACCCCTCTGTTCGCTATATATTACTAATTTACTTTTGCATATGTTTTTGAACAGAATATAAAGTGTCACTGATAATTTTGCCCGTTAGTACATTATTTATTTAAAAAAATAATTTCAAGTGTTGGCAACACTGGTTGAAATCGGGTCATTTGATAGTCTCTGAAAAAATGGACCTTCTCAGTACTCATATTTGTTACTGGGCAATGGGAAATTAGAGGAACATGATTTTCCTTTAATAATTATTTTTTTATTAAACATAGACCTTTAACATGGGTCAAAAAGTGAGACCGTATTTGTTGCCATTAAAGCATACACATCGCCATTTTGTGGGCAGAACCAATTTTCTGCCCAATCACTTTACTACGATCTAGTGAAACTACTGAGAATTATATGTCAAATTTTTACAAATGAAAAAAAAACAACCCACAACTGTCAATACACAATGATCTGACACATCCAGAAATATGGTCTAAATTGCACTGTGTCCCTTTCACATCACTGTTAACTATACTACACAAGATGCTTTTCACATGTGAACATGTGCTTTAACCTTGAGCAAATCTATAGACTTTTGAATAGCCACCTGAGATACCACACCGCAGCATGCAATTATAAAACCACTTATTCTGTTTTCTATTATATGCAACTTAAAGCCACACATTACCAAGCTAAGTCAATTTGTGTTGTATAAAAAAAAACCTTTTTTTCATAAAGAAAGTACAAATAGTGGCTACTGTATAGCTACATATATAGACGCAAGCACTAGTTGTATGAAAAATGTTAGGCTCATCAAGAATGGAGAAATGCTTATAGATTGCTTTTTAAAAACCTGAAATGAACATAATTTTAAACCCTGTGTTGTGTTTACCTGTAATTTTGCACAGTGGCATTACTTTTAAGGTTACTCTAAAAGGACTCTCTAGCTGATATTTTATTTTTATGTATGCTGTTTTTGATGGACTATTTGGAACAGTACCACTAAAATACAGTCTGTTTTATTTGCCTATAAATATTACAGTTTTATTAGGGAGCTATCAAGATTATTTTTACTTGCATACACATGACGTGTACTTGGTGCCCTCCATTTTTTTCGCCTTTGGATCCTATTGTTGAAAATTTTAAGCACTTCTGCGATTGATTTTGTGTTCTTCTCAGAACAGTTTAAAGTTAACTTGCCCAAATTGATTCTTTAAGTGTAGCTTATATTTCAGTGCAATGTGAGAACGAAGGATGTTTGTTTAGAAATAAGTACGTATTTTATTTTAGACTGACATTCAAGTTTATCATCATGGTTCTAATTGTGCAAGGGAAATGACTGAGCCTTGTTTGCCTGAAAGTGTCTTACTTTACTTCCCAAAGAGTGGATACCTTATTCATTCCGTTATTGCGTTTAGAACTGAATTTAAAGAGAATCTTATTCCCTTAAATATCATGTTCTTTTTTTTTTTTCTGGAGCTGCAGACTTCAGAAGATTTCAAACCCTTTATTATGATGGGGTGAATCTCCAACTCTCAAGTGTACCTATTACCTAAACATCGGCAGACATTGAACCAATATTCAGCCTATCCATTCACCATGTGCCTCATACCCCAGTCGTCGCTAGATCTTAGTGAATCAATAGGCTTTATATTTATGAGTATTGGTTTAGCCCACTGTGCCTCCAACGTGTGTAGATGAGAGGTACACCAGAGCTGGGGAATATCTTTGAGCTGTCTTCTCTCCCATTCTGGGAATTGTTACTGTTCTCTTGCTGTTGTTCGGTTGAATGTGCACGTTATGCGGACATGCACACCTGGGGGTAAATGTATCAAGTTTTGATTTCTGCAGGTCGCTGGAAATCGGCGATTTTGCAGGGGAAATTTAAAGCGGCAATGCCTTTGCCTTTACAAGGCATCGCCGCTTTAAATTTCCCTTGCAAAGTCGCCGATTTCCGGCAACTTGTAGAAATCGGAACTTGGTACATTTACTCCCAGATGTTTAATAAATATTAATTTACCAAAAGCTCACATCATAGAGATGGTGCAGTTCACCGTTTTATCCTGAGGACGTCCAACTGACAGAACAGTAGGAATCTAACAAGGTTATTTTGTAATTTAAGCGTGAATGAAAATCGGGGCCCTGACAAGGTCACACATAAATCGATCAAATCATACACAAAAGAATATACCTGTCTTCTACTACAATCTTAGATGTTATATGATGTCAACCTGCACTTTGTCTAGAGGCAATATTTGCATGGGGGCAATAGCCATTTTTTATAACATTTTTGCAGAAGTAGGTATAGAAAAGCGCACAAAACTTACCTACCTGGTCAATGTTACATGGCTGGATAGGAGGTAAAGCTAACACATGCAAACCACAACATCTGTATTATAATATAAGATATAATTGTAGAAGGGGAACCGGATCTATTTCTTTGATATACATTTCTGTCACTTTCAATAATGTTGATTACATCCATATCCTTTATTTAATCCTCTCTGGTGTTTATGGGTTGTGTGGCAGTTCATGAGAACAGTTTGTGGAATAGGCATGTATATGTTATTTTGCAATGGATGGTGGGTATTATTTATTTATTTATTTTTATTACTATAGAACGACAATCATATATAGAAAAGGCCTCCATTTCCTAGGTAAGATAGAAGCACAAAGAGAAGTCAGAGCCGCAGGGATAGTTAACGCGAATATATATTTGAAATCCTTTGTACGCAGTGGCAATGTGGGAGCAGAGAACACTGCACGTGTGGTTTGCTTTTATAAAGAAATGTAGTTGTAAAGATTCTATTTTTCTATGGGCAAGGGTGCTACCCAAAGGCAAAATGAATCAGATATTGATTTTCTATATGAACCAAACAGCAAATATATCATAAAAATAAGTGAATTGTTAAGCGCAGATTCTTTAATCACCAGAGAGGTTGAGAATCACAATCGTGATAATTGTTTTTAAGAGATTTGCTAATTTTACCTGTATACTGTGGTCTTGATCACCAATATCTAACATCTCCCAAATGTTAAATTAAAAATGGTTTGGTCAATATATGAGTCACATAGATCTGTAAAAACTGATATGTGAAGAGAGAGATTTATTTTAGAAAGTGGTCACAGCACAGTCAACACCGATAACCACACCCAAAAACGTATGTGTAGTTATTAGTATGTGTACTTTTAATTAAAATAGATTTCATAATTAACAGATTTAAGTAATGATTCAAGCCAAGAGACTTTAGTAAGCACCCTCCTGTGAATGGACACTTTGTTGTTGATTTTATGAACTAGCCATACTCTCAGGGCCTGATTCATTAAGGAGAGCAAAGCAAAATAAAAAAGGAGTAAATTTGCACCTTGGCAAAACCATGTTGCATTGGAGGGGGAGGTAAATGCAAAATGTGGGGGCAGATTTATATTTGGGGTAGGATATGTCCTAGATCAACTTTAAATTTAAATGTTAAAATAAAGCTATCAGGTATTTGTGTGCAAAATGAAAAAGCAGCCAGTATTTTCCTTGCGTGTAAAATAATAAAATAATTTGCACCACTTGCATTGTGTTATGGTTTGTCCAGGAGCAAACTTACTCCTTTTTTGCTTTGCTTTTCTTAATGAATCAGGCCCTTAAAGAGCACTTTGCTGTGAGTTGTAACTTCACAGATGCACTACCAAATCATAGAGTAGCAGACTTGCATTTGTATTCCTGTTCTCTAATACAGGTTCCGATTTACTGAAAAAAGTCCAATCTGAAGCAAGGTTTTTCGTAAAGTGCTAAGGTCAATTGCAGGAAGGGAAACCTGTTAAAGGTGTGTACACATGGGTGTTTTTCATGAAATTATGATCCGCTCCTCTAAGGAGTATGCATAGTCAATGGTATATATGGGCCATGGGCACAAGAAAATGTTGCATCCACGGTCCGTTCAGTACTCACTATGAATGCTTATTTGCACAGTGACGCAGTTCCCTTTAAGAATAAACAATTTCTCTACTTCTTACATCCAAACTGTGCTCACCATATAAAAAGCACCCTTGTTTACAAGCCTTTGAGGTGTTACAAAGTTGACTGCAATACAATGTAGGTATATGGTTCTCAAAATGTTTCCCGTTTAGCATTGTGACCTTCAGCAAAGTATTTTTGAATATATGTACAGTCTAAACCATACAATTTCTGCAATTGCAAAGGCAGAATTGAGAAAGAAATATAAAATGGTATATATGAAACATATTTTGTTCTCTTGACGCAAAAATTCAGATAATTTTTACAGTAATTATAAAGAATATATTTTTTGTAGAACGATACAAACCCCATGAAATCTTTGAATTGCTGTGTATGGCAGGCTTTGTAAAAGTTAATCCACTGACATAAATACACGGGTTTTGCACAATATAGGTGTATAAAGGTGGACGGTTGATTTCTTTTGTAATCCTAAATTCCTACTATTTTGTATTATGAAACTTTTTTCCTTCATGTCCAGCACGGTCGCCTGGCTGTTGTAGTTCTCTGAGCACAGACCCCAATAGTATTCTAAAAAAAAATTGTATTTTTGAAAGAAATTCAATATTCTAATTATGCTTGAGAATAAAAAGGAACAAAAACACAAAAAAAAAAAACATGGTACGTATGTATTATTTTTCAATTACCATTTCTTTTCTTTTTCGTGGTCAGAATCTGTTTTAATGGAGATTTTTAAAAGCTGTTTACAAGTGTAAAGAAAGATTAAACACAATAAAAATCATTAAAATATAACATTAATGGTTGTGTTTTTTTTTAAATATCAGAAATGTTCTTGGCATAAAAAAGATATTGTCATTAGTCACCAAAATCACAAACTATACAGACCTGTACATACCAAGCACTTGCGCCTCTCTACGCTAAGAGGTAAAATGAGGGAATGAAGGGACGGACAGGTATTGGGAAAATAACGTATTGTGCACTTTATGTACTAAACAGAGGTGGAAGCAGCCTTCAGGAGGTCTATTTGCTCCCCCCCATCTCCCAAACTAAGTGTTCCTAGCCTAAGCTAGTATCAGCTTTAAGCGCAACATTCCATGTAAGCCTATCTTACTCATACACGTTTTACATAATATGCAGAGTTGCAGGTATCTAACTGCAGCTCTACATACTACGTACAATACGTATTTTTTTGGCCCCAGTTTACACCTACTTTTTTACATAAATTGCATCCAACTCGGCATAGTATTTGTCGTTTGAGTTCCCTTAGAATCTGAGTAATTAATGCCATTTTTTTTACAGGGACTCCCAGGTACAAATGATATAAGGTTTCTCAGCATCCATCTATGAGAGGGTGGATATCCTGTAGCAGTGTAACAAGAGCCGGTAGAATGGAAAGACTGTAGACACAATGATGTCCAGCTTGAACCGAACTTACATGACATATCCCAGCATTCTGACAAGCAGAAAAATCTTGGAGATAGGTTGGGGACCACCTAACATGAACGAAGTCCAATTTAGAAAGCAAAGTCAGTATTTTTCGCTCATAACGTGGTCTCCTCCTGATTGGTAGTCTATAAGGGACACTTTCTAGGGTGAGATGTAAATTTTTCACACACTAGCATGACAATCCAAACTACCTAGAGATGCCAGACCCCACCAGCCTTCTGTGGAAAAGACCAAATGCTGCACCTACTTATAATACAAGGAGGCTGAAACAAGCACTTTTATTTAGGATAATGCTAGTACTCCATTCTTATAGCTTCTGACATCAGTTGTTTTATTAAGAATAGTTGCTATAAGGCCATGAAATGCTCTGTAGCATTACAAAAGATTTTTTTATTTTTTTTTACAGCGAAACACATTTAATAAAAGAACTAAAGATACACAGGGGATGTCAACGAAGCTTAGCTCAGAATGGACAGGAAGAGAGGCAGTCAGATCTTACATCAGTGACTAAAGATGGACTTCTAGGTTGCTGTGTAGTACTCTAAAACTACATACCTATATACTACACACATGATCTAAAAGGAGACTATGTAATACAAGTTAACCCGTGCATGATACTCATGCATTCTAGTCAAATCAAGCTACTTAAGGTGTTAAAAAGGTTCTTGTCATGCATTTGGGCCTAGCCCAGGCCTCCTCAGGGGAAGAGCATTACTT
The DNA here is from genome assembly GCF_038048845.1 of Mixophyes fleayi. Lineage (NCBI taxonomy): Eukaryota > Metazoa > Chordata > Amphibia > Anura > Limnodynastidae > Mixophyes > Mixophyes fleayi. The sequence continues at coordinate 36,206,109 of NC_134412.1, read as the reverse complement.
CCCGACGCAAGCGCCCTTTTTTAACGTGGTTTTGTCCACATGTCACCACCTCATCATTTTTCTCCATCACCTCATCCTTCATCTTCATCGCCACATCCTTCATCAAGCTACTTAAGGTGTTAAAAACTCCCCTCTATCACCCCCGGCAACCACTCCCAACTGTCACTTCTTCAAGAAATATATAGGTCAGTGTATAACTCTGCCTAGCAGGTGGCGCTGCAGCTTGGTTTTGTTTTTTTTCACACACGCCACTAGGCATTGTGATGTCTACATGGCATGTAAAGAAGGCCTCGAAAATGCAAACATTTTATGCAAGTATAGCAGTTATCTGAATTACCAAGTCGAGATCCTAATCAGCATCACAAGTAATTAATCACAAAGGCACTCGTATGTGTTTCCTTTCATAAACAAATCCACATTGGTCTTTAGTATAGATTGGCAAGGATATTAAGCATGGTTTGGGACTGGTCATATTTTACATTTTCATAAAGTTTGGCTTAAAATCAGAATGCATGGAAAGCATCACATTATAGTAGAACGTCCTCATTGGTCTAGGACTACCTCAGAATAATCAATGACAATGAAACGTAGGTAGTATAGGGATCCAGACAAACAGCAGGGTCAGCTAACTCTAAGCAGGCAAAAATCAGGAAGCAAAGTACAGATTCATTACTGATGAAGAAAGGTCAGCTCCAATGCAAAGCAGTATTCAAGTCAACTTGTAGTTAGAAGAGGAGATGGAGAATGATCTGGGTAATTCAAAATGCACAAAAAAAGCCCTAATAGATAAATGTGTAGGGTGTCACGCATCAGACTCTTAGGTCCTGTTACTTACCCCTCCCGCTGTCTTTCTTGGCTATCCTTGCGAACTACAGGCTGTGCTGGTCTCAGATCTTTCTGCAGGATGCTGCCTAGTCTGTCTCCACTCCAGAGATCCCTCCAAAACCAGTGCATGGGTGCTGCCATTTTGGATTCGGTCACATGCTCCCTCTCAGCCAATTAGAGTGCTGCTTCAACTGACTGCAGCCTCCAATCAGGGGATAGCAGTTACTATAAAAGAACTTCCTGGAGCCCTAACCTGTTGCCAGTGCATTGTTGATTCCTTAGACGCCAACCTGGTCTCTAGCAGTCTGCAGTCTCAGCAGTTATTTCTCCCTAGACAGCGCAGCCAGCAATCCGGGTCCCAGTCTGGTCCAACAATCCGGTCCCAGTCTGGTCCAGCAATCCAGTTCCAGCCTAGTCTCACTTTCTAATGTGATCATTGTCTTGCTAATCTTGACTTCTTGCCAGTCTCCTGTGCCATTCATATTTAGCAATCTCCTGAACTCTCACCACCTGCACCTGTTCTTTCCATCTCATGCAAATAAACCTAATCAGGCCATCCAGCTTTTTGCACGTAGCCAGCACCTACGGAGACACATCCCTGTCCGGGTACAGACAAATGCTTAGGCATGACACAGGGAAGGCAGGGATTGATATAAGCAAATTGAAAGATAGTTGGCCTAATGGTTTGTGGGTGAATATTTATAATAAGGTGTATTTGTTAATAGATCAAAGATCAATTATTCTAGAAAAGATGACAACAGATGGCAATGAAGATTGCTCTTGACACTTTTTATCAGATGTCTATTTAAACTACATATATGAGTCAAACAATACAAAATTTGGATAATCCACCATGGCATAGTTTATAACTTCAGACTGTGTTCTGGAGCAAACTCTTATGTTCCATCGCCCAGAAACAAAATCCTGTGAAATATTCTAATATTCCAATAGTCCCTGTTTTAGGTTAAGCAAGGATGTAGTTTCGAAGTCTGGGACATAATTGTTTCTCTTACCTTCTCTGAGCTAGAAGACTGTGGTCTCAATTTACCTATCTTCAGAAAAGTGGTTTTGAAGGTTAACCTTTGGGCTAAGAGCAGTAACAACATTACCATCAACATTTCGTTGAAAAGGTTCTTCTTAGGTGGCCTTTCTGATCACTAATTCTTGCACCATAAGACTGAAACTTATGATCTGGTCAACAAGGATCTGGGTTGAACTGACATGTTAATGTAATATCTGGACCCATAAATCACTGTGTGATTGGCATTGGCCCAGGCTCTTGCACATTCTTTACCAAGCCACCAGCAAACAGGTTTACCTTTACTCCAGTGCATTCAGTTGTTAAGCACTTAGTTGAAGATCTTCCAGTAAAGCAGATGTCAAATAGAAAGAAACAAACATGGTTCCATCTATCAGGCCAAGGTCAGCAAGTACAGAATTATAAATCAAGAATGGTCAGGTCCAAATCAGTCCAGAGAGGAAGTAATCAAGGTCAAGGAAAGTTGATACATAGTAGTCAAATGGAAATAACACCATGGTATCAGCATCATCATCATCATCATCATTTATTTATATAGCGCCACTATTTCCGCAGCGCTGTACAGAGAAATCATTCACATCAGTCCCTGCCCTATTGGAGCTTACAGTCTAAATTCCCTAATATAGACACACACTCATACACAGACAAACAGAGAGAGACTAGCCAGATAGCAGCCAATTAACCTACCAGTACATTTTTGGAGTGTGGGAGGAAACCAGAGCACCCGGAGGAAACCCAAGCAAACACAGGGAGAACATACAAACTCCACACAGATAAGGCCATGGTCGGGAATTGAACTCATGACCCCAGAGCTGTGAGGCAGAAGTGCTAACCACTAGGCCACTGTGCTGCCTTGAGCAGTATCTTTCATGGGAAATTACCTGATTTCAGGCATAAGTACCAAAATGTTGCCCATGACATTTTTTGCATAAGAGAGAATGTGTGCTCACACATGTACGCTCTAGGATGCATAAGCGGTAGCCTACATTCAAACCTCGATACAAGTCAAGCATACTTACTCTGGTGATGAAGTCACTTACAATTCACAAAAACGTATATGTCTAGGTACAAGTATGCACAATTCATAAAATGTACCATTGTGTGCCATTCAAATTTGGTAACATGGTTACCCTATGTTCCCAAATTTCAATGGCACACAATGGTACATTTTATGAATTGTGCATACTTATTACCTTGTCATATTGGCAGTCATCTTGGCATTGGTAGGCCCTGTGTCCAGTAAAAATCAATTATTGTTCTTTCTTACCTACACTAATTCAATTTAGCAAGAACACAGGGAGATCAACCATAAGAGCAGAATGGTCAGAATCATGTACCTTATTTTCTATCCAGCATCATTTGCACAAATGTGCCTAATGACCCTACTCATGAATGCTTAGATACATAATTCTGGTAAATCACTCTGGGACCAATTCAAGATCAAACGTTGTATTTGAAAAACGGAACTTGAGAGTAGTTCAAATTCAAGCATATTTCAAGATGCATTGCCATCTGAATATAGGTGCATATACGCTATTCCTACATAGTACTTAGGTACATATATACACAGAACAGACTGCATTATACGCACAATCGTATGTACAAGTCAAAGGAACATCTGAGCGCATACAATTTTTTGATAATGAAGTAAACTAACAACTGTTATCAGTAAGTATCAATTGGCATTTACACCAGCACTGGAGTGGGTGCAAATGATATGGCTTTATGCAAGTGCACTTATGGGAAGCCCAGTACCGAAATTGGCCACATCTGCCCTTACTGTACACAGCCTATGTTATTTCACCTCTTTAATCCCCCATTCCGCCTCTCCAATTGTAAGCAGTAGCAAGTGACGTTTGTGTTCAGACATTAATTACATGCAATTGCGTTCATTGGCATGAGGTCCATTTCTAGGCATGCACAGAGCTAATTTACGCAAGATACGCTACGCAAATGGACATATGACTGAACATTGATCAGGTCCCCTGTGTCTATGCGACACAGGCACCGCTGTGCAATTGCACATGCGCCAGGATAGGAGTAAAACTACATCTCCTAGTAATCTCCACTGCTTACGACCCAGAGGATGAGTTAAGCTTTCCCAGTGGATATGCCTGCTGAAGTGGAGAGAAAACACGGAACAGATTTAAAAATGTGTGAGGAAAAATCTGAGAGAGTAGTCTGTGAAGACAGAGGAGCTGAGGGAGGAAAACACCAAGTTTGTGAAAGGAGAGAAAACAGAGCTGAAGCAGAGCTGAAGCAGAGAAAGACTGCAACAAAGCAGTGAGAGAGAGATACTGTGAAGAGAGAAAAAAATAGTAGTCTGAAGCTGCCATTTGGGACAGAGCGAAAGACAGCAACTATTGAAGGAGAGTTCAAACAAGCAGCTTTGGAGTGGAGGAATTGGAGATGGTTATATTACTTATTTGCTGGTGAACTGAGATACTGCTCTTAGAGTGAAGAGATTAGGGATAGTGTGGGGAGTCCTGAATATGTGAATTTTTTTGTTATGCTCTTTTGCTGGACTGAGATATCTTTTGTAAAGGCAATAGAGATTAGGGAGACATGGTGGTTAGGTTTTAGAGACAGAGTTTGACCTGCCGCAAGTGATAAAAATGTTTGCTGAGCTAACAAATTGCTACTGCTTTTGAAAAGTTGTAAGACTACAGGAAAAATAAAGCTGCTGTACAGAGAGAATTGAACTTGCTACCCACCATTTTGTCTTAATACAATTCAGCCCATAAGAAGCAGCCATTCTGAGATTACAGAGAAAGTTCTGCCTTTTGCTATCGAAATCTGAAGCTGCATTTATTCAAAAGTTAAGTCATGTATCCTATCTGCTGTGTGTGATTAAACTTCCTTTATTCAAGTGAATGTGTTTGAATTCAAGTTGCTCATTTTCTTAGAGTGAGAGTGTTCAACTGTGCTATTGTTTCTAGAGAAGAGTATTAACTGGATCACCAGGGATGTAAAATGTTTCTTTGCAGAAGTACCTGTGTAAAATATGCATATAGTATGAAGGATCACAAAAGATAGCTAAAAGTATTATTGTGCATTTACATGATTAAAGGGTTTGGGTGTGGTACAGTGTGTTGAAAACTGTAAAATACTATGAAATTATTGCATAACATCTATAAAAAATTAAACTGCAAATGAGCATACTGCTGCAAGCTGTTGTTCAATCATACCAGCTAGAGTAATTAGAGTAATTATGTCCTCTCACTATGTTATAAAGAATTTTTTGTTATAAAAATACAGAAATCTAGCTGCTGCCTTATCCTCATCTAATAAATGTGCCAGGGTGGCTTCTACACCATTCATGTGTCATTTTAAAGGGATTTTCATGTTTATGGCATTGTTATAGTGCTGGGCAAAGGGTCACCAAATCTCCCCTTGGTGCTCCTGTTCCTGGACACTCCCCAGAAGAGAAATCACGTGTCAAGATTTCGGGGGAGGCACTATTCTGGATAAGAGAGGTGAGAGGAAATCCTACTCCCATGCCATTTACATGCACAAATTCCCAGAGGAGCCTGGATAAGGGGGTGTTACATCTAATTTTTCAGGATTGCCAATTTATCTGGAACTGTGTATGGTAGAAAGAGTAAAAATACAATTTTAAAGTCTACAATGTTAGTACAATCCCCATCATTAATTACAACTTTATTAAATTTGACATGGGGTCAAATAGATCATTGAAATATCTAGGGTTTAATATCCTGACACATCCAATTTTGATATAAGCAGAAAATATCCCAAGAATAATTAATAAAATAATACAAGATTTTTCTTTTTGGAAAAATCTACCGATATCTTATTTAGGAAAATGTTATTTTATTAAGATGATAAGCTTTCCACAAATATTATATTTTATTCAAAGGCTACCAATAATACTTCTTAAAACAGATATAAAAACTTTAAATAAAGTTTTTCAGAAATTTATATGGTCGAATAAACATCCTAGAATGTATTTAATGAAATTACAACAACCCTTAGATAAAGGAGGGATAATTTTGCCAAATATAAATATTATAATCCAGCGGCAAACTATAGATATACAATCGATTGGATAAGAGAAACCAATATGTGTACTAGTTGAGATATAGAACAAACGTTCAGTCCAGGGGGTAAATGTATCAAGCTGCGAGTTTGCAACTCCAGCGATTTTCTCAGGAGAGTTGAAACTAGCCGATGTATGAAGCTGAGTTTTCATACAAAATCGCCAGAGTTCTGCTTTTGTCAAAATCGCTACTTGCAAAATCGCCAGAGATCAAACTCACCACTGTTTGCCACTGCAGCTATACAAGTCTACAATGTATGAAGCTGCGAGTTAGCAAACTCAGGAGAGTTTGCTTCTAAACACGCCAGATACAACACGCTGCTTGATAGCAGCGTGTTGTATCAACACATCACTGTTACACTGCCCTGGCAGTGTTAAAATGTTAAAGAACAGATAAAAGTTTTTTAAAAAAAAAGCGTGGGGTCCCCCCGCTATTTATGCTTAACCCTAGTGCTGCCTGACTATTGCTGGTCCCCTGAAAATCGGGGAAAAATTTTGCGTGGGGTTCCCCTGATTTTCACTTTACCAGCACTAGGCAAACCAGCCAGGGTTGGCGGCACTATAGCAGGGGGACGCGCGGCAGGGGTCCCCCTGCCATAATGATTAACCAACCCTAGACTGTTCAGCGCTGAGCTGGATTCCCTAGGGAGTGGGGTCCGCTGAAAAAAACGAGCGGGCCCCCCCCTAGAAAGAACCAGCCCAGTGCTGATAGCACTAGGGCTCTTCCTACTATCCCCGGGCTGTGGGTAGTAGGGTAATACGGCAGTATCTAGCGCTTACGCAATTAACGTAGCGCATTGCGCATGCGCTACGCTACTTGCGTAACCTGTAATACAGTAAATTCAGGTTACGCAAGTAGCATAGCGCATGCGCAATGAACTACGTTAATTGCGTAAGCGCTAGATACTGTAATATGTGATTTCCCCACTAGCGTGGGAAAATACCATAATACAGTAGTTAGCTCTTACGCAAACGGCGTAAGAGCATTGCGGCTAGGACCTCCTACTAGGTAGGAGGTGTTTGCGGTGCCTCAAGTTTATTTTTTTTGGGGAACTTCAATCAAGCCTAAAGAGTCGGGATGTTACAAATATGTGCCCCTTCTGGGCAAAGAGTTCCTGTTGGGAAAGATTCCCTTATGGAGGTATAAATGGCTGGGACTGGGGCAAGCCGGCAAGATGGATTTACAAATACTTAAGGACAGGACCAAGCCATCATGAAAGAAGACATCATTGGTAAGTATTTGTTTTTTTTAATAAATAGTGGTGGTTAACAAGAGGGTGGCTAGTGTCTTTATTGTGGGGTTTTTATTTTTAATAAATGTATGTGGTTTATAAGAGGGTGTTGTGGCTTTGTAAACTTTTTTCTTTGTGGAACTACAGGGCCCAGCAAGCCAGGGATGTCAGGGCATGTTGGCACTTGTGGTTCTCCAAGTGCCAACATGCCCTGGCTGCCGTGGGTATGCTGGTGCTTGTAGTTATACAAGCACCAGCATGGCCACACTGTTTTTGGCAACCAGGCTGGCTGGGACTTGTAGTTCCACAAACAAAATTGGTGTCAGTTTGTTTTTTTCTACTATTTACCGCCGTATTACCCTACTACCCACAGCCCAGGGGTAGTAGGAAGAGCCCTAGTGCTATCAGCACTGGGCTGGTTCTTTCTAGGGGGGGGACCCGCTCGTTTTTTTCAGCGGACCCCACTCCCTAGGGAATCCAGCCCAGCGCTGAACAGTCTAGGGTTGGTTAGTCATTATGGCAGGGGGACCCCTGCCGCGCGTCCCACTGCTATAGTGCCGCCAACCCTGGCTGGTTTGCCTAGTGCTGGTAAAGTGAAAATCGGGGGAACCCCACGCAAAAATTTTCCCCGATTTTCACGGGACCAGCACTAGTCAGGCAGCACTAGGGTTAAGCATAAATAGCGGGGGGACCCCACGCTTTTTTTAAAAAAAACTTTTATCTGTTCTTTAACATTTTAACAGCTGCCGGAGCTCTGGCAGCTGTATGACAGGTCAGTGTAACAGTGATGTGTTTACAACTCACTGTTACAACACAGGAGAGTTTGCCAAACACAGGAGAGTTAGCTAAACTCGGGAGTGTTTACATCGCTCAAAATCGCCAGAGATGACCAGCGATTTTGAACATGAGTGTCAAAATCGCAGCTTGATACATTTACAGTTTTTTTTAAAAAAAAAAAATCGCGGGTTTTGCTGCAATTTAAACACGCTGGCAAACTCGCAGTTTGATACATTTACCCCCAGAAGTTGATCTAATAACATTGATACATACAAATCCAATAGATTTACAGAAAGATATTAAACAAAATCCTTTGATATATTTGGTATATAAAGCATGGAAACTGATTCGTAAGAGATCAAAACTCTCTACGAGTTATTCTCTTTTTTTTGTCATTAGTATCTTATCCAGATTTCCAAAATGATCAAGCATCTAGCAATATAAAAGAATGGAAAAATAAAGGATTGAGTTTACTTTATCAATTTCTAGATTTTAATAACTTTAAACTATGGGATTTATCTCAATTGATTCATAATTATCCAAATATAAAAATATCAATGTTTAGTTATTTTCAGGTAGGAAGTTATGTTAGAAAGATATTACAAGAGGTGAAAGATAAACAATTTGTACTAGATGGAATATTAATGCGTCAGCCAATAAACCTTTTCTGCCTCATACATATATATATATATATATATATATATATATATATATATATATATTTACATGTAGAAGAGATCATAGAATTAGAAAATGTAAAGAGATGTATGGCAAAATAGCTTGAAGAATTTCCATATTTAAGCTCACAGGAAATAATGAAAGCACACATAAAGAAAAATAAACTACTGGCATCTAGTACATTTAGAGAAATTAATTATAAAATATTACACAGAAAATATTTAACACCAAAGAAAAGCTTTGTTATTGGTAAGAAGCTAAATTCAAACTTATAAATGTAAACTACCAGATGCAGATATATTACATTGTTTATGGTCTTGTGAAAAAGTTAGGGCTTATTGGTATGATATTGAGGAATATATTGTAAAAGAGTTGAAGATTAAATTTAAAATAACAAGAGATTGGGTATTTTGGAATATATACAACTGAGACATAAATAAAAACCTAGTATTAGGGGAAAAAAATATTACTGATTGAATCAAAAAAGACCCCGTTATCTAATTGGATATCTATAGATACTCCTAACATAAATTTGATGATAAGTAGACTATATTCCTGTTTCAAATGGATTGGTTGAAAACACCATTAATAAAGAATAAATGACAAAAAGGTTCCTTGATTGTGGACTCCCTATATAAACACAATGCATTTGGATAGAAAAGAGTATTTCAACTCGCTCTTATAATATATTTTTATAGACTAAGTTAAAAATCTTTCCATTTTATATCATATGGAACTATAGATGTTAGAATGGATATTGTTAAAAAAAAATGATATATGAGAAATGTATAAATTGAAACATTTATTTTCCTTGTTTTTCTGTTTTTATATTACAACTTTTTATAAAGAATAATATAAAAAAAAATTACATGGTGGAAGCCTACATGAAATAGCCCATTGTGATTCTCTCACAGACAAGGTCATTTACAAAGCTCCAAAGAATTGCTTCACAGTGCATACAACTTTGAGCCACTATGTGGCTCAATTTGCAGGCCACGTAGATTTACAGAGCATGATATCTGCAATTGCAGAGGAGCAGCTATTTGCACAGGCACAGGGGAAGAATTCAGTGGAGTAAGGTGTAACTAGTGAAGTTCGGAGTAGATGCATTGGTGCACCTCATTCCCTGCTGTACACTGCAATACCAACTCTGCAAAAGGACTTGAATTCTACACCAGCTGGCAGATGGAGGAGATCAGGTCTCGTCTTATACTTTTAATTATTTCAGTAGTAGGAGAGTGCTAGATAAAATATGAACATTGTATGAATCAAGTAAACGTTAGTAAGTAAAAGGTAACTATTGGACTTACAATTGAGCACATATCATAAAATCTTTGGACACTTAATGGCTGTCACCACCATAGGTCTGGTTAATGGCATTAGAAGATTGCTACTCTGCCATTCGTTCAGATATAAACTCCTTCAACAGGAATTCATGAAACACTATACCATCAAAAAAGAAAGATGCCTACATGTAGATCGATCACACTGACCCCTGACCACGGAAATACTTGCATACATTCACTAAAACGTACATTAAAAAGATTATTATTAAAAGAATGGTATATATAATGTACATAATTACAGTCGATTATCCTTGAAATATTAAGTTAAATATATGTAAAACAGTTAAACTGAATACATTACAGTGAAAATGATAAACATTGAGGTGCTAATAATAATATTATACATATTAAGAACTCGCTGTTCCAAAAACACATTAAAACCCCCTTTAAAACCATATGGTATAAAAGTATATAATTTTAAAATCCAGAATGTTTCATTTTCTTCAAAGTGATAGCACTTGCAAGGCCACCAACAGGAGTTTGGGGCCCTGATACTACAACTTTTTGCCCTCCCCTGCATAGATGAACAGGAAAACTGCTGTGTGCAGCCGCACCGCTGAAGGTGGAGTGGTCACCATGGGGCTACATCTCTTTAGACATGGCATATTATGTATTAAAACCATGTTATTCTCATCTGCCTGTTATTGCAGCTTTCACAACCTGGTACTGGATTGTTCTATGGATCCTGGAATGTTGGGACCTGTTTGGAAAATGTATAGGTACATGAAATACGTAAGACCAAGTAATAAGTGAACACAGTACATAACACAGATCGCGCAGTATAAAATACATATATTATAATAAGACATTATATTTACCACGCCCTCCCGAGCCACATAATGTCCTCTCGAGCCACATCAAGCCCTTCCCAGCAACATCACGCCACCTCCCAGCCACATCACGCCACTCCGCAGCCACATCATGCTACGAAAAGCCACATCATGCCACCCCACCAGAAACATCACGCTACCCCCAGCCACATCACGCTAATCCCCAACCATATCACACCACCTTCCAGCCACAGCAAGCCATCCCCCTGCCACATCATGGCACCCACAAGCTATATCACACCACCACCCCAGCCACATCATGCTACCCCCAACCACATCACGCTTAACCCCAACCACATCACGCCACCACAGCAATACCACGCCACCCTCCAGCAAGCCACCCCACAGCCACATCACAACACCCCCCAGCCACACCACATCATCACCAGTTACATCACACCACCCCCCAGACACATTACACCACACCTTTCCCAGAAACATCATGTCACTCTCTCCCCAGACACATTATGACACCTCTCCCGACACTAGGACTGGGAGCAGCTATCAGCTCCCATCACGCCAAATCACGCCTCCCCCACCCACATCATGCCACCACCCAGCCACATCACGCCACCCCTAGTCACATCACGCCACCCCAAGCCACAGCACGCCACCTCTTAGTCATATCATGCCAAATCCCAGCCACATCACACCAACCCACACCACACCATCCCCCCCACATCATGTTACCCCCAACCTCATTACACCCCCCCAGCCCCGACACGCCACTCACAGACACATCACGCCACCCCCCAGACACATTAATGTTAAGTCTGTGATTTAACTGTGATTATTCAATAAAAGCTTTCTTAGTGACCAAGACACAGTGGCTATTGCACGCTTCTTTACTATAGAACTGTGGGAAACACATTATACAGAAGAAAGATTTATAAACCAACTCTATACAACACAAAATAAGATCCAGTGTAACCTTACACAGAATACAAACACAGCAACTTTGAACGTTTTTATATGCCTGCGCTTCAAAGAGGGTCACGGTAGCAAGGGTGGTGGGGTTCGGTGCCTATTTTGCTGTGGATTGGTGCACTACACCATGGCCCAGTTATTGGATGCCCTCTGGCTGGACCTCCAACTTGGTCCTGCTAGAGCTTTTCCTAATTGTTGTGGATGTAGACTTGTGGGCATCCAGATTTACAGGGAAACAAATAATTTACTGGTGTGATAACCTGGGTGTGGTGCAATCAATCGGTAGTGCACTAACTCTCTTCCTGTGATCAGCCTGTTACGTCGGCTGGTATTGTGCTGCTTGACTGTTGACATTAGCTTCCATGCTCACCATGTTCCTGGCATGGAGACGGGATGGCTGATGCTTTGTTGCAGTGCCATTGGGACAGGTGTAGAGCTTTGGAGCCTGGGATATCCCTCATGGGTTCTCCGTGTCCTCCTTATGTCTGCCTGGTTGTCAAGCCGGCATAGAAGGTTTGACAGAGTCATCGCTTGCCCCTTCCACTCTGTGGAAGTACCAGGATGCCTGGCAGGAGTGGTTCGCATTCCGGTATGAGTACTCAAAGCTCCCAGATCAGAGGAGGCCTGTTAGCGATGCTGTGTTGTTAGGTTTGCTAGCATCAATTACAGGAGTGGCACGTGATGCTTATGAGTGTTCCTTATTTTGTGCCGCTTTTGGAATGGTTTAGGTTGGGGCTTTCAGGATGAGCAAATTGATTGCCTCTTCCAGGTCCGCTCTGGCCTTCGGGTTGCTCACGCAGCATGTAGTGATCGCAGCTTCCCCAGTGAATTGTAAGGTGCAGAGGTCCAAATAAGATCAGCTTGGTAGGGAGCGTTGGGTCACACTGGCTCCCAGGAGTGGTTCCTCGTTTTGTCCGGTTGCAATAGTCATGGAATTTGCCCGGTTAAGGCCTAGGGATGTGGTGCCATGACTGGTACATGGTGATGGGTCCCCCCTCACCAGGTACCAGTTCTAAATGGTTTTCAAGTGCATGCTTGGTGTGATGAGTTGGATAGTGGACAGTTTGTCACCCATTCCTTCCATATTGGGGTGTTCACATCCGCAGTGGTAGATGGCGCATCTGTCCAGTGCATTAAGGATTTAAGCAGATGGAAGTCGAATGCTTACAAGCATTATGTGTAGCCTTCTATTCTTCCCTGACACTCTTTCCTTGTTCTTGGCTATTTCTCTCTTGCGGTGACACAAGGTTTCGATTGCTTGTTGCTTTAGGGGCAAGGGCTGGAAGGCATTTGCCTAAGGTTTCCTCTATATATGGGCCTGATTGGCTATGGACACCACAAGGTTTTTATGGTTTTACCTTTGCTTGTGTCGACCTCTCTCCCTTTTTCTCCCCTTATCTTTTCTTTTTGTTTCTTTCTTTGTCCTCCTTCTTTGCGCTTGCTTTTATCCTGCTCCTTTGCTGTGCTGTGTTTTTCTGTTCTCTGTTGAATTCAGTGCTGGCTGCCCCCGGTCGGTCTTTTTCCATTCCTTTTCTCTTTGTTTCTCATATGTGGAGTCCCTGCTTCCACCCTGTTTTCAAGTCAGTCTATGTTTGTTTAACTCTTTGAAGGTTCTTCATGCCATGCAGCGCAATGGACCCCGCTGCGGATCTGGATGGGGCACCACTTTTTTAACCACTTGGCTGCTCTGCATCGGGCAGCTAGAGACACCTCCACCTTTTTAGGGATCTGTAGTGGTTTCCTGGTTGGGTCAGAGGGCTTTGCGTTGGCTTGGGTTTAGTGGACTCCAGGCGGGGGGTGCCCCATATGTTGGTAATTCATCTGGGGAGGTAATGATTTTGGCCGTGTTACATCCATGGATTTGATTTTGCGGATTCAATCAAAACCTGGCTTGGGTCCATGCCTCATTGCCTACCCTCATACTGTACTATTCCGGTATAATTCCCAGGAGGGTTTGGCGGTCCTTTCCCCAGGGGCAGGTTCGGGATGAAGTTAGGAGGAAGGTAAATTCCTTAGTGGCCAGGTTTGTATGCTGCCTAGGTGGCTTGCAGATTGAGCACCCGTTGATTAGGTTCAAGAGCCCTTGCCTTTATCAACAGGATGGAGTTCATTTGACAGATGAGGGTCTTGGTTTGTTTATTGGGGAAATTTATAGGAGTTTGATGAGTGTAGGTATGGAGTCGGGCCTCGGTTCTTGACACTCCTGACGGGGCCAGAAAACAGTGTGCAGTCGGCAGCCAATGATTGGTGGACGAACATTAATTTGGTTGGGCATTTGGAACCCGTGTCCCTACGAAGAGTTGGCTATAGTTAAAGTGCAAATACCACCCTTGCGGGTCGGCTTGTGGTTGCGCTCCTTTCAGTCCAGAGGGGTTAAGATGATATGAGCGCCTGGGTGAAAGTTGTTTGTAGTTGACCCGCATTGGGATACCCGGTTTGGGCCTTGCCACACTGCCAGCTGTTTCCTTCTCCACCATACAGTATTTTGGTACCAAAAAATCCTCCTTTATTTTGCCACAATTACATCTGATGTCAATTATTTTAATTTAAATGTTAAGAGGGTAGGAGAGGTTACCCCAAGATAAGAACATCGATTGTTAAGCATTTTAACACATTACTCAGAAGATAGATTCATACAGCAACTATAATCAGCACAAATTAAGATCCGGTGTAACCTTCCACCGAATACACACACAGCAACAGAAACTACATACACCACAAACATGAAACCCCCACCCCAGACACATTATGACACCTCCAGCCCACTGTCGTCACCAATGCTTTGCTGGTGCTGCTGACATTCATCAAAGTGGAAACATCCTGTAGAATGTGCAGGGAATCTCAAGAGATTTAGAGTTTCTCAATTTGCTTTGCAGGCTGTCAGACAGTGTGATGTCACACACTTTCTGGGGACTGGGAGCAGTTTTCACCCCTACCCCCCTAAGCACTTAATCGATACATCATCATCATCATCACCATTTATTTATATAGCGCCACTAATTCCGCAGCGCTGTACAGAGAACTCACATCAGTCCCTGCCCCATTGGGGCTTACAGTCTAAATTCCCTAACACACACACACAGGCAGACCAACACAGACAGACAGACTCGGGTCAATTTGTTAGCAGCCAATTAACCTACCAGTATGTTTTTGGAGTGTGGGAGGAAACCCACGCAAACACGGGGAGAACATACAAACTCCTAACAGATAAGGCCAAGGTTGGGAATTGAACTCATGACCCCAGTGCTGTAAGGCAGAAGTGCTAACCACTACGCCACCGTGCTGCCCCACAGTATTCCAGTGTTGTCTGGCCCTCTTCAAACTGCTGGAATTTAACTTGGAGTATATTCCCTGATCAGTAATCCAGCTGAATGCTGGATGCTAACAGACATATTAATTGTTTATAATATAATCGGTGTGCTCAGCTAATCATTGTGTGGTGAACTGAAGCTATATTTTTAATGAGAAAAAGCAGCCCCCATACACAGCACACTGTTTAATATACAATAATTAATAATTAAAATCAGGCAGGATTTCCCTTCTCCAAATTCGCAGCCAGCCCCAGCAATGGACAGCCTGAGCTGATTTCAACTGTAGCAGGGAGACCACTTTAACCAGGTCACCCTGCTATAGTGAAAACCAGGCACAGGCTAGTCAGTTCAGGGCTTGTACACTGGTCACATTGTTCCCCCATCAGCACCCCATTACTGAGACTACCAGAAAAGCTGAAAACTACTTGGGCTGTGTGAACCAGGATAATTAACCAGATTGGGACTCCTGGGAGTAAATGAATTAACACGTGATTCTAGCAAATCACCAATATTTGACAACTTTGCCGGCCAAATTTAAGACGGCAATGGGCCTGAGTCATTAAGGAGAACAAAGCATAAAAAAGGAGTAACTTTGTACCTGGGCAAAACCATGTTACAGTGGAGGGGTAGGTGAATTTAAAATGTAGGGACAGATTTATAGTTGGGGTAGGGCATGCCCTAGATCAACTTTAAATTTTAGTGTAAAACTAAATCTATCAAGTATTTGTGTGCTAGATGAAAAAACAGACAGTATTTAGCTTATGTGCAAAATATAAGCTAATTTGCACACCTTGCATTGTAACATGGTTTGTCCTTGAGAACATTTACTCCTTTTTTTTGCCTTACTTTCCTTAATGACTGGGTTCAATGTGTTTAAAGGCAAAATTTAAACACAATTGAAGACAGCACTTCCGTACTCTTGTGCTCTGGTTTGCAAATAACCCTTTGCATTTCATGCCAAAGCTGCAAATTGTACTAATGTTTAAAAACACCACTATGATTTTATGTTAGAATGAGATGTCCCTTCATATAAACTAAGAGCGGAATAAAAATGGCTAAAAAAGAAACGTCTCTGCATTGTAGTAAATCTGAATGTGCTCTATTTAGCCACTAGATGTCACCATTTCCTCTAATATTTTATGAAGTATATCATAATGCCTGCTGGATGATGGCACCTTGACACTTTTTTTGTTTGTTTATTTGTGCTGCAAACTGTTTTAACTGGATTTTACATGCTAGGTTTGATAAAAGATATAATTCAGCAAAAGCTTACATTGTTGATAACTATGTAATGGATGCCATATGTCATATACATATTGTTTGTACCATTAGATTTAAAACCATAAAACTAAGTGATGCTGATAAGTAATGGAAGTTTGAAGCTATCCCTAATGAGCCCAAATGACTGCACAAACTTTTTTTTATTGTTAGTTCTAACAAATGTTTATAGACTGGTAAAATATATAAGCATTGAATAATGAATTGTACCGGTGCATAGAAACAAACGGTAATGGAATCCATACTGAATATAGATAGTCTATCTATATATAGAGGGACAATTAGCATATTTAAAACAAGGTAATCCACACAGGAGTGGCAATAATTAAGTAAATAACATCCCAGCATGGCGAGGGTCATGTATTAAAATGCTGCACTCTCTTGATTGCCTATAATAATGACTTGTATTGCTGCAAGAGGAGACCGCAGTAACTCTGAAAGTGAGATAATTGTTGGTGTTTGTTTTGCAGAAGCTTCAGTGATCACTATAGCTCAACTTACTGATGTTTCATTAGTAACAGTGTCCAAGGTGATGTCAACATGGACCTACAAGAGAAAAACATCATCAGCAAAGGGCAACAGTGGGCAGTAAAGCATACTCCAGGGCTGTGCTATATATCCATGCATTAACTCAAAGTGCAAGGAAAAACAGACAAGCAACTGCAGATGAATTGACTGCAAATTTCAACATGTGGTGCCAGCTGAAACAAACAAGGTGCAACAGGAAATCCACCATGCAGGATATCATAGTCAGGTTGCAGAACATCAACCGTTTGTCACATCTTACAATTCATGTTTGCGAGTTCAGTGGTGCAAAGAGCACAAGAGCACAGGCAATGGAAGAAAGATAATATGGTCAAAACTAATATACCGTCAACATGTTCTTGAGAAACAGACAAATACATATGTGTCACCAACCGAAATAACTCTACAGCTCTCTGCTTGTTTTAATCTGCAATGCTGTGGGGCACATTTTCCTGGCATGGTGTGGGTACAGTCATTCCCCTACAAGCCAGGGACATTGCTGATCACTACTTAATTAAACTGAGTGATAATCTTCTCCACATGTTATAGAACATCTTTCTTGGCAGAGGGGGTGTCTTACAGGATGACAATGCCCCCATACATTTATCACCCAACGGTTTAATGAGCATAATACTGATGTTGTTCTGATAATAAGAAAGGTGCTGCATCCCTTAAGAACAATTTGAGACATTGGTTGCACAGCCCATAGAGGCCATACTGTCAACACATGTTGGTCCAGTGGCCTATTAAGTGACTTTATATTTATCACTTATTTATACAGTTGTGTGCATAGCTGTATAGAGAATATGTAACTATTCAAATCAGTCCTTGCCCCATTGGAGATTACAACATACACACAAGTTTTTAGATTGTGGGAGGAATCCGGAACATGCAGAGAAATCCCATGCAAATACGGGAAGAACGTACAACTATCAGCCACAACATTAAAACCACCTCCATCATTTTTTGTGTGTGTCTGAAGATTATATATATTATCGATTATGTATATGTATGTGTACACACACACACACACACACACACACACACACACACACCATTACCATTTTCCTTCGTTAAATAACTATTGATAAGACAGTCATGGTTTCTCTCCTCCTCCACTATGGCAAGGTACTGGCTTTTGTCTGAGGATAACTGTGCATTTACATATCAAAACAATTGGCCTCCAATCAGGTACATCAGCCCATCCCACAGAAGTTTAGTAATTAAGAAGACAAAAGTGGCCTTTTGGATTATGCTCCTTACACAGACAGACACACAGGATTTCTCTCCCCATTTTGGAAACAGACAGACACAAGGATTTTGCTATATGGGCCCTTTTTCGGGCATTAGTAACATTTTGGTAACATTTTGGTAACATTTTGAACATGAGGGAATAGATAATGGTTAAATATGGGGTTTGATGCAATATTCTGGAAAGATTTTTCCTACTTCTAGAAGCTATGGAAAACCCAGTTGGTTAGACAAGTAAATAGCCCAGACCCTTTTGATAATGTTACGGGTGTAGTGGTGGTGGGAGTGCTCCCTGAGTTCAAAGTGTTCCCATTCTCAAATATGATTATAAGCCAGAAAATGATGAGAGCAGCAGTGCATCACAGGATAATGTATCTCGTACTGAAGTAGCAAATGTCGTTGAACCAATTGACTGTACACCTGATTTTGAAGTAGGAAGATATTTTTGCAGCTGAACAGTTAACAGACCCTACTAAGGTAGAGAAAATGTACAAGTGGTGGATGACAACCCAATAGATCCTGATAGTAGGTTGTCATACCCTCACATGGTAAAGAGTCAAGAGTTGTATCAAATTTCGAAACAGGGAGAGAATATTGAGGAACAGTTAACAGTTCCTGAGGCCTATCGAAGAACGGTGTTAGAGTTGGCTCAGGGTCACATAACTGCAGAGCATCTAGGAGTTGAATAAAACCTCAGAAAGAATTTTGCAGTATTTTTTCTGGCTAGGGAAGGTAGTGGATAAAGATGGAAAAAAAATGGGAAAATGTGATACCCTATTTGATTGCCCACTAGAGAGGTTCCACAGTCCTGTACAGGATTCTCACCTTTTGATTTTCTGTATGGGAGACACCCTAGGGGATTACTGGATATTGCAAAGGAATCATGGGAGTGGCAATTCAGTCCCTATACAACGGTGATTGAACATGTGTATCAAATGCAAGACAGAACAGTAGTGGTACCGATAGTGAGAGAGCATATGGAACATGCCCAACAGGCACAACAAAGGATGTATAACCGTAATGCCCAACTACGCACCTTTGCTCCTGGGGACAGAGCGCTTGTTTTGATACCCACGGTAGAAAGTAAATTTTTGGCTAAACGGCAGGGACCATTTGAAATCATGGAAAAAGTGGGTGAAGTTAATCACCCACTAAGGTATACTAGCCAGGGAAAAGAAAGCCAAAACAGATCTTGCATGTAAACCTTATAAAACTGTGGAAGGACAGAGTAGCTCTGTCAGCTACCCCAGTTTCCCCGGTAACTGTTATACCTCTGGTTCCGGAATTAACAGTGGCTAAAAACCTCTCAACCACTCAACAACATGAGGCTATAAAGTTTCTCAAAACTTAAATTTCTTGGTAGAGCATAGACCAGGAATGCAGATGTATTGTCATGAGTTTATTATTTGGGAACTACATGTGTTATGCCCCACAGGTTGAAAAAAGTAGAGAAATATGTCACATAAGCACTGATAAAGTTATTAAAGGCAGATATATATATGGCAGACTTCTGTCTTGTATGTTTAAAAACCCCAGGGAGGTGTTATGACCTGCGGCGGGCACCACGTCCCGACAACACAGGGCAGCCGTGCGCATGCACCACTAAGGCTGTCAAATACTAATTACATTTGTTAAGCCACACCTGGGGGGCTCATTATGCTCTTTCCCTGCCTGTCCCTGATTGGCTGTCTTGACTATTTAAGGCAGGGAGGGCTTAGCCTTCTTACCGGTTATAGCGTGGATTCTGTCTGTTGCTGATATGCTCCTGTCCTGTTCCTGTTTTGCCCCAGTGTTCCTGTGGATACTCTGCCCGTTTACTATTGGACCTCCTGTTGTGACCTTATTGCTCTGTCTCTGGATTCTGTCTGTTGCTGATATGCTCCTGTCCTGTTCCTGTTTTGCCCCAGTGTTCCTGTGGATACTCTGCCCGTTTACTATTGGACCTCCTGTTGTGACCTTATTGCTCTGTCTCTGGATTCTGCTCTCGTGCTGGTGACCCTGACCCTTTGGTGTGTTATTTGACTATCCTACTTGCTTCGAACCCCTGACCTCGGATTATGTCTGACCATCCGTTACCATCTATTCAGCCTACTCCAGCCCTGCCGCTGCGGTGTTGTTAATAAACTTACACTACAATAGAGTTAAGACCTGAGGGCATCTGAGTACCTATCAAGCTCTACGGGAAAGGCAGCTGCTATAGGCAAAGACCTCTACCACTAGTTCTTTAAGTTTATTACGAGACCGGTTAGCCTAACATTATAACTGGCCCTAAAATCTAAAAGGAAGAAATTGCTTCGATGGATGAGAGCGGGACCAGTCAAACTCCAGCCCAGGTTCTGGCTGGTCAAATTCAGACCCTGTCCCAGATGGTTCAGGGATTATCGCATCGGCTATCTGCACAGGAAGAAGCTTCCAGGACTTCACAAGTCACCCTGCGGAAGAACCCAAAATAGATTTGCCGGACCAGTTTTCTGGGGACAGAGCTTTGTTCCGGAATTTCAAGGAGAACTGCAAGCTCTATTTCCGCCTGAGACACCGGTCTTCTAGTTCAGAACAGCAAAGGGTTGGTATCATTATCTTCCTCCTCCAGGGTGATCCTCAGTCATGGGCCTTTATTCTGGCCCCAACAAGTTTAATAATGCAGTCTGTGGATACGTTCTTCAATGCCATGGGTCTGCTCTATGATGACCCGGATCGAGTGGCCTCCGCTGAGGGCCTTGAAGCAAGGCTGGTTCTCTGCTGAGGAGTACTGTGCTGAATTTAGACGATGGTCTGTGGACAGCGAATGGAATGATCCGGCATTATGTAGTCAGGTTCGCCTAGGGTTGTCAGAACAGATTAAGTACACTCTTGTACAGTACCCTTCTCCAACATCTCTGGAGACCCTCATGCAGCTCGCCATCAAAATTGACAGAAGGGGCAAGGAGAGGAAGGCGGAAAAGGAGTCACCATCTTTTTAATTTGCCTTTGCTCCCGTATCAACGGACTTTGAATAGCCCATGCAATTAGGAGCATACCGTCTTTCATCTGAGGAAAAGAATAGAAGACCGACTCAAGGCCTCTGTCTCTACTGTGGCATCAAGGGCTATTTTTCCCGCTACTGTCCTAACAAATCTGGAAAAGAGCATTCCTAGGGAACGAGAGGGAAGTTCGCCTAGGTCTGCAAATCATCTCCTCCAAAAATGAAGTTCTAGTTCCTGCACGCATCCTGTTCTGAGGCTGTCTCAGCCTTCATAGATAGTGGTGCTGCTGGCAACCTTCTGAACATTGGGTTCGCTCATTCCTCTGGGATTTCTTTTGTGAAGTTTGACTCTGCTATCACTGTTTGTGGCCTGCATGGTAGTCCATTGCCTGGTGGTAGAATTGTTTATGAGACTCCTCTGCTACAGTTAACCGTGGGTGCTCTTCACTCAGAAGCCCTGTCATTTTACCTCATTGATTGTCCATCCGTTCCATTAATTTTGAACCATCTCTGCCTCTCCCACCACAACCCTGTAGTGGATTAGGTTAAAGGGTAAATTATTCAGTAGAGCCCATACTGTTCGCAGTCCTGCTTGGCCTTACGCCTACGCATCTTGCAACCAGTGCCTGAGCAACTCCCTCCTCAATAACATGAGTTCCGGGATGTGTTCTCTAAAAAGTGTCTGTCTGACTCTCTGCCTCCACATGGTGACTTTGATTGTGCCATTGATCTGATTCCTGGTTCCAGACTACCCAAAAGGGAAGTAGTACTCTCTGTTTGGTCCCGAGACCAAGGCCATGCAGGAGTACATAGAAGAAAGTCTGGAGAAAGGGTTCTTTGTATAAAAAAAAGACAGTGGATTGCGGCCCTGCATCGACTATTGGAGTCTTAATCAAATCACGATTAAAAACACCTATCCTCTTCCCCTCATCTCCGTGCTTTTTGACCAACTAAAGACTGCCACCATTTTCACCAAGATTGATATTCGCAGAGCATACAGCCGTATCCACATCAGAGAGAAGGGCGAATGGAAAACGGCATTTAACACACATTCTGGCCACTACTAGTACCTGGTTATGCCGTTTGGTCTTAGTAACGCACCTGCAGTGTTTCAAGATCTAATCAATGATGTGCTCCGTGACTTTCTTGGCCAGGTCGTCCCTTGCAGCAAAGTCCATACCTCCTTGCGGGGGTTCCTGGTGAAAAACAGGGGCGTGTTAGACTCCGCTCCTCAGTACTCAGTAGCGCCAACTGCTGGCAGGTATCATCAATTCCACAGAGTAATTCTGACAAGCATTTGTCTCTGCTCAGGTTCTCAGGCACCATAATCTAGATATACCTTTTGTACTAGAGGTTTATGCCTCTGATGTAGGACCTGGCGCTATCCTCTTCTAGAAAGACCCTCATACTCACCGTTTACATCCTTGTGCATATTTCTCCCCTAAATTTTCTGTTGCTGAAACCAATTATGATGTAGAAAATCGGGAACTGTTGACCATCTAATGGACCTTTGAAGATTGGCGCCATAGGCTGGAAGGAGCCATTCATGTAATTTCCATGATAACCGATCACAAAAATCTGCAGTACATCAAGTATGCCAAAAGGTTGAACCCCAGACAGGCCCGCTGGGCAGTCTCCTTTACCCGCTTAAATTACCTACAGACCCAGTTCCAAAAACATCAGGGCAGATGCCTTATCAAAGAGTTTCATTTCACATCATGTTCCAGATTCTGAACCATTGCTTATTATTCCACCATCTATTATTCATGCTGGATTAACTCAGGACTTGGGGGTCATCCTTTGTAGATTTCAAAAAATAGCAGCCGCAGAAACTCCAGTGAACCGTTTGCTTGTTCCAATCCACTTAAGAAAATCGTTTTTTTCTGAAACTCGTGATAGTAAGACGGCTGGGCATCCTGGTATTCCTAAGACAGTGAAGATCATTTCACGTTCTGTCTGGTGGCCCTCATTATCCTCAAATGTCAGGACCTTCGTTCTATCTTGTGAAAACCGTGGAAGGAACAAGATTCCCAGAAACCGCCCTTCAGGCTAGCTTGTCCCATTGTCTTTGAAACCTTTGACGCACTTATCAATGGATTTCATTGTAGATCTTCCACCTACTGCAGGACATAACACTATATGGGTGGCTGTTGACCGATTTAGCAAAATGCCTCATTTCATACCGTTGACTAGAATTCCCAGTGCACGAGGTCTAGCTACACTTTTTTCTCAACATGTGTTTCGGCTCCATTGTCTCCCTACTGATATTGTCTCTGATCGTGGCTCCCAATTTGTTGCGCAGGTTTGGAAATCTTTTTGTACACTCCTCTGGATCTACATCAGTCTCTTGTCCGCATACCACCCTCAATCTAACGGACAGACGGAGAGAGTTAATCAATCCCTGGAACAGTTCTTAAGTTTTTACACTTCAGAATTCCATGACAATTGGTCTTCTCTATTACCATGGGCAGAATTTGCATACAATAACTCATGTCACTCTTCTACCCATACTTCTCTATTGTATTGTAATTTTGGGTTTCACCATAGGTCCAATTCTCTGTACTTGCTCAGTTCTTCTAGCCTCCCGGGAATACGTTCCACAGCTGCTGATCTCAAGATTATTTGGAAAAAAGTTCAGTCTTCTTTGAGGTGGGCCTCATTTCAGTCTCAAAAGTTTGCTGATTGCCATCGTGTGGCTTGTTCCTTTAAAGTAGGTCAGAAGGTCTGGCTCTCTACTCGCAACATTAAACTCAACAACGCTGCAAAAAACGTGGGCCTAAGTTTATTGGACCTTTAACTGTCATCAAACAAGTCAACCCTGTAGCCTTCAGGTTAAAACTTCCTTTCACTCTGAGAATTCGAAACACGTTTCACTACTCCCTTCTCAAACTGGTGTTCTACTCAAGTCAGGTTCGATATCCTCAGGCCTCAAGTACTCGCTCACCTGATCTGGATGAACGTCAGAAATTTGTAGTCAAACAAGTTCTAAAAAAGTTCAAAGCAGAGGTTAATTTTCTGGTTCAGTGGAAGAATCGTGGTTTGGAGAAAGGATCCTGGGTTCCACGAAGACGCCTTCATGCTGACAGGCTTATCAAGAGGTTTCTCAACAATTTCCTAGGAAACCAGGGTGTCGGGGTTCCTATCCCCCTCCAAGGGGGGGTACTGTTATGACCCGTGGTGGGCACCACCGCGACTCATTCCCTTCTGGTCCCGGCCATCTCCATGAGGACACATGGCAACACAGGGCAGCCGGGGGCGTGCGCCTCCAAGCCTACGGGCTGTCAAATACTAATTACATTTGTTTAGGGCAGAATGGTGGCTAAGTGGTTAGCACTTCTGCCTTACAGCACTGGGGTCATGAGTTCAATTCCTGACCATGGCTTTATCTGTGAGGAGTTTGTATGTTCTCCCCATGTTTGCGTGGGTTTCCTCCGTGTGCTCCGGTTTCCTCCCACACTCCAAAAACAGGTAGGTTAATTTGCTGCTAACAAATTGACCCTAGTCTGTGTGTGTGTCTGCGTGTGTGTTAGAGAATTTAGACTGTAAGCCACAATGGGGCAGAGACTGATGTGAGTGAGTTCTCTGTACAGCGCTGCGGAATTAGTGGTGCTATATAAATAAATGGTGATGATGATGATTTGTTAAGCCACATCTGGTGGGCTCATTATGTTGTTTCCCTGCCTGTCCCTGATTGGCTGTCTTGACTATTTAAGGCAGGGAGGGCTTAGCCTCCCTACCTGTTATAGTGGGGATTCTGTCTGTTGCTGACCTGCTCCTGTCCTGTTCCTGTCTTGCCCCAGTGTTCCTGTGGATACTCTGCCCGCTTACTATTGGACTTCCTGTTGTGACCTTATTGCTCTGTCTCTGCATTCTGCTCTTGTGCTGGTGACCCTGACCCTTTGGTGTGTTATTTGACTATTCTGCTTGCTTCTAACCACTGACATCGGCTTACGTCTGACCATTCGTTACCATCAATACAGCCTCCTCCAGCCCCTGTCGCTGCGGTGTTGTTAATAAACTTACACTACATTAAGAGTAAAGTCCTGGGGGCATCCGAGTACCTGTGAGCACATAAAGCTTTACGGTAAGGGCGGCTGCTATATGCGCAGGCCATCGGTTCTGTCACTTTATTATCAGAACAACAGGAGGTTGATGTTGTCATGATCCACCACTCACTTGAGCCTGCAAAAACAACCACCTGGGGGTAAATGTTTGAAGCTCCGGGTTAGCTTCATACATTTACCCCCTGGTCCGTTTAAAAATGATTAAAGTTTCCCTGTCTATGCTACACACTAATTTTGCCTTACCAATTATGAAACCACCAAGGTTTTTTGTGAGGAGCTAACAGTCTTACTCAGGAAGCCTTTGGTTCTCTCTTAAAAGTTACAACTAATCTATCACCATTTATTTTCCTATCATTAACCGAAAATGATCTTATGTAGTGTTTTTTAAAACCAAGCTGTCTGACACCTGAAATCATAAGAACACAGAGGCCTGAGCTTATTAAGTGCAATTTAATCCGGAAAATAAATCCACAATGTTTAAGATAAAACAGTTATTAACAAATGGCATACAAAGGTATAATGCAATAGTTTCTTATAAAAATAAAAAGGAAAGACACAGAAATGATAACTTATGAATAATGAAGTTCCTGTATAAAATGATGGCTCTATCTGCGCTGACCAGTATTATGCTGCCACTGTTTCCTAAATACAACCTATCAATGTATGCATGTCAATCTAATATCAAATTTTAAGGTAACAGATTTGGCGCTTATACTCTAATCAGTAATATAAGTCCAGATCACTGTATGACACTTCAATGGAGGTATAGCATTCCTACAGTTCCACATTTCAATATGCACTGTCCCGGAAAAAATCTTCAATATTTATATTCTCAGGATGGAAAGTCAATATAATAGTCACATGGATCCAAAGTTTAAAATATCCATCGATGTTCACATATATAAAAATAAACGAAAAAGATTGTGTTATCGTTTATCATATGAACAAATATAAGGACCTTTTCACGATCAATAATCATCCACCACCCGTGTGGTATATCTGTATAGGTCACCACAATGTGTAATATTTTATTCCACACCAAAAAAAAAACGCACTTACATGGAGTATATCTCTAATCCCAATAATATTTGTAAACCACACGTGGAGATCTGTCTAGGACTTCACATTAATCTTGCAGTATATTCTGCGTGCACTTATGAATGAGTTGATACTGGTCACCTTCATACAGCATTGTCTACCGAGTTTAAACTCTGCCAATCCTTAGGTTCAGTTGCCTCCATTCACCCATGTCATATCTGATCAGTTACCCTCAGCACTAGTTCTGCCATACAACATCTCCTGTACTTGCAGCTTTGACTACCATATGTTCTCTCTTGCTTATTCTTGTAGCTTTAGTGTCATTTGGCTGACTTCTGGAAAGTTCTGATCCTGAACGCTAATCCTCCAGCAACTAATTCTCCCAGCCACTAATTACCTAGCTACTGATTACCTAACTGTTACTTTGTAAGGCCTGCAAACAATTATTCACATTTGCTTGTCTCAAACATTATACCATATGCCGGTCAGCACCCTTTGATGAAGTTCCTGTTTGCTGGGGGAAGCAGAATAAAGGGACACTCCGCAATATGACAATTGACTCCCAAAAATTAACCAGTCTGTTAGCTTTACAGGACATTTTAAACATGCTGCAGGTACCCCCCCCCCCCCCCCCCCCCACTGTGATGGCAGAACTAGAAAGTCTATGTAAATGCAAATCAGGTATTTACACTGCTATTCAAAACATCTTTTAAAACAGTGCATTGTGCATGGCATACATTACATACAACATTGATCTTTCACAAGGGAATGTGCTATTTTACTTTTAACTACATTTACTTTTTATTACTTTTTTAAAATCAATGGGAAAAAAACAGAAATACATTTGGAAGCTTTGTTTAAGAATGGTTAGATTTCTCAAACAATGCAAAGTTACAGCATCCCCATAGATGTAATTTTTGAAATGTAATGTTTTTATTTCTCATAGGTACTAGTATTTTACCACTATGTATATAAAGTTTTATCTTGTATCTTGTGGCTGTACTTTAGCTGTTTTGTTTGTATTTATTCATTTTATTGGATTTACATTCATATATTTGTATATTTAATGATCGATTTTATTTGTTGAACGTCAGAAAAAAAGTATTTATACATATATATATTTTTCTCTGGTTTTGTTTCAAAATATTGCCTTTTTGTCATAGCAGCTGTCCATCAAGCCTATTTAAGGCACATTTGGGTGTGGCTCACAAGCCAGCCTTTGCTAGATGTAAACCCCTATACTTGGGAGGTGAGTGCATCTGGTTTTAACTGCATTTTAATAGTGTTTAAAGCATATAGGTCAGTGTAGGACCTGCATATAATGAGGTACCCTTGATGTGGGATGCAGGCTTAAGTCTTTTGATCAAAATATGAACTAATACCTCATGTTTTCATTTTGCTAGACCCACACAGATATGCAGTTTAAAGGATAAGCGCTGACAATTTTCTTTCTTTGTTATATATATATAAATAATAATCAACAAGGGTAGACATTTGCAATAGTGTGTGAAACAGAGAGACTATCTGCTTGCTCTCATTTACTAAAGAAATAACATTTATTTTCACTTTATAAATATCAATGTTTTGATCCAAGGATAAGATAATGTCAATTACAGTCTAGGCCTTTCTATGAAACCACTGAGATGCTACAGAAGTATAGGTTGGGATCGTATGCCTATTGTCATTTCTAAAAAAAGGTTCTCAATTGTCTTACTCTAGGACTTACTCTAACAACTACCAGCAATTCCTGGTTGAACAAGAGGACTTTTTGTTCTGCAGACTTCTATTGTTTGCAATACATACCACAGAGCACACTAACATTTCACTTTGGGAAGTGACTCAGTGTAAATGCTCTTTGTAACCTTTCGCAACCCGAAATGGGAAACTGCATGTCATCAAAGCAGAAATATAATTTCAACTCCTGCCTACTGTCACTTTTGTACCACCCTGTTAAATAATTTAAACTTTTTTCATTTCTCTCCTAAACACTGCTCATTTAAGCTTCATAACTTTATGCCAGAAGCCAGGTCACATGCTGGGAACAAAGGCACTGCTAAACTGGCACCACCTTTTAAATGTGCAATTTCAAACCCTCAAAGCGAATTTACATATTTTGTCCTGCAAAAACAAAATCTTATTTTTACATATGGGTAGAAAGTCAGGCTCTTTTCTAAGCTTAGCTTGCATTGTGCATGAAATGTCCCAAACCGTCAAGCTACTTCCACCAACCACTGCAAAATGTTGCACCTCCGCAGTCATTGTCCCTTTCATGTGCCACTCACAAAGCTGCACAAGCAGGCACTATCCTGCAATCATGGGAAGTATAAAAAAAAAAACCTTTGCATTTTAGTGCTGCATTCTACAGCTTTGTAAATGTTTAATAGATGCGACGCCGTTCAGGGAATAGTTGGTAAATTCCAGTAAGAGGAAGTAATACAAAAAGGGGACTGTAAAATCTAGTTATTGGAGTACAAATCATGTGTGTTTTGGAACACGACAGGAATCTGAATGTTATTCTGGAAAATGTGCAGGATATGGATTAGAGACAACACAAATATTATATAAGAGGTGCGTTGGAGAGCTGCATACATTATAAATTAGACAGAAAAAATTATCTAGACCTGAAGCTCATGTAGACAATAGAACAGCAGAACTAGATTGTGTTTATTAAGGGCCTTATCAGATGGCTCAAAGCTTGTCATGTAGGCAGGGACTGGATTGGAGGGGATGGTGAGTAGAATATCACATACTTGCCTACTCCTGGAAACTTGTTTCCGGGAGAGGCAAGGAGAGCTGGCATTTCCCCTGCATCCCGGAATTCACAGAGAATCGCGTCAAAATGACACGATTGGCCTCGTCCTGCCCTCCAAAATGGCGTAATTCACTGAGAATCGCGTCAAATGGCGCGATTGTCTGTGAATTCCGGGATGCGGGAGAAATGCCAGCTCTCGCGGGAGCCCGGGGGAGTGACCCGAATTTCAGGAGTCTCCCGGACTTTCCGGGAGAGTTGGCATGTATGGAATATCACAGGGGAAAAGTGCTCAAAATTTTAATGTCCGCCATTGCACCTTTACTTTTGTGAAATTCCACATCACTCCAGTTATTACATGTATATTATTCAGACTTTAATATATATTGATGTCAAACAGTGCCTTTTATTTCTCTTTATCAATAATGTACTGTACCACAATGAAAAACAAATATTTCAGGGTTTTCAAATATTAGTATTTCCCATCATATTTTTGTCATACGCATAATACCTTCTATGTATAAACAGTGATGGTAAATATGAATTCTGCTTAGTTTAGTCTACAAACTATATGTTACAATAAATATCTTATTATTACTTTCTTCTTGACAACATTTATTGGCTGGGAGCAACATAGCAGTGGTAGTATTATGCGTGGGACTTATTGACTGGGGAAGTTTACGTGATAAGGTTACAGTTTATAGAACTATCATTTATGTTTTTGCTATATTTTGTGTATGCCATTTGATTCATTTAATGCTATAGAGGGAGTATAGTTTGAATATTAGAAGTTAATGTATATCCACCATTTAAATGATTGATTAAAGAAATGAAAACTCCAGTTAGCAACGTTCCTCCCACAAAGGATCACGCACTAAACGCCAAAATTGACATTTTACGATATGAATAACGAAGGCAAAATACATTTTTTCAGTGTTAACCTGACATTACAATACAGCGTTGTTAAAAGGAAGGTATTATTTTCCATCTACAGGCAGCTGCAATGGCTCCCATATCTTTAGGACGGTCAAAAACCTGAGACTGGGGGCGTGGCCTGGAGCAGCATGGAGTAGGGTAGCAATTCCTTTAGCTCCCGCATTATCCTTAATTTAATATCCTGAATCCTCTTATCGTTTTCTGCTACAATTCAATTCTGCAGCCTTATAACCTTCTCCCTCCCTGGTACCGGTGCTGAAAACTCCAGCTGCAGCGGTGACCCCTTGCTGGCGTTCCGAGGTGAGGTGATCGGGATCCCTGTGCTGACGGCGGGCCGGCCGTTTAACAGTCTGTGAGTCAGAGAGGCTAAAGGACCTGGCGGGAATCCGCCTACCGTGTTCCGCTTATCGCACCGTCGCCCGGAGTGTATATATACCTGGGAAGAGTGTCCCTGCAGCAGCCCTGTCAAGTCATCAGAGAGAGACAGGTCTGTGGTGAAGGTGGCGACCGCCATTTTGTGCACTCACTGGCCGCGGGTGAAGGGAGAAGTGGCAGTAATACCAGACCATCTGTCTCCTGCATCTCACGAGTGCCTGCGTATCTGACCCGTCCGGAGCACAGATATACTGGGTAACAGTACACTGACTTCTGTGCAGCTACAGCGGCGCTTATATCAGGCGGGGATCAGAGGGAGATATTTGCCTGTCAGTGGGAGCGCTCACACATGAATTTGCCTGGAAACAGTGCAGCACACTAAAGTTGCCTAACAAATATAATACAGGAGCGCTAGCCTGTTATTAGAGTGTCTGGTGAATGGTGCTTTAGGACACAGTCCTGTTTATTCATTTGCATGCAGGGATAGCACTGTGGGACCTCTGTCTGCCATTTTAGGTATCTGCAGGCTGAACCTCGTGGCAAGTGACATCTGCAATCTCTCTGTTATAATAAAGAATTCAGCAATTTGTGATCTACAATAGCATATAGTTGTAGCATACAGAGCCATATCTTCTGTACTGAAAACTTCAGCAAATAAGTTTGTAAGAGAGTGACTGTGGGATACTCTCTGTGGGGTACAGATTTTGCAGCATTATACTGTATCTTTGTCTTGGTGAAGAATCAAAACAAGGGGAAGATATAAGGGGCAGAATAAGCCTGGTTACATACTGCTGTCTTCTTTGATATACTATTCCAGCAGTACCATGGGAAAGCACAACCCCTCAACAGCCGCAGCGGCTAAGCTGGAGCGCTACGCTCGCAAATCTACATCAGCTGCACCTAAAGATGCCGGGCAGGTGGCTGCTGCATCGGAAAATTTACCTAATCTGAGTCTACAGCCCACTGAATCTCCTCTGTCTCTTCAGCAGATACTTCAAGCTGTAAATGCAAGTGAAAGAAGGTCACGGATAGGATAGGTGAGGTGCAGGCCGACCTCTCCCTCATCAGACACGACCTTCAAAAAACACGAGAAAGGCTGGGAGAAGCGGAGCACAGAATTTCATCCCTGGAAGACGCTGGCGCACCTGTACAAAGGCAGATTGCAGATTTGGCGACACAGCTAAGTCAGTGTAAACAGAAATTCCCCGACATGGAGGGGCGACTAAGGCGCAGTAACCTGAGATTTGTGGGTCTTCCGGAAAAATCTGAGGGTCAGAATCCTGAAGCCTTTTTGGAGAATTGGTTGACCCAAGAATTTGGGAAAGAAGCCTTCTCTCCTCTTTTCTCAGTTGGAAGAGCTAATCGCCTCCCTCCACAGGCTCCGCCGCCTGGAGCCCCACCTTGTACATTTATTGCTAAAATCCTACATTTTAAGGCTAGAGATGCAGTTCTTCGCTTGGTACGACAGCAAGGTCATTTAAAGTACAACAACCAAGTTGTTTCAGTTTTCCCCGATTTTGCCATGGATGTACAGAAATCCAGGTCCCAGATTGGTGCTGTTAAAAGAAGATTGAGAGACCTACAATTGCCATATGCCATGTTATACCCAGCAAGGCTGCGCATATCAGCAGACGGGAAACAACACTTCTTCATGTCACCCAAAGATGCTGTCGACTGGTTGGATCGCAGACTGCCGGCTGTGGACTTGGACACTTGAAAGCCTAAGTCTTTTATACAAAAAATTCAATTCTTTCTATCTTGTCTTCAAGTTAACAATTGATATTTCTAATATTGATTTTTCTTTCTCTCTACTTGTTTAGAAAGGCTATGTAATAGAAGGTTTACTAATGCAGAATTAGTCTGAGGATTTTCAAATATGGGAGACCTCCTACTGGTTATGGTCATTCTCCCAATTTTTTGGAATTAGATAGATAGTTTGGTTTTAGGGGGTAATTTTTCACTAGTTTAGGAATCCAAGTGTACTCTGGTGGTTAATGTTATACAGGGTATGCGGGGTAGGAAAGAGGGGTTTGAAATGTGTATATTGTTTTTCCTCAATTTGTTTTCATTATGTTTCTTTAATGTCAGCCGTGGTAATCTATGTTACACTTTTATACTCTTGGTGAGATTGGTGCGAGGCAGGTTCGGATTGTATTTCAATGTATAAGGTGATAATGTACATTTGTTGTGTAAATGTAATGCTTCAAGTATATTGGGATTGTGCTGGTGAGGCCTTGCCATCCTCAAATACTCACTACCTAACTTGTCATAGTGGGGACTAACAAAATGGTGGGGGGACTCCGTCTGCTCACCTGGAATGTAAGAGGTTTGAATGAAAGGGTCAAGCGTAACTTAGTACTTTCTCAGCTCAAAAAATATACACCGGATGTTGTATGCTTGGTGGAAACACACTTACACGGTGGTAAAGTAATGGCACTTAAAAAAACATGGGTGGGGTGGGCGTACCACTCTGTTCACTCGCCTAGCTCTAGGAGAGTGTCTCTGTTGATAAAGAAAAATATGCATTTCTCTCTGGAAAGTTTATAACTAGATCCCTATGGTAGATACGTTTTTATAAAAGCAATAATTGACTTTTCTCCAATAATAATTCTGGCTATATATATCCCTCCTCCATATGGTACAGAAGTGCTTGGAAAGGCGGCAACCTTTATATCCCAATCGCCAGATACTCCTGTCACCTGTATGGGGGATTTTAATAATGTTCCTGATCTTAGGCTAGACAGATTGAGAAAGACTCTAGATACGAGATCTTTGGGTGCCCCACGTTTAACTGCATTTTCTAAATTACTTCAGAAAACGGGGCTTGTGGATGTGTAGCGAGTTCGTAATCCAGATGTGCAACAATTCTCTTGCCATTCTACTACACATAATACACTCTCCCATATAGATCCTATCCTTATGTCTCCCATTTTGTCAACTCTTGTTTCCAAGATTGAATACCTGCCAAAAGGTATATCAGATCATTCTCCTGTTTTGGCACAGGTGGACACCATGGTAGACAAGGGAACTCGTTTTTGGAAATTGCACCCGGCTTGGTAGCAGCCAATGGCGGGTGCTGCTGATCTCATAGTACTATGGGATGGGTTATTTTGGGGATAATTCTAATACGAATCCAGCCTTGTTATGGGATACATTTAAGGCCTTTTTGAGGGGAACACTTATAAAAAAGGTGGCTGATACTAAAAAATGTAATCGCTCAAAGGAGGTTGAATTGGAACAGTCCTGTAGAAATTTAGAGTCCACATACTTATTATCGCGGTCAGTGGATGATAGAATCCAGTGGCTGAATGCACAGCAAAAATGGTCAGACTTTCTGTTGGTCAAATCAAAAAGGAGGTTGCTATTCGCTAGACATGCACAATACTCGGTGGCAGATATGGGTGGCAGTTATCTGGCCTGTTTGTCTCGGGAGGAAAGGGACAGCAGAGTAATTACAGCTATTTATGATCAAAATGGAGTGAAACAACACGCTGGGGTGGATATTGCCAATTGCTTTTTGCAATATTATAAAGAAATATATGCTTCTAAAGCGTCTGTTTCTAACTCAGAGCTTCATTCATATTTAGACTCTGTCCAACTCCCTAGTCTGACTAGTGAATCTGTAGCCTTTTTGGACGCCCCTCTCACAATTGAAGAAGTTGAATTGGCAATTAAATCCTTTCCCAACGGGAAGTCCCCAGGGTCAGATGGCATTCCAGTGGAATTGTATAAAAAATTTGATAAGTTCTTTGTCCCGCAACTACATGCACACTATGCTAGAATATTGGAGTCAGAGGTAATGCCTGCTACAATGACAGAAGCTTTAATTGTTGTATTGCCCAAACCTGGGAAGAACCCTTTGTATACAGATTCATACCGTCCAATTTCTCTACTGGGTTCCGATGTTAAAATCCTTGCTAAAATCCTGGCTACTAGACTTAATTCAGTAATTACTGAGATCATTCATCCTGATCAGACGGGATTCATGCCGGGCAGATCTACTACGGTTAATTTGAGGCTTTTGTTCACACATCTGCAGATGGCCCACCTTCCTGAGCCGGGGGCTGCGGTGGTATCTCTTGATGCTGCCAAGGCCTTTGACTCGGTGGAGTGGGTTTATTTGTGGGAGGTGCTGAATAGATTTGGCTTCGGACCGACATTTATCCGTTGGCTTCAACTGTTGTATAGCGCTCCTGTTGCGCGGGTCTGCATGAATGGATATACCTCTGTCTCGTTTAATTTGGGCAGGGGCACTCATCAAGGGTATCCTTTATCCCCGGCTCTATTCGCTATAGCAATTGAACCATTGGCGTGTTTGATTCGCACCCATCCGGGTATACAGGGTCTCTCTTCTGGGGAGGCCACAGATACTATTGCTCTATACGCGGATGACATGCTATTGTTTCTGTCTGAGGCGGATGGTTCCCTCAATAACCTACTGGAGACTGTTGATAATTATGGCCATTACTCAGGAGTTGAAATTAACTGGGATAAATCTATCTTTTTTCCAGTACATGGTGCTCTCCCAGCCCAGTCTACACAGAGTTACCCTCTTAAATGGACTCTTTGTTTCAAATACCTTGGCATCTGGGTCTCCTCTAAGCCAGCTGACTATGTTAAATCAAATGTTGATCCTATTGCGGACTACTTTAAACTTAGGTCCCACACTTGGAGTTGTCTGCCATTGACTGTGACTGGAGGGATTAAGCTCTTTAAAATGATAATGCAACCTAAATACTTTTACGTGTTGCAACATTCCCCCATATATATCCCTAACAAAAAATTTCAAGTGATAAACTCAATACTTTCTTCATTTGTCTGGGGTGACAGAAGGGCTAGAATAAAACTTAGCACTTTATGTAAATCCAAATTTGATGGTGGCTTGGCGTTTCCTAACCTCAGATTATATTATATGGCAGCTCAGTTGTCACATCTGATTGAATGGATGAGTGGATGTAATGACGGCTCCTTGTTGGGCTTTATTGGTGAGCGGGCGGGGCCCCAGTTCACCCCACTGCAGGTGCTGTTGATGGGTCGGACTCGTAAAACAGACGCTTCTATCATTACACAAGCCATTAGGATCTGGAATACGGCACATAAAATCCTTGGGGGGAAAGGTTTGGATGCAGATACTCCGATCTGGTATAATGATGCTCTACCTGAATTACGAAAATTGAGTGGGGACTGTTTCTGGCGGCGTTTGCGGGTGTCTAAGTTGGGTTAGCTTTATGATACAAATCTGTTCAAATCATTTGAACAATTTAAAAGAGATTTCCAGATCCCTCAGAGGGCTTTCTTTCGATATTTGCAAATCAGACATGCTACCCAGTCACAGTTTGGGAACACCTCCCCTATATTGGCTACTGCCCCTGCTAGATCTCTGCTCAAGAGTATGAAGGGTCGCAGAGTTATCTCTTCTGTTTATGTGGAGCTTAACCATCATCAGACATGTAATAGTTTATTACCTCTCAAGGTAAAATGGGAATCCAATATTGATACAATTGATGAGGAGGAGTGGCATGATATCCTAAAAAGCATCAAATTTTCCACATCTTCGGTGCGTTTTCAACAAATTCACTTTTATATTTTGCATAGGGTATATCACACCCCAATGTCTATGGCAACAAATAATAGGGCTCGGAACGCGGATCGCCCTAAATGCTCTCAGCCAAGATGCGATTTCTGGCATCTGCTTTGGGAATGTAAGGTAGTCCATGCCTTCTGGGAAAAAATATGGAAATGTATTGTTGGGGTGGTACCCGGTATTCCTCCTTTGGAACCTAAAGCATGTCTATTCGGGATATCACTAGAGGATAAACTAACTGTGCCCCTTTATAAATTTGTCTTCATAGCACTTACCTTGGCAAAAGTTGTCATAGCGTTTAATTGGCTTGCAAATACAAAACCAGATTTCAATAGTTGGAGGGCTTTGATAAATGAGACCATGGGCCACGAGAGATACACGTATACTTTGCGAAGGGCCGAACACAAATATCATTAAGTTTGGTCATCTTGGTACGAATCCAAGCATAGAAAGAGAAGGGTAGCCCAGGATGTTGGATAGTTAAATGTGAGAGCCCTGCTTGGTCTTGTCTGGACTAAATCTAAATTAATTGCATTCCATTATTTAGGCGTTGATAAACTTTGCTACTTTATGCGATATTTCTGACAAGAGTTTATGTAGGATATTTATACATTCAAGTATGTTTGTAGGTATCTGTTCTGTTGAATCCGAACTTACTTCATTTCCTCTATATATTATTCTGTACTATGTATATATTTTACATCTATGCCTTTTCTCGCATTGATCTCACCGGGGTAACCTTAGAGCTTTGCTAAACGGCTGACATAGGTTAAGTAATGTTTGTTTTTTGTCGGTTTTTTGTTACATGTACTAAAACTCAATAAAAAAAGTACCTGATTAAAAAACAACAACCTGAGACTGAGTTGCTGTGAAATCACTGGTCCTGCTCCTGTATATGAATCAACCAATCCTCAGTGTACATTTCTCATATACGCAATGATAACAAGTGTACTCGTAATTACCAGTGATCAAGATGTCACATTAAATAACACAGATCAGGGGGCTCGATGTTACCATGGTAAAGACTAATTGCAAACTTCAAAGTCAGTAGGTATAATATAGCATACTTGCCAACTTTTCCTCGTTGGCTTCAGGGAGAACCCGGGGTTAGTGGATGTGTAGGGGCGTGGCTTAACAAATCGCATAATTTTGGCACTGCCTCCTTAACAATTGTCACAATTTTGGCCAATTACAGCAGGGGGCAGTGCTAAGATGACGCAATATTTGCGTATTTAAGCCCCGTCCCCCACCACTTATCTATTGCGGGGGCGAGAACCGGGAGGTTGCACTGCTCTCATGGGAGGTCTCCCAGAAATGCGGGAGTCTCCCGGACATTCCGGGAGAGTAGGCAACTATGCGTTAAAGAAAAGCAGCTAATGAATCTCTAGAGCCTGAAGTGTCTTTTACATTTCTGTCTCCATTACTGAAGTCATGTTGTCTTACCTGTCAGTCTTTGATTAAATCTTGGTCTCCATGAAAATGGCCACCTCCATAGGCATCAATACATGGACATAGGACACAATTTCTGAACTGTGTCATCATGCCACAGATGACGAAGCCAACCACATCTTGTACTGGCTCAGCATCAGGGAGAATGCCAGACTCTTCAGGGAGTGAGGGAGATCACCCCTATTTCAGGGAATCTCCCTGACATTTAGGGAGAGTTGGCAACTATGTAATATAGTAAGGTGGGTGTAATAGTCCAACCAGTATATTTAGTTAAAGAAGCACCTTCCTCCTAAAATCTTATCCTGCTGTGTAGGAGTGGAAGAGAGATGGACATTTTTAGTCAGTATAAGCACTACGGTTATTACATGTATATTATTCAGCTTAACAAGACACAGCTTTTAATATGTATTGTTCATATTATAATAATAATATTATAATATATTAATGTCAAACAGTGCCTTTATTTGCTCTTTATCAATAATACACTGTACAATACCACGATGAAAAACAAATATTTCAGGGTTTTAGGGGAAATATTAGTATTTCCAACACTATAAAAAGTTTAAAAAAAAACAAACTTAGAAAAATGCAACAATATATGATACAGGGCACAGGGAGATAGTAGACTTGTTTTTTCCTTTGTTGTTCCCCACCATGCATAGAAGGGTTAGAAGGAGCTCCTTGTTGTCCTATTGTATATGTCCTATATTACATGAGAGAGGTCACTGTACTGTTTTTGTACTGAATTGGTTTTAGACAATAATCTATCCAGATTTTTTTGAGTTTTTAATATTCATTTATATTCCATTTCAATGGCATTTTACTATTGCGTGGGATTTACTGAGGTACTGTGAAAAGCAAGGTGATTTTATTTATTATAATGGTGAACAAGAAAAACAGTGACAGCAGCATTATGCATACATATCAACTTTTAAAATTTCTCCCCCGGGGGAGAAGTCATATGACCGTGGATAGGAAGGGTGTGGTCGTGTCACCATATCCCCGCCCCCACTATAAAATGGTGAAATTCACAGCATTGAATAGCAGGGCGGGGCTTAATTAAACAATTAAACCCCACCCCCACCATTCAATGCCGTGAATTTCGGCGAATGCGGGTGGTTTGCCTACTCTTCCAGGAGTCTGGGAGGACTCCCTGAAATTCGGGAACCTTCCGGGAATTCCAGTAGAGTAGGCAAGTATGGCATTATGCCTATGTACACAATCTCCAGTGCTGTTTACAGTAAGCATATATCGCAATGATTTGTCATGACAATCACATACATTATGTTACCATTAGAGATTAAATGTGATAAATCCCAGACTAGATTTGTTTTTATTTTTGGATTTACAAATCCACGTTCCAGGACCGATGAGCTAATTTATCGAAGGACAAAAAGCTCCATTGCCGACGAAAATAGGTGTAACTGGCTAGCGGAAAGATTGATTCACTGGCTTTTGCCAACAGTAGATTCTTCATGACTTTGCATGACAAAGCCTACTTAACATGTATCTCTGGAGTACTTCTACCACTACAATACCTGTTTCACAATCATCATCTTGATAAAGCTAATTTTTAATGCGGAAAGGTTTTTAAAAATAATTTTACATATTTTAAAATAGATACTTTTTTTTTTTAACTTTTATTTATTTATAATTATTAGTGGAACTGAAAGCCCAAGTCTATGCACATGTGCATTTCTGCAGGTACTGGCCCGGCAAAGCAACAAGTGAACCCTTACTACTTGTGACCAGTATTGCCAGACATTGGAGTATTGCTCAGCTGTCCCAGTGGGTTGGGTACTAATTTCCGATGCTGTAACTCCCGACAAGAGTTACAGCGACATCTTTACAACGAATGCTTATTTCATATACAAAGTATTACTTCCGAATGTGTAAAAACCTAGTTGTAGTAGGGTCGACAGATTAAACAGCCCGACAGCACATAATGACACCCCTGTGTACGCCGACGGTAATATTACTGCAGTTAAGGGGGAAGTTAAAACAGCGGCAGTCTGTTCAATGTTTATTAGTAAGGCTTACCTAATGTAGCCTTAAGCAATTCCATTACTTCCCCCTTAACTGTAGTAATATTACTGTTCTAAATGTATACTTTATTTATTTAAAATAACTTATAATAAATCTTTGTAATTAAACCACCTGTAAATTTAATTTCACAGATCTTTTTGCATGAAAAATTCTGTATGTTTAACATACTGTATGTTCTTTTAAATATTTTTTTGTTGATTTTAATCAAACGATCATGCAGGGTTGGGTGGGCCGTATTACATCATCCTACATCCATGCCTACTTCTCCTGCCGTCCAGGAAACTTAGACGCACTTAGAATCACTTCATCTAGAGAACTTGACCCACAATGAACTCATCTACTAGTATATTGACAATTTTGAGCACCTGGCCTTTTTTGGCATTTATTGGTACGAAGTGCTTCATTCCAGTGATGTAGATACCACATGTGCTTTATTTGGTGGTTGACACATGGCAAGTCCCAGAAATAATTGAGCACATTTTGGCTTTAAGGGGGCAACTATTCCATAGTGTTTTTTCTGGCGTCATACAAAAGTACAGAACGTTAGATACACTCCAAAAATTACTCCATCTAAAAACAAGACAACTAAATGTTTTCATCTAGGAGTATTTGAATATTTTTAATTATTTATTCTGAATTTTACTTGATGTTGGCACACAAATTGCATATATTTCACTAATTCTTTTAAGTCAGCTGTTTATTTTTGGCACACAACAAAGTTAATTGAAAAAACACACCCTAATGTGTATTAATTCAGTTCTCCTGTGTATAATAATATCACACCCTGGTTGGGCATAGTATAGGCGTACATTTTACAGAAAATCTTTGTGACGATATACAGTGATTGCTTTATGTATTTTCCGTGAATAGCAGAAATGTCATTATAAAACACGGCACCCTAATATATAAAGTCATATTTTATACACTGTTATTTGTTGCTCTAATCGTGTTTTATTATTAGAATACAGATTTTTCCATTAATGTGCTGATATTCTCATTTATAATGGAAAAACATGGTAGCAAAATATTTTTAGCAAATTGTCATCATGGGAAAACTGTTGCTTTGGAAATTGTAACTCATCAGAGGACAAACAGGAACAAGAGCTAAGAACAACAGAATATGGTATACCTGGTCATCAGGGACCAACTTACCAATGGGCCCAGCAAATGTAAAAATTACTCAAGGAATATAAATATATTTTTGAACATGCACACAGCCTCAGTGTATTTAATTAGGGATATTTAACAAATGTCCGCTATTTGTCTTTTGGTTTTTTTTGTATCATTGAAAGAGGTGTCTTCATCTCTATTTTATACACAAGTCTTGTTTAGAAGGACAATCTTTGCACTGGTAAATTGAATTGTTTTGTTATGCCTCTTTTAGCACACGACACTGTAATTGTGCTCTCGTTTTTTCCTTTGCACGGGAATTTGCAACTAAATGTCTATCAGCCTTGATATCTCCTCAACTGCAGGTGTTAATGTTTCACTCTCCCTGAATATCAGGCTGGTCATCATTTTTTCCTAGAAAAATAGGTAGGAGGCATTGTTGCCCGGTACATATTAACTGTATAAGCCTATATGTACAAGATAAACTAGCACTCTTTATGCTTTGCCTTCCTGTTTATGCGATGCCAAATAATGCCCATATGGTCTTGTCTGCCCTGCTAACTCTCCACATAAACTTATTATAACATGAAAGGCTGAACTACCGTGGTTGCAGTGGAAGGACCGTAGCAGCTGCACCCTTTTCAACTAAGATCCCTTTGAGCAGTGCCATAGGAAATAGGTGGGTGGCAGGGAAAGTGTTCTGCGCCTAGCATGCTCTTCTGAACATACACAGGGGCCATGTATGTACAGTGAAGCTCTTCAGTCTGCATCTGTTGGCCCCCACACCTGCTCAGAAGAACAGAGCAAGGGCCTCTTGAACCAGCATCTTAGCACCCCCACCCCCCTACATTTTGCAATGGGGTCTGCAGATTAAATGTTACAGCACTGCCTCAATGCATTCAGGTTGGGCAACTTATGCGGAAATACCATTCACTGATGTCCTTTGTCTATTGTGCTCAGCATAAATATTTTTTTTTATCTTTAAATTTTGTTCTTACTTGCCAACTCTCTTGAAATATCCGCAAGGATTGCAGCTTCCTGGGAGTCTATGGTCAGTATCACAGCTTGCCCACGAATAAGTGTGAACCAGTAAGGCGTCTATTTTCTCTTCAGTTTCTTCTGAAATATAAGCATTTCAGCAAAGAGACACTTGTATAAAATGTTTTAAGGTAAAGGTGGTAACCTTGGTTGAGCATTCAGCTTCGTAGGTATCACACAATCTTTGAATTTATTTTCAGAAAAGAGAGGATTCATGGAAGAAAATTTACAATTTTTCTCCAGAGTGCAAAGGTTTATGTACTCAGATACAGCTTCACATTGTAAACATTTCCTAAGTATAAAGATAGATATGGGTGTTCTTTCTGCGCTCCTAAATGATTAGGGAAAGGAATAGGGAATGCAGCCCAAATACCCTTGGAAACACCTACTACGTTTCTACAAGTGGATAAATATAAATGCAGAAAATTGGGATAGGGCGCACAAGGGGAGGGATTTGAATTTGCGGATATCTGAGTGACAAATGTGCTTTCTAAACATCCATAAATAACAACACATCAGATATGATAAAAAATGTTCATAATCACAGTGCCAGATGATCACAATGTCAATATCCAATAGCCCAGGATAAAAAGAGTGGAAGTCCAAATGAACACCATGTGCGTTCTGTTGCAGGTTCACACGGTCCGCCACATAATCCACATGCACTCAAACAACAAGAAAAGACATATATCCTCCAATGGTGTAGTACTTCAATGTTTAACATTTATTGAACAATGATTAAAATCCACTTACATTATGTGCGCATCAAGGTATCTTTAAAACGAAGCAGGAATCCTGCTGGTAGTGTATATCGCGGTCGGAGCTCCGTGTAACTTCCGGGTTGGGTAACCTTGGTAACCAGTCTCAAACTCCCATTGGACCCTACGCGTTTCGTCATCAAGACTTCGACCGCGTTATACACTACCAGCAGGATTCCTGCTTTGTTTTAAAAATACCTTGATGCGCACATTTTCCCTTACTTAATGTAAGATATCCGCAAATTCAAATCCCTCCCCTTGTGCGCCCTATCCCAATGGCTCTTTTGGATGGGATGTACTGGTGAAATTTAAAACAGCTTTAAAATGCGCAAGGGACTTATCTAATAATTGTGACTACTTATGGCTCTCCAGTGCAGTTTCATCCCTCTATAATACCCCTTTCACACCGGAGCATGGACCCTGGAATAACCCAGATGGTGTGTCTGTGTGAATGGGTCCTGTCGTGTTGGAGCTGGATATGCTGCAGTATGAAATGCGTTCCCAGGTTCTGTTAAAAGCAGCTCATTGGAGGATTGGAATGTCTCTCTGATGTCATCTACATGCTGCAGAACAGCAGGGATGGCTAATTGGCAAGCGCTGAAGTGAGAGAACTACTGGCTGTCATTTGCATCCAGAAACATAAGGAATATACAATAATACAGGAACCCCAATCTGTACAGTAGCTGCTTATATCTCTTGTCGGCCATGATTAAAGCAATGCAGTCACTGTCCACTTTTTATGACTCCTCTGTGAGAGCCCCTGATAATGCAGGCCAAACCTGGGTCCAGTGTGAAAGGCAACGACCCGGGATTGACCAGGGATTTACCTGGGACCAAAGTGCGTTGTGAGGAGATGCAACACAGGTTGAAACCGTATTCACCATTGCGTTTTGGTCCTAGCAATTTGGTGCAAAAGGGTTATAACAGTCCTCATATTGTGTGCAAGGTTT
Source organism: Mixophyes fleayi (assembly GCF_038048845.1). Taxonomy (NCBI): domain Eukaryota; kingdom Metazoa; phylum Chordata; class Amphibia; order Anura; family Limnodynastidae; genus Mixophyes; species Mixophyes fleayi. The sequence goes on along the minus strand of NC_134412.1, from coordinate 36,162,974 downwards.
CCTTCTTATTAGCTTTTCCCTAAAAGGTGATGCTTGCCTAAATGCCAGTATTGGCAGCTCAGGAAATATAGTTTTGCAGTGTTTTCTAATCTGCTATTATGAAGTTTGTTTTGGAAGTTGTTAGTATCCTGTATATGACTTTTGGTATTTTTGATAAGGGGTTGACAAGATCATATGATTTGCTATGCAAATGTGTCCATATCTGTATTATGGATATCCCTGAGTTTCAAGGGCTGTGTTTTTCAGGGAACACATAGAAGGTGCCAAGTTTTGACTAATTCGGTATTAGCTCAGCCAGTTCTGATTGGAATTTTCCTGGGAATGTTTCTCAATAATGCTATATACATTCCTAGGTTCTGTTGAAATTCTTTTATAGTTGCTCGTAAAAAAGTAATAACTTATTATAATAGCAGTGAATTTTATATTGGTTATTGTTGCTAATAGCGCATTTTCTTTTAGGGTTATACAATATAAACATGTTTTCATTATTATAAGGAATTAGCGCCCCTGACATATGTTCTTTAAAATGTGTCACCTTATTTCTTCCATTTATCTTGTTATTCTAATATTTATCTATAGTTTGGGGAAAGTTATATAAGATAGATGTGAGCATGGCATTTATTTTTGTTTTTCATTTTTTTAACGAGTGTTCCCCTGTAAGTCAGAATAGACATGGGGGAAACTGCAAATATATTTTACAGCAACTGTTTGTTTGATCTAACAATAGTTCACATATCAATTACAGTTGAAATACATAATTTAGTTTTGTGGGTAAAATAAATTTATTCGAAATTGGGGTGCAGGCTTGTGTTAAACTGCCATAAAATTGTGGTGTGCAGTCTTTAAGGAGTTAAAGCACAGTTTAATATTCTTTACTTGACAATAATCTCTTGAAAGCTTGAAAAATAAACTGATTGTCAAAATAATGTACAAAAATATGTAATCACTAAATAGTACAGTACTTCCTTAGCCCGTGAAAGTCAAGTGAAAAAACAGTATTTCATATTAGATCCACATTATCTAAGGGGAATTTTTAGCTCTAGAATGTAAAGGTTTATAACTTTGCCTTAATTTAAATTCAAATCCAATTTCCAAAATTTATTAAGTGTATCTGCAATTTACATTTTTATCTATGGTCAATTCACCTGCATAGGTAAATAGGCTTCAGTTGATTTGCCCCAGAAACTCACGTAGGGCACTTTCTAAAACTACTGCCATCAGTTGACAGCTGTTGTCACCCATGTGCAGACAAAATATTTGCACAGAAGTTGTCTTTAGCAATCACGGGGTTACACAAGCTTTTAAAATGATGTCAATTTTCCAGTCACCTTTATTTTGAACAGCAAACTATATTCTGCTGCAGGATCAGTTGTTGCAGCCCTTTCAATGTATGGTAACACTGTATGCAGAGTTGTTAACCAGCTACTGACCTTCCATGTTACATTTACGTAGGCTAAAGGCGGTTTCTAAATGGACAAATTTACTGCAGCTGGCAATAGCAGCCATGCACTTGGAAACTGTGTGACCAGCTGTCAGGGAGAGCCACAGGGTCTCCTGAGGAGCCAGTATCCAAGTGATTCAGTTCATGCCCCATCAATCACTAGCACAATGTGTACAAAATGATCTCTGTGCTGACCGTCAAAATGCTAAGAACTTATGAATTCAGCGGTGCATTAGACCCGTTCCTCATGATTGGTTTTCCCAAACTATAACTCATAAGCAAATTATACAGCAATAGTCTTTTTAAATTCTCCTCTCAATAGATGTAATGGATTGAAGCACCAGTCTCTCCCTCTTCTCTTTCCCATCATACCTCCACTGAAATCCCTATTAATCATCACCTACTTCGCTACTCAGAACTTATTATTATTGATAGACAGTTCTTACTTTTTATGCATACAAATTAGATCTCAAGTGATATTATGATGTTTAGATAAATGTCCTTCTAGTTTAATATATAGAAGATCAAGGGGTAAATGTATCATACCCCGGTTTGATCAACTCGCGGGAGATTGGCGTCTTCGCAGCTTAAATTTAAAGCGGCGCTGCCTTGTAAAGGGAAACTTCCCTTTACAAGGCAGCGCCGCTTTAAATTTAAGCTGCGAAGACGCCGAACTCCCGCGAGTTGATCAAACCGGGGTATGATACATTTACCCCCAAATGTTATAAGGGATGTTGTTTGTATTCTGCAGTTCTTGTTCCCCTCCTTACCATGCCCTGCCCTACAAGTGTCCACAGGTGCTGCTTAATAAAATAGATTGCCCGATTAATTAGCCTGCAGGCTGTTTACTAATATGCGCATGCAAAAAAGGAGTAGTTACACATGCAGTTTCTCTAAATTTTAAGGAAAAACATAACAGCTCTGTTGTAGGGATCTCATATTGTATGGGAATTGATGTTGTTAATGGAGATTGGAAGCTTAAAAACATAGATAATAAACTGGCAAGAACTGAGATGTCCTGGATCTTTAAGTTGGATACTTTGATCCCTAAGGGACTCAATAAGATTTTGAATTGAAATGTTTTTTATGTTGATCATGATGTTTAAAGGTTATATATATTGTGAGTTTTCTTCTTACTATATTAGAGATGACAATTTTGTCAGATATGCTTGAGGATTATTTCATATAGTTTACTATATGGGTTGTAAGTGATAGAGAAATATGTAATGTATTAAAATTAGCTTCTGAATCTATTTATATTAGATATAGATCGTATCACCCAGTTGTAATATTTGATGTTGACAATATGACGTCAGTTATGTTTATTATTACCTAGCAACTAAGATGAGAGGTAATTGGACGATGTGCGGACATTCCGATCATTATCTGTCATCAAAAAACGGAAGTGACGCCGCACAACTCAGACCGGACGTGACGTCATATAAAGGAACCGGAATCCAGGATGCGTTCCACATGCGTTTCAACATCAGAACGAATAGCTTCCTGTTTATCGTTATGCGATAATTTTCTGTAGATACTTCATTTCTGTTAATATTTGCCTTTACTTATAATGATTGTGGAAAGGGATATGTCCAAATAACTGGTCCAAGTTTCAGGTAAAATAGTATATGTTTTATAAGATAATTTACTTTAAGGAAGTAGGTTTAGGGCTCTCTATACACTTTGAAAAAGACTTTCATAGTCGAAATATGTTGGAGCAAGAGAGCTAAATATTTATGAAATTATATCTTTCCACCCCTACCAATTTGGATGTGAGGAGGTTACAGTTGCTTGGACTGATCCCAGGGCCCTTGTGATTATATCTTTGTATACTGCTGAACACCTTTATCATTTCTGGTAGGAGTGTATATATTATTATCCATTCATTTGCTATCTGCTTTTTTTTAATGGGAGTTTATTCACAGATGTTTTTATTTTTGAATTTTATATCATAAACGGTATTACACTAGATACCTCTCTTTCCATTTTTATGTTTGTTGGAGACTACAATCTGACACGGTGAAATAGAAGGAAGGAATTTGAAAGATTTGACCCAAAAGCTAACATCCTATTACTGTCTTGTGAGTACCCTAATAAGGGGGGACATGATCTTGGAGTCATCAAATTTTCCTTCTGGATATTGAATAAATATATATATGATTATCTATTAGTATGCAATTATAATATTCTCCATAGTATTACACTATTTTATGTATCCTTTTTCTCTATGTGACAACATTGAATACCTGCCTCACTTGAGACGCATAGACATTGTGAAGACATCAATATACCAAAATATAAGTATTTTCTTTGAGATTACATTTGCGCTTATTATGATTTAATTTATTTTTTTGAGATATATAAGTTTTAGAAAACGGGTGTATGTTTGCATTTGAAAGCTATTAGGCTGCATTTAAAAGTGAAGCGCAAGTGAAATTTGATTTATATTATTTTAATGTGCACATGCGCCTGGCTGCCCAGGATTGCCGGGACGCAGCTCTACTCAGAAGGCGTCCCGACCGTTGCCATGGATACGGTCGGGACGACGGGAAATAGAAGCGACGTCTCGTCTATTGCCATGACAGCTGGGACGCCGTTGGAGGAAGCGAGCCACAGATCCCTGCAGCTCGTGACAGCACCTCCCCCTTGAGGAGGAGTTAAGGAACTCCGACACCCAGGCTTCCTAGGAAACTGTTTAAATAACTCCTTGATAAGTTTATCAGCATGTAGACGCCTCCGCGGAACCCAAGAACGTTTCTCCAGGCCACTGCCTTTCCACTGGACCAAAAAGTAAATCTGCCCATGGACTCTCTTCGAATCAAGTATATTTTCTATTAAAAATTCCTGATGTCCTTCCACATTAACCAAGTGAGGCCATCCAAGATTGAAGACATTTAAACTTGTTTGAACAAATGACATGCTTGAGCAAAGAGTAATGGAACGTGTTTGGAATCTTCAGAGAACGAGGAAGTTTTAACCTAAAGGCCACAGGATTATTTTGCTTAATGATGGAAAAGGGGCCAATGAATCTTGGTCCGAGTTTTTTTTTTACAAGGTTGCCCGAGCCTAATATGGTGGAGAGCTAGACATTCTGACCTACTTTGAAAGAGCAGCCTCTACGGTGTTGATCCACAAATTTTTTGGACTGTAACAAGGCTCATTTTAAGGCAGACTGAACTATCTTCTAGATAGTCTTAAGACTAGAAGCCGTGGAGCATATGCCAGGGAGACCAGAAGGGTTAAGAGAAGCCAATGAGTTAGACCTAGGGTGAAAATCAAGTTTGCAATAGAATGGACAAGTCTGAGTGGAAGAATGACAGTAGTTTTTGTATGCGAACCCCATCCATGGTAACAGAGCTGACCAGTTGTCGTGGAACTCCGAGGTATACAGGCTTAGAAATTGCTCCAGAGATTAATTAACCATTTCTGTTTGTCCATTGGATTGTGGATGATATGCTAAGGAATTTATTGTAGAGAAAATTCTGCGATCAGAGACCATGTCTAAAGGAAGGCCGTGGAGACGGAAAATGTGTTGGACAAAAAGTAATGGTAGAGTCTGTGCACTAGGAAGCCTGGTTATAGGGATGAAATGAGACATTTTACTGAAGCAATCAACCACTACCCAAATAGTATTATGCCCTGTTGAACATGGGAGATCCACAATGAAATCCATAGACAAGTGTGTCCAAGGTCTTGTAGGGACAGATAATGGCATAAGCTGACCCAAAGGGCGGTTTGCTAGACGTTTTGTTTTTAGCACAAATTTCACAGGACATAACAAAGTCTCGAACATCTGAAGACATGTTGGGCCACCAAACAGAACGTGAGAGATTTTCCGTGGTTTTAAAGATACATGGATGTCTGACGCTCTTATTTTCGTGGGCTTCAGTGAGGACAGCCTTTCGAAGGTGAACTGGTATAAATAAGTAGTTTATAGGTGTCTCAGAGGGAGCCAACTTTTGAAATCTGCAAAGGGTTATACCCAAGTCCTGGGCTAAACCTGTGTGAATAACTGAAGGTGGTATTATAGGCAGTGATTTCAGAACTGGCGCATGATGAGAGACAAAGCTTCTGGACAATGCATCCGCCTTGATATTCTTGGATTCTGGTCTAAGTGATAATGAAACGGAAGCAGGTAAAGAACAATGACCAGCGGGCTTGCCTAGGATTCAACCATTTTGCAGATTCGATGTACTGGAGGTTCTTATGGTCAGTGATGACTGAGATGACATGGATGGCTCTTTCCAGCCAGTGACGCCACCCTTCAAAAGCCCATTTAATGGCTAAGAGCTCCCGATTACCAACATCATAGTTAGCCTCTGCAGCAGAGATCTTGCGGGAGAAAAGGCGCAAGTCAGTGATTACAAGGATCTTTCTGAGATAGAACAGCGGCCGCACCAATGTCAGAGGCATCAACCTCCAAAATGAAGGGTAACTCAGGGTTACTATGTCTTAAGACAGGGGCAGAGATAAATGCTTTCTTAGAGCTTTAAAAGGACTTGATAGCCTCTGAGGACCAATTACCAGGATCTGCCCCCTTTCAGGCAGATCCTGGGCAACAATGGGCAACAATGGGAGCCACCAAATCAGAAAAGCCTTGGATAAACCTTCGGTAGTAATTGGCGAAACCCAGAAACATTTGGACAGCTTTCAGATTAATGGGCCGCACCCATTCCAAAATAGCCTGAACTTGACTTGGGTCCATAGCGAATCCGGTAGAGGATATTATATATCCTAGGAATGATACACTCAGAACTTCAAACTCACATTTTTCAAGTTTAGCAAAAAGATGATGGTCCCGTAATTTATGGAGAACCTACTGAACATGCTGAGACAAAGAGTGGGAGTAAATTAATATGTCATCCAAGTATACAACTACGAACTGATCTAGAAACTCCCGTAAAACTTCATTAATAAGGTCTTGGAAGACAGCTGGGCCGTTACAAAGACCAAATGGCATAACCAAATACTCGTAGTGGCCGGAATGGGTATTGAAGGCGGTCTTCCACTCATCTCCTTTTCTGGTGCGGATAAGATTGTATGCCCCAAAGATCAATTCTGGTGAAGATGGTAGCACTTTTGAGTTGATCAAACAGGACTGAGATGAGAGGAAGTGGATAGGTATTTTTTATAGTCATTTTGTTAAGGCCACTGAAAACGATACAGGGACGTAGTCCACCATCCTTCTTCGAGACAAAGAAACAACCAGCACCCACCAGAGATTTTGAAGGCCTGATAAAACCTTTGTGTAAATTTTCCTCTACATATTCTTGTATGGCCCTAGTTTCAGGACCAGAGAGTGAATACAGCCTTTCTTTTGGTAATTTAGCACCTGGAATGAATTCAATGACACAATCAAAATCTCGATGTGGAGGCAGTGTCAGCGGCTCTTTTAGAGAAAACATCCCTGAATTCACTGAGGAGGAAGTAATTCGGAAGCAGGTGGCAGAATCCGAACACACAAGCTCAAACACTTCTGAGAACACGAGGAACTCCATTGGGTAATTTCCCCTTTGAGCCCAGTCTATTACAGGGTTATGAAAGGCGATGTCAGGGATGACCCAGAATTAATGGTACAGACGGGCAATTGATGGGGTAGAAGGACAACGTTTCCGAGTGAAGGGTTCCCACTGTCAACTGTAGTGAGGGCGTTTCACACAAGCCCTTGCCACCTAGGAGTGGCCCGCCATATAAGCCACATACAGTAATAGCAGTACTGATACTCTTGAAAGGAATCCCAGAAGACTTAGCAAATTCAATGTCCAGAAAGTTACCAGCAGCACCATTATCCATTAAGGACGAGATATCACCACCACCACTTACAAACCCCTCTCCCAGTCTACTGCCCCCTACATCTCCAACCTCCTCACCATTCACACCCCTGCCCGCTCCCTGCGCTCGGCCAACGACCGTCGCTTCTCCTCTACTCTGATCACGTCTTCCCACTCCAGAATCCAAGACTTCTCCCGAGCTGCTCCCCTCCACTGAAACGACCTCCCTCGCTCCATCCGTCTCTCACCCAGTCTGTGCTCCTTCAAACGGGCACTCAAAACTCACCTGTTCCTCAAAGCCTACCAACAATCCACTTAACCCTTACCTCGTTGCACCTTCGCAAACATCCTTCTCTTGTTCTCCCCTCTCTCCACCAGCCCCGCCCTTCTCTCCCTTACTTTAATGGCTCCCTCCTGTACCTGTTTCTCCACCCTCCCTTAGGATGTGAGCTCGTATGAGCAGGGCCCCTCTCCCCTCCTGTCTCCATACCTGTTCTTCTACTCCATCTTCGCTCATATGTCTGCCCGGAGTTCTGAAGTATTGGTACTTTGTGTTTATTGCTGTGTACTATGTCACCCTGTATGGTCTCCTGTTTGTATTATGTACGGCGCTGCGGAAACCTTGTGGCACCTAACAAATAAATGATAATAATAATAATAATAATAATAATATCAAGGGAATGAGCACCATAAGTGATATGTGTGGGAACTAAAGTTGCATTTTTGGAGATGATCTGAAGACCTAGATGAACCTCCTTCTTAACCCGTAGGCCAACTCTTTTCCCAACTTATTAGGGCAGGAACGGAAAAAAATGACCTTTGGTGCCACAGTAGAGACACAGACCTTGGGTCCGTCTTCTGGTTTTCTCCTCTGCAGAAAGACGGTAGACTCCTAATTGCATAGGCTCTTCAATGTCCATTGATACAGGGACAAACGCAGATGAAGAGGAAGGTACCTCCTTTTCCGCCTTCCTCTCCTTGATCTGTCTGTCAATTTTGATGGCAAGCTGCAGAAGACTCTCCAGCGATGTTGGAGTGGGAGGGGTACTGTACCAAAGCGTCTTTGATCTGCTCTGACAAACCTAAGCGAAAATGACTGCACAATGCAGGATCGCTCCATTCGCTGTCAGTAGACCATCGCCTAAATTCAGCATAGTATTCCTCAGCGGAGCACCGACCTTGCTTTAAGGCCCTGAGGTGAGCCTCAGCAGGGCCACTCTATCTGGATCATCAAAAAGCAGGCCCAAAGCATTGAAGCATGTATCAATGGACAGTAAAGAAGGACTTGCAGGAGCAAGACTGATTACCCAGGACTGGAGGTCACCTTGGAGAAGGAATATTATAATACTGACCCTTTGCTGCTCGGTCTTACCCGAATATAGAGCTTACAACTTTCTTTAAAATTGCGGAGCAAAGCTCTCTCCAGAGAAACGGTCTGGCAGATTCAACTTAGGTTCTACAGCAGGTTCCACAGGAGCTTGCTGGGCTTGCAAAGTCCTAGAGGCTTCCGCTTGTGCACATAAGCGATGCGATAGTCCTTGGACCGTCTTAGACAAGGTTTGAATCTGTCCTGCTAAGACTAGGGTTGGAGAAGGATTCTTCCAGTTATCATCCATGAATAATCTTCTCCAATAAATTTGCGGCTGGTTCTACAGTTAGGGCTCACGAACACCAAGATGAGTTTTTAGAACAGATAGGGTAGAGGTCTTCACCTTTAGCAGCCGCCTTTCCCGTAGAGCTTTATGTGCTCACAGGTACTCAGATGACCCCAGGTCTTAAGCTCAGACTACTAAAAGCTTATCAATGATGGCTAAAGCGCAGATGGAACTGAAGGCGCTAGCCCAGACTGGAGTGGGTGGTCAGTGGCAGGCCGAGGTCAGGGGTCCAAAGCAGACAGACAAATCAATATCCAAGCAGAGGTCAGGGTCACAAGTGAAACAGTGAAGCCAGAATACAAGCCAAAAGGTCAGAGCAACAGGCAAGGTCCATGGTACAGGCAAGGGTCACAACAGAAGATCAGGCAGACAGAAATCCAACAGTGGTCAGCAACAGCACAAGACAGGAAACGCTATTACTGGCTGAGAGGCTAAGCCCTCCCTGCCTTAAATACAAAAAATAACCAATCAGGGCCCTGTCCTACAAGTGTCCCCAGGGGCTGCTTAATAAAATAGATTGCCCGATTAATTAGCCCGCAGACTGTTTACTAATATACGTACAAGCCCACTGTTGGCATGGAGATGGTCGGGACGACGGGAACCGGAAGCGACATCCCGGCTGTTGCCATGACAGCCGGGACACCAATGGAGGAAGTGAGCCGCTGATCACCGCTGCTCGTGACACAAAGTCCTTTTCTCAGACCAACACTGCCTAACTCTGCGAACAGACTGGTCCCTAACTTCCCTGGGCCCTGCTACCGGCTACCTGGCGGGACCGGAGCCGGAGCACAGCGGATTGTCAGGAGACATTGAGTCCCGAGTGGGGCCGGAAGCCACGGACTTGCTTACCCGTTTCCAACCCCAACCATCGGCCTGGGATCCTCGCTGCCCAGTCTACCAATGGTGTATTCGCCCACTACATGCCAGTGGATCGTCAAGTGCCCCTAACAATACCGACTGAACTGACTGGCGGAGAGCTTTAGCCTCTGGATTGGGAGGACACTGCTACAGGTACCGCTTCTTCTCTGTGTCTTTACTATCCCCACTTGGCTGCCAGCACCCGAGAGTCCCTGATCTCCCACTCCCCCTTAACCTGACTGCACTTGAACACTGACACCAAAAAACAACAGAGTAGTGCCCCTAATGCTGTCAAGAGGGCACAATATATAGCCCAGGAAGATTGTCTAATCAAACACAGCGGCCCTGCAGAAAGAGAGAACGACTGTTTAACCCTAACCAACATACAGCTCGGCGTACCTGGGAGGGGGGAGGAAAAAAAATTAAATAAAAAAATCCTGCAGTCCGAATCATTGAGAAAGCTTGCCTTCCCATTGAAGCACGCTGCTCCATTATAACTACCACCACCACCACCACGTGGCTAAGCAGTGCTACTCTACCTCCTGTTGTAAACTCAGTACAGGCACTTGAAAACACTCCTTGCTCAGGAATCAAAATATTGTTATTGACAGGCACCAACTGTAACCCCAAATGCTCAGCATCCTACAGGAACCTCTGCATTTCACCCCAGCCATACTGGAAAGGGTGCTGCCTTGACAACTGAATATCTGATATAACAGCATATAGGCCCACCCACTAGCACATTACGGGCCTCAATATTGTACACCCCTAGTGGCGACCAACATCCTAATGGAAGTTTATTGAATTAACATGTAAGACACGCCTAGTGCGTGGCACCCTAAGCAACAGATAGCTAGTCGGAGCCTATCTTCAGACCCTGCAGGTCCAACCCACTGAATAGGCTGACATGGCTCCTAAAAAGATCAAGCCTACTGTCTAGGTTCCTCCAATTAAATTTCAACAAAAGACTAAATCCGAGTCCAGTTCACCTTCTACATCAAGAAGTTATCCTCCATTGGCTCTCCTCCCTGAACTGGGACCCGACGGAGAACAGCACACCCCGCTAACAGTTCGTACTCTGCATACTACTCTACATCAGATGCTAACTGATCTTCGGGTCGATCTGCCTTCTGAGCTGAGTGGCAATTGGGGGCCTAAAAACTGACATTGCTTAACTTGGAGATCATACGAATCATTTGGAGACGAAGATGGGGAACTGGTCGCCTTCCACAATGACCGTTCTTCCTCACACATCATCAAGTTTAGAGGCATACCGGAATCTGTCTCAAACACAGATCTACAAGACGACTATGTTGTCCCATTGTTTAAGAAGCTTCTACCTTCTGTGGATACTAAGGACCTCCTTATTGACCATATACACCGCCTCCCACGTCCTTGTTCTGCACCGGGGAATGCCCCGAGGTACACCCTCCTCCAGGGTCCACTTTTTCTACATCAAGGAGGCCATACTTTTTGCGGCACGAGATCCAAATAATGCAGCTGAGCTCAACGACCTGCGATTCTTCCAAGATCTTTCACTACCATCAACCAGAGAGGAGCCCTTCATTCCATCACGACAGCCCTGCAAGCAAATGACATATCCTAACGATGGGGTTTCCCAGTCAAGCCCAGTCCTTCACAAAGTCTCCACTTATGTCATCTCATTTTTTGAAGCTGGTACTAAACTCTTAAAGGAATGGCACATACCTCTTCCTCAGATACCTGCTGCAAGCAAGCCCCAGCTTCAACCAGATTGGACTCATGTTACTAAAGAATGAGGTTACTAAAGACTGAAGTTCACCGTTTTGCTGAAGTTTTTACAGCCTCTATCTCCAGCTAGATAAGTATTATTATTACTGGTGTTAATGACGAATGCTTAATGTTTTCTTGTTTAAATTGTCTAATGTTCAATGCCCTATGTTCTACGTTTTTGATGCACAAGCTATGTTAGGTTGTAATAGGCATACTATCCACATTATGCTAATATACCACTACTGCTACTACAACACACCAGTAACACTACCTGTTGTTACATTGTTGCTGTACTGTTGCTTTCCCCTTCCTCTTCAACCGGGTGCACCATGGATGGGATCATGCTCCACCCCCCTACCCCACGATACCCAGTTTGCCACACGCTTCCCTCTGTGGGAAATGCGCTGACCCCATTCCTCGGCCAGTTTATTTTTTTCTCTCTCTTCTCCCCCTCAACTCCCTTACCCTAGCCTCCCCCCCCCTCATTCACTCAGATATCATGCCTTAAAAAGAGGACAGGCTCTTCAACTTTAAATCTTCCCTTCCTGGTTCCATAACCCATGGTTCGGTTTTATTCTATAAATGTTAAGGGACTTAACTCCCCTAATAAATGCCATTACTACATTTTACAAGCATAGAGCGGATGTTATAGAATTGCAAGAAACACACATTTTATCCCGTGCACCCCCCAACTGAGACACTCAAAATACCAGTTGGGATACTTCGCTAATGGCCCATTTAAAAGAAATGGTGTGGCCATGTTGTTTAGTGTTCGTGTCTTTTTTTTAACCTACAAGTAAAAATAGAGTATAAATCCGGACGTTTTATAATCTTGGTTGGAAACCTAGAGAACAAACTGGTGATCTTAGTCTCCCTATACGCACCCAACTCCCGCCAAATTCCTTTCCTCAGGTCACTATGCAATGAGATACAGAAAGTATGTAGAGGCCATCTGATTATGCTGAGTGATTTTAACCTGACCCTAGACCCCAAAATAGACAGGTGCAGACCCTAGAGATCAGCGGGCCCTGATCCTACCCTCGGTACCTCTACTGTTTTTCGCAAACTATTGACAGAGCACGACCTATATATTTGGCAGGTTCATTCCCCAAATGCACGAGAATACACCTACCACTCTGGGGTCCACAACACATACTCTAAAATAGATATGGTTCTGACAGATAAATGGACACTCCAACATAACAGCACTATTAACATACTCCCCATCACATGGTCAGACCATGCCCCAAAAGAGGGGTCCTGAAATTTACACCTTACTAAAGTTCCCCTGAGACCTTGGCGCATGCCGGTATACCTACTTACCTCCTTAGAAACCAGGGTTGCTTTTTTGGAAGCACTGTCACAATATATTCAGATTAATAGTCCAGAAGATACCTCTCTTTCCACTCATTGGTGTGCCTTAAAAGCAGTTCTCTGGGCTCAACCATCCAAATAAGCGCCTGCCTAAAAATACAGTACCTTTCACACCAACAGAACCTTGAATCCACCCTGCCTGTGTTAGGAACCCCTCCAGCCGGTACAACAAAACCCGGAGTCTGCTCCGAAAGTCTGGTGTTCACTGTTGCCCCTAGTGGTGGGGACAGACTTGGCTGCAGACAAATGGAGGGTCGTTAAATGTTTACCGGCTGTAGAGAACCCAGGAAGAGAGAGTTATGGCAGACAGTGTATCCAGAGAACAAGCCGAGGTCAGGGGTCACTTGCAAGCAGGAATAGTCGGTAAACACGCCAAAGGTCGGGGTCACGGGCACGGCAGCAAGGTCCAAGGTACAGGCAAGAAAGGTCAGGGTCACGAGAAAACAAGCAGAGTTCAATAATCCAAGCAAGGGGTCATACACAGGGAATCAAACGGAGTATCCACAGGACAGGGACTAGGAAGCAGGAGCAGGTAAGCAAGACTGAAACACAGAAGCCATAGCCCGCAGTGAGGCTCCAGACCTCACTGCCTTAAATATTGCCACCAATCAGAACCTAGCTCTGAACTCAACCAACGCCATCTGCCTAATTAATTAATGAACCTAAATTAGCCCACAGACTGTTCAGCCAGACTTGTGCACGCGCCCGGCTGTCCCGTTGCCAGGACGCGGCGCTAGAGGGGTTTAGTGTCCGGCCGTATTTTGGATGTTGTTGACCTGGCTGGGACCTAAAAAGAGCTTGTGTTGCTTTCTCTAGATGCTAAGGCTTTTGATAGGCTTCACTGGCTCTACATGAAAAAAATACCACTTAAATTTGGTATATAGGGAAATATACTTCACTCCATTCTGACCCTATATCAGGGACCTTCCGTGAAGGTATTTAGTAAAGGCTTCCTATCCTCTTCCTTCCCTATAACCAATGGCACTAGGCAGGTGTGCCCCCTCTCCCCTTTGATGTTTGTTCTTGCCATAGAATCTCTAGCACACACAATTAGACAGGCTTTCGACTTTCCGGGAATTACTCTTCTTACCCCTACACACATAAATTGTGTGTTTGCAGATGATGTATTCCTATTTGTTACCAGCCCAGAAACCTCGTTGTCAGCCTTGAAACTAATCTTGGATCGCTATACTGGGGCCTCATTCTATAAAGTGAATATTACTAATTTCTAAGCCCTCCCTATTAACATACTGCAATCTTCACTCTTGGCTCTGCAAAAGTAATTCCCTTTTGTTTGGGTGAAGGAGTCTTTACCATACACATACCACCTACCTTATCTACCATATTTGCAAGTAACTTTTCCCCAATATTCCTCCATCTCTCCTCATTGGCAAAGAATTGGATTAACTTAATGCCTCCTGGCTGTGTTGCATAGCTGCCATTAAAATGATATTACCCAAACCTATGTATATTTTCCGCACCATTCCATATATTGTACCCAAAAGATTGATGGCCCACTTTCATACTGTAATGATGACCGATGTGTGGAGACAGAAAAGCTTCCTTCTCAGTCACAAACGTATGACCATACCAAACCGGTGAGGGGGCCTAATGCTTCCTAACCTAACTCATTATCAAGAAGCCTGTATACTGAGCCACCTTCTAGATTGGGCACTTGTAAGCCTTGGATAGGCAGTAAAAGGGCCCTGTGCCCAGCATTTCCCCTACCAAATCTTCTTTGGATTCCCAAGGCCGCCCGGCCGCCCGCCCCTCAGCTGTACATAGACTATTGTCCATCTCAGATGCCATGAATCTCTCTGCTTTAAGACTGCTACAGCCTCCCCCATCTGAGACGTATAAATATTTGCAAGTCAGGCACCGGGTGTTGACTGACTCCACTCTCTCTCCCCGCCCCCAGCTCCAATTTTAGATAGACTGACAAAAGGTGCCAATAAAGGTGGAATAACATTCTGGTACCAGTATCTCCACTCCTTGATTCCCTTCTCTAAAGCCCCAGCCCAACTTCGCTGGGAAGCAAACGTGGGTCTATCCCTTACTCCGCAACAGTGTTAAATTATCTACTCAACCTCCCACCGTATATCAAAGTGCATTAACCACACAGAAATGCAGGTTAAGCTTCTCAAATCGACTTATACCTCACCCCAGACCGGCTCCACAAGATCTGGCCAAATCAATCAAAATTCTGCTAGCGCCACTGTGCCCAGATAGTCGATATCTTTAATTTCTTCTGGTGACTGGTGCTCCAGCCACTCAGGGGTGACGTTTTTGCCTTGATTTCCACTGTTTTGAAAACTACTGTTGCTCCAGACCCTAACTCTTCTGCATGTGTACCAGACTTCTATTCCTAAACAAGACCACTACCTTTTGGGACATATACTTATAGCTGCTAGGGCTATGATAGCCCAAAACTGGAAGTCCCCCCCCCCCCCCCCTCATCATCTCAAAAATCCAATATAGCTTTGAGATGGAGACAATAGATTTGTCCTATTCCACATCTGCATCAGCACCTATTATGAAATGGTTTAGTTGCCATGAATATGTTACAGACGGGCCTGATGCAGATCAGGATGCCGCTGTTTCTTCACTATCCCCTTCTCCAGCAGCTCTTATTGAATTCCCCCAGCCTAATGACCAGATTTCTCCCCCCTACACTTTCGCTTTACCATGAGCATTTTCAGATTACCAAAATGTAAGATAATATGTTTTGTTGTATATTCACTCTCCTCTATATGTACATTGTTGAAATTATGAGGCACTAGTTCAACTGAGTGACCCTCCCGTGTGGGGGTTCACATATGTCTCCTCTTGTTTTGACCTCCCCCTTGTCTTCCCTTTTTTTTCTGTACCTCATACACTTTTGAAAAGTTTCAATGAAAATTATTGATGGGGGAAAAGAAAGAAAACAAAAAAAAAAAAAAACCAGACACAAGGGTTTCAAGCATCACATTCCATGTTTATTGCATAGATCTAATTTTTAAATATTATCTAAATAACATATTCCATGAAAAGCTTGCTTGCATTTTACAATTAAATATTCCCTTAAATTAATACATTAAATGGAAAAAATTGGAAATTAAAACCAATACTAATTGATTCCCTATGTCAGTAATTACAACAGTTCCTGTCTCCAGCAGACAGAGCAATCTTTTAAAACAACAAAAACACATGTTTTAAATCAAATGGGTGCACAATTTTAAACCTTGGGGGAAGGGGGGATTCCATTAGCCTTGATGTCCGGCTGCGCACATTGCCGGCCAATTCGGTACAGAATTTCCACTCCTTTTCTCCTCGCATCCATATGGTACGTGAGGATAAATGAGCGGAGATTTGAGAAAATAACATTGAGTCAGTGTGTCTCCGCAGGCTGTTCAAAAAACACATTGCAGCACCTGGCAACTAATTTAATTCCCCCCTTGAATAGGAATAAAACCAAAAATCAAAAAGTACAATTACAAAACTAGAACTCAGGGCAGTGCATATAGCTATAGCAAAGCAATTGAGAAGCTTTGCTTTCTGAAACCATTATTAAGCCTAAAAGGTTTTAGCTCAGGAAGTACAATAAAAAGAGCACATTGAAATAGAATTATTAACAAGACATACATAACACAGAAAGGATTTTGTAAAATAAATAATTGTAATTAAGGCAAAATCAAAAACATTCAACAAAGTATGTATTTATTGCTTCATCATAGAACATATAAAGTTCCAGTGTTCACTTCTCCAGATAAACAACAAAAACAGATAAAACAATATTTAAATCATACTACTTAGTGCACCTTAAAAGACTTTAAGCAGCTTGTGCTACCACCTACTAAAATTGGTAACACACGGGCTCCCCCTCCTTTAGCTAGAGCCCCAGGGGCTGTTCTGTGCAGCCATTTTCCCTTAGTTCTTCCTCTTACAGCCCCAGATGCTCAAAACTTACCATCCCCCCCCCAGGGATTGTCGCTTGCAATTGGTCCTCCTGCTCATACATACACACTCTGCCTCCGTTTGAAATGGGGTTAACAAAAATAATTTGCTGGTCTGTATACTTTATTAACGTCCTCAGCTTCTAACCTATCATGTGCACTTCACTGAGAAGCCCTGCTGGATAAATACTTTTCCCTCCTTACCAGAAACTTCTTTACCTGTATAAGTGAGCACTTACATAGCCGACAGGTATTTAGCCTGGGTTGGAAGTCGGGGGTCTCTAGGAACTGATCAACAATGCTGCAGGACTTTTTTTTTTATTTGAGCTTATCCATGATGATGACAGTTAATTTTCAATACAAGTTGATTCACCAAAAATATGTAAAATTTACTATACAATGGTAGTCATGGCTCCCTTATCTGTTCATGGCCAGGCTACATTTCAGGTTTATGAGGTGTGTGGTTTAACTAAGTAAAACCTTTTATTTGCTACACTGGTGAATTCTATAGCATTTGGGGGGTGGGGGGAATAGAGAGGGCTCTCTCTTTAAAGCCTGGTCATGTAAATATATATTTTACTTGAAGGCCATTGTACAAAACTCAATAAATTTATCCTAAAGATAATCCTAGGTACAGGGGGTACCAAATATGTACACTTTATGCAGCTCTGACAAAGCAATGGGCCCAGGAACTAATGCACATTGTTTAATTTTGAGTATTATTATTTTAGTCAAAGTATTCTGCAACTACATTTACAGGATTTCAATATTTGTTGAATACGTGATTTCGCTTTTCTACACATATGTCTCATGATGATTCTCGGGACCTTCTAAGCTTTATCTGGATATCCACAAAAGAAGTTGATTTTGCTACAGTTTGACCTGGCTATATATTTTGTATTTTTCTATATAGGAGCCCTGTTTTGCGATCGGATTGTTTATCTATATATCAATTTATTATGACTTTTTAAGTAGGATGTGTTTTTTATTTATAATTTTGGAATTTTGATATTTTATTATGTTATGTAATTAACAATATATTTTAATTCAAGTACAACCAATGAAGCCTCTGACTTTGCTGGATCCCTATCTGATAAAAGCACTATGCACAAACATTAGAAGTGCGTGGCCGTAGCAGTACCTCCTTTCACTGACAGTGTTGGGCTGTGGGTGAATAGATAGAAGATCTTTGCTGAGGCTCCCAAAGCAGTCCTGGCATGGTCAATAGCAGAGGTGCTTCATTATGTATTGGATTTGCAACGATACATAATTATGGTTAATGCCCCACAATAATAGATATATTGTTAGCTGACTGAGTGCAAGCTATTGTCTTCTGTACTTTTCTCATTACAGTCTGTGCATTGTTTTCCAGTGTATCTAAAGCCAAGAATTCTGATGTGCATAAAAAAAGTTCCTCCATCATCAGAATTTTGTTTCAAGTATCCCTAATCCAAAACCACAAATGGGCTAATGTACAGTTGGATGAATGCGATTTATTTGCATAAAAAAAATGCACTTACTGTGCATGCCTACTAAACAAAAAAACACATAAGCCTATTTTGGCACATTTTACAATTCCTAACGAAAGACGTGTAATGGGGAAAGGGAGGGGCAGGCAAGTGAAGGTCAAACACAGTAAGGGTGTGTTCACATAATTGTGCCACAAGTAGATCAGGATGCAACTGAAGATACACCTGTCAGGAGGCGTATCTCTTACAAGTGCATCGAAATGCAGTGAAACTATCCACTTCTGATTGGCTGATTGTGGATTGACCTCTGGTCAGATTTCTTAATTGACATTTCCATTTGGCCTCCAGCAGAAAAGATTCACATTTGATTTTCAAAATGGGAAAATAAGATATTTCGATTTAATTTGTATCTTGCATATGTATTTTTACATAATTCACATTTTATATGATAAATGCAACTTTCACATTTATCAATAACGGTCAATAAACTACTCTTGTTTATAAGACATTTCATTATTTTATTGTGTAGAAATAGGGATTGCGAAAGTCACATTCACTACCAAAACTGTCAAGCCACATCTCTATATTTTCTTTACACTACTGTAGGGTATAAAAAGGGTATATGCTTGTTTGACGCAAGCCTGGTACAAATGCTAGCGATGTATAGCTGGACGCATTCTGAGTTATGTCTGAATCAACACATGAATGTAAATGCACCTTTGTGTGGTCAGAGCACAAACGTGACCAAGAAAAAAAAAATCTCTAAAAACAATGACAAGTGTAATAAATTATATACATATATATATTTATTTTATTACACTTGTCATTGTTTTTAGAGATTTTTTTTTTTTTTTTTTTCTTGGTCACGTTTGTCAAAAATATAAATAAGTAAAATAAGTTCCCTCGCCATCACAGCCTTATTTGAAATTGCTTCAGTGCTGCTAAGCTCCGGAGGAATTTTTTTAGATATATATATATATATATATATATATATATATATATAAATTCCTCCGGAGCTTAGCAGCACTGAAGCAATTTCAAATAAGGTTGTGATGGCGAGGGAACTTATTTTGTGACTACACAGTGAACAATGCAATAATATATCAGTTATTGCACTGAATTACAGACTTTGGGATACTTTTAGCCAGAGAAGGGCTGTTAACTGATTATCTTCCACTCAGCTACACTGCAAATATAAATACAATGTAAAATATCAAGTTCTACTAAGGTATGGCAGCTTTTACATATACTTGTGATTCTTATTTACATAAGTCAACTTGTATTTTAGGTTTAGCAGTCCTATCAATACAAGTATTAGTTCATGAGGTCAGTAATTACAAATATATACAAACACGCACACAAATATGGTATGGTACATGCAACTCCTTCACTTTAATTTTGTGGTTCAAATAATAGAGATTACATCTAGAAAAATTAAATCCTGCAATCTCAATAAAGGAGTAGTAAAATAAAATGTTACGTGGGAGTATCTCTTCATAAGATAAATAGACAAGTTAGAAATGGATTGCAATGAGAAGATAAGATGTTTCAAAGGTTACTAGTTAGTATTACTTTGAGACATTTCCTACCCTGCCTCCACGTTCAAGGTTTAGAAAATGTTTCGACTTTCCCTGTCAACAAATATATGGGATATTTATAGGCCAGCCTAATTTGATTCACTCTCCTATATATAGTTAGGAAAAAACAAAACAAAATATGGCTTGTCGTGGATATGCGAGTAGAGAAGTGAAAAATATAGTATAAAAAGGGGAAAAGTTAGCTGTAAGCAGAGTGGTCTGGATATGGCGATTGATGTATTAAATCATTAAAATCTGGAGTGAATAGCACAAAATAAAGTGGCTACATTAAATAGCAAACAACATGTCCGAAAGTGCCCCAACCAGGACAGAATAAAATGTAAATAGCAAAGTTGTCTTTTTCTGTGTACCCTTCTAGGGACATTTTTCACAATGAATCAGCCTTTAGGAATGCAGCTTAAGTTAAGACATACTTCCTTTCTCCCTCAATCTTCTAGAGACAATTCTGTTTTGGGTACAGTGCAACACATGAATAATGCATTCACATCTGAGCTACAGAATGTGTTTTTGGCTGGTACATGAAATATGCGATTTCTAGTGCTTAACTCATCTTAATGGAACACAATTTGCAACTTTAGCAACTTACTAGCTAGTCTGGAAGACATGTACTATATGGGAAATAGTTTTTGGTATTAAAAACTGATCTCTTCATCACACATTCTAGAATAAATTATTTGCTAAAATAAATTCATATTAAATTTACTCTTGCATGGCTAGCAATTGATAAGCGAAATTCATGCAAATCAGCTTAGCAACAGAGCATTTTGCATGCTTCACCATTCCACACCGCATTTGTAAATTGTAATTTAACATAATTCATAGTCTTCTAATGGGACAATGACAGTTAATTCATTCTGCTGTGTGTGGTTGGGATAAGACTGGGAACACCTACAAAATCCTACTGGAAAACATGCTAAATATTGTGGCCAAAAGTGGAATGAAGTGAACATTGAGTTGAATAATTAGCTAGATAGCAACGAAGATCAGAATTGCAGAAATATATTTGTTAAACGAGTACAAAAACACTGCAAGTTGATCTTATGCTCAAAATATTTCCAAACTTTAAAGAATTTATGTATTTCCCTCTTTTAGGAAGGAAACAGGTGTTTCCAGCAAAGGCTCTAGATAAAATTCTTTGGAATGGGGTTTCCCTAGATTTGAAGAGATTTAATGACCCAATGCTTTTTAAAGCAAAACAATATGAATGAATATTGTCTTTCGGCTATTGTGTCTTTGAATGTATATCAAATTTCCATCTGTGAATTTCTATTAGATGAATGCCAAGTGTATATAAAAGAAAAAAAAAATAGCATTTGCAACACATAGATGTGGCTCAAACATTGATTTTCAAACAAGGCCTTTTGAGAAGATCAGTAGTCTCTTGTTGCCAATAAAATCAGGCTAGAGGTCACTTAACAAAGAGATGAGATGTTTGTGTTGGACTGAAATCTACGGCTGTATTCTCACAACAGTCACATTGTGAACAGATGCATGCCTCCCCCGATAGTTTATAGCTTTTTTTTTTTTTATTCACCAAGAGCTACCTCAGCCCTATCAGAAACATAGAATCAATAGAAAAATACAACCCAAAAAAAATAAAAATAAATTAAAAACAGACTTCTCTCTAACAGTCATGCATCAGTCACACACTAAATGTATACCAAGACACAGACAGCGGTGAGCGGGTTGCTAAAATATGCAATATGGCTGCTGATGCCTGTATGTGTACAGGAAAGCAATTATTCAGCAAGTAATTCAGTCTCCAAATTCAATGTATTATGTTTTTGAAGCAGGAACTGTGCTTCATTTTAGTATATTTTATGGCCAGGATGCTTCTTTAGTTAGCTTGGTCTAAAGTTATTCTTATTGACTGTAGGAGTAATGTAAAAATTGCCCTAAATATGAAGGTTTAATTGAGCTTATTTATTGATTCCCAAGGAACAGAGAGTCGGTGACTTGTCCAAGTATCCAGAAAGCCTCTTACTGACATTATATGATTTGTATTAACCACTGATCTACTCTTTTTTCCCCCCCACATACAATGTATGTAGGCTATAACAATTTAAGGCGGAACCAGCCTCAAATTATATTCGGACCATAAGACACAAAGATTGACTCATAAAAGGTGCACATGTCTTATAATAAAAAGATGGACGCAACAGCTACATTGGTACTGTAGAAGTGGGGCAGATTCCTTCTTCACTTCTTGCCTTTTCATTGGTTTCTCTACTACAGACAGAGGAGTCGGGCTGTTGGCGGAGAAGATAGCAATGCTGCTTCTATAGTAACAATGTAAACGGGAAAGAAAAAAAACAGGCATAGAGAGGGGAGAGAATGTGTCAGTATAAATACAGTATTATAGGCTAGTACAGTGGTTCCCAAACTGTGCGCCTAGGCTCCCTGGGGTGCCTTGGAGATCTCACAGGGGTGCCTCAGCCACGGGTAAACGAGGCGAGGGACTACTTAGTAACTATTTTGGCTTAGGGGTGCCTTGAAAATTTTTTGGAGACCCTAAGGGTGCCTTGAACTGAAAAAGTTTGGAATCCACTGGGCTAGAATATACATTATATGGATGTGTGAAAGTGTGTGTATAAATGTTGCCAATTTATTTGTACCAATTACTGATATTTAAAATTTTCCCTCTAAAGATGTAGGTGTGTCTAATTGCCTGCAAAATATGATCATTTTGCATGTTCTAACATGAAGGGTAGTGTCTACAGCCATTGCTTCCTTGCAAACAATATTTCCAATTTTCTGCAGAGCACAGCCATTGTCTCTATAGCAGAACTCCCAGTTAGGCTGCAAAAAATTCACCCCATCCCGAGTGCAAATCGCCAGAGCCACGTGGCCTGCTCCATGCACCTGCCTTTCTCTGTGCTATATGGATCACTTTATAGCCCAGTTTGAAAATTGGAGCTGTATGGCACTGCGGAGGGAGGGTGTGAGCAGAGGAACAACAACTCGCAGCAATCTCTGCGATATCCGATTGGGCCTATCACTCAAGCTGCCATTTAGAAGAGTAAGCATTAATAACCATCTTATATAGAGCATTGAAATTACACATAATTATATCAAACAGGGCAGTAGTTGAAATGATGCCCATCAAAAAGCAGTGGCTGTAGAGTCAATTAATAAAATGTAGATAGATTTCAGTCTGGCTTAATTTCAGTAATTACATGTAAATGCCTGAAAGTCCAATGTTAAAGGCAGTAAGCTTCTGTGGGAAGTGATATTATGTTTCTGAATGACATGCGCAAAACTAAGTGGCGTGCTAACTGTTAAATATATTCTGATGATTTACAAGTTAAATTGGTCCTCAGGCAAATAAAAAGGACATCTGCACAAGTCTGGGTAGTCGCCCCCAAACAAGAAATCAAGACATTGCAATGTAAATGAGTAATTTACCGTACCCTGTTCTTAGGAGGATAGGGCAGTAGACAAGCATAAAGCTGATAAGGGGTAACTGATGTAATAAAGGAAGGTCTGAAATTCCTGCTGCAATTATAGAAATGATGACATAAGATATTCTTGCAGATTTTCCTCTCTTCTATCTAATTCATAGGTGTTATGGGTACTGGACCAATATGCATGTGCAGAAGTAGCTCCGTAGTTAAAATCACTTACTTACTATAATGGATAACTCGACCTAAACCTTAAAAATAAATTTTGAGTGGATACAAGTGCAGTAAATAAAATAGCACAGCGATCTCCTGTTTGGACCGCTCGAGACATTGTGTGACCTCCCTTGAATCCACCCAAAATTAAATGTTTAGCGTTCTATTTTAAGAGATCCGTTTCCCTGTGTCCCTAGTTTAACTTTACATTGCTTGGAAATCTTAGAGTACAACTTTAAAAAAAAAAAAAAAAAGGGAAAGGAAGAAGAAAATGAATCAAGCAATATAAATTAAACATGCATCAGTATTTCTTTTTCTTCAAAGAATTGACCAGTACATTGAATACCACCACCAAGAATGCAGCAATATTACGAGGTATCAGCTACAGTGTGGGAGAGAAAAAATATTTGATGTAAGTGAGAGTTTAGGAATAACTTCATGAATCTTATTTAATACACCAACAGATAAAAACTTAACAATCAAAAGAAAAATATTGTATACATTGTATTAAACACATTCCACACAGGCAGATGGGTATTAAATTAATTCCAAGTATTATTCAGACAAGTATGCATTAATAAACTAGCAGAAATGTCTTAATAAATTATAACACATAAAAACATTAGGACAAACTTCATTTTCATTTTACAAAACCAATCCAATGCATCCTGAGGTTGTGGTCATTTCAGTTCTGTAAAACTAGTGCAAAATGCTAGTCCTATCTTCATTTTAACAGCCAATGTCACTAAATGTAACACAGGCAAAATGACTGAAGCCATAGAGCGCTCTTTGTAGGAAACATCTTTTATGTCAAATACTGTGCTTTGTACAAGAGCAAAGGTCATTTCACAAGCATTGTATTCCACCGGCATAAAGCACATAGTAAAGCTCATTTAACATATCTACTGGTCTGAGGGAGAATCCAGTCTGCTTTCTGAACGTGTTCTGACACTTTTACTAGAACATACCTAGTAATGATGTGACTACACAAAGTTAACACAGTTAATCCTTAGGGCTGCAATAAATCAGATACATTTAGATAATGAAAAACAAAAATAAATAGTATCTCTCCTTTAACATTCACCTTCTCCCAGTGGTAGTACTTTATTTTAAGTATTTTCTAACACAGTCTTTGTGTAGTAAATAATTTCCCTACACCTTGCAGGTTAGCGCCTAGAACAAAGTATGTGACTTCCCAACCCACCTTGCCACTGAAACACAGAGACCACTTCTCTGCACTATTGTGGCCCATTATTACAATGGGTTCCATTATTATACTGGACCCCACAATAGAAGGCCTAATACATGAACAGACCACATGTCTGATATTGGCCTGACTCCTGCTGTTCACAAGACCAATTCAGGCTGTTGATGCAAAGGTCCCAGTCTGACAACTATTGGCACTATGACCTCAAACATAATATGCCTGAAGCAGGATGATGACAAGGGTAAGAGATCCATAATAAACATGGCTCCAACAGCACAGTGAAAGAATTATCTCCCCGTAATTCAGGTAAGGAGGAGCAAAGGGGTTACTTCCCCAAACCTTTCAATACAAAAAGTGGAATAAGCCTTTAAACGTGCACATAGTGACTGGTAAAAACCTGAACTAACCAAGTAATGATTATCAGCTTCCTAAATAATAACAGACATTAGGAAAAGATACACTTGTGTCACTGGCTATTAGTGAAAAGCATCTGTCCATCTGCAGGATAAATGCAGAATTCTGCAGGCATGGCTGCCATGCATGTTGGGTTTAATAGAAAAGGTTTTCCTGGAATGCAGCTATCCCCTAAAGTCATTGAATGTACATTTATACAAGAACCATGGCTTTGTCTAACTAATGCATAGCAGATTATAGATCCAGAGAAGAAGAGTGGTTAATGTAAAGTTGCGTGCAAAATCAAGGCAAAAGTTCTGGTTGCATATGCTGCATTTCTTGCAGTAAATAATGTACACTTAAAAAATATACTGGTATGGAAAGTATCCACAATGCTTGGAACTTATGATTTTCCAAGGAAGGTTTTTTATTTTAATTTGAAAACACCATGCTTAAAATATTGTACAATAAATTTAAAAATGTACCCACGTCATCTTTCCCAACCATTCTACGCCTGCTTAAATTGTTCAGCAGTTCCTCATTTAACTGTAGAAATTGCAGCAACTAATGTCTCCCTTTTATTTTTGTTTATCAGAACCTTTTTGGATAAAGGGCTCTCATACCTCTATAGATTTTGTAAACACATTATTGGATGTTTATTGCCATGTAAATCTAAATTGCTCCTGTGACTGAAAAAAAACCAAAAACTTAATATTGGCTACAACAACTTTATTTAGGAAAATATGGGTGCCATTTCTATGTGTTTAGAGGTCATTGTTGTAATTACTACAAATGTTATTTTCCTATGTGCAAAAAAAAAAAGAAAAAAAGAGCACTACTATTAAATGTAGTTAAAAAAAAGTCCAGATGGAAATCAATTATCCCCTGCTTCAGACACACGCGTCCTGTACTTTTAAATCAAAATTGCATGGATGTTCTCTGTCCTGCTTTTTAGTTTCAGCAAATATTATTCCAGCTCAACAAATAAATGGTAATTAGGAAGTTCAGATGAACAGTAAGCCAGCTATAAATAACAATCTTATTATTTATATAGCACTTTTCTCCCAAAAGAACTCAACGCACTTCACAGATTTATCAGAAGGTCTGGCAGCCTTCTTGGGTGTGCTCAGTTACTGTCCTATAACCATTCTTATCAGTGCCTGCCCTACGTGAACTTACAGTCTAAATTCCCAAACACACACACACTATGGTTACATTACTGTCATAAGTCAGTTATCCTACCAGGACTTTTCTGGACTGCGAGAGGAAACATCAGTATTAACACAAACACAAAGAAAATGTACAAACACCACACAGATAGGGTCACTGGTTCGATTCCAACCACAACCCCCTATCTGTGTGGAGTGTGCACATTTTTCTCCTGTTTGCCTTGGTACTCCGGTTTAACACCCACAGTTCAAAAACATACTGGTAGGTTAAGTGGCTTCTGACAGTAATGGACCATAGTGTGAGTTGGGGAATGTAGACTGCAAGGCATCAAGGATGACCACTGATCTATTGTGCCAACTAGTATGACTTTTTGAGCTAGCAGTTCTACTGCATTTTTAAATAAAAGCTTAGCTCATTTTTTTCTTGAATATTTACAGTATTAAATCAACACATAAGGAACACATTGAAAACATGCTCCCATTGGTGACTAGCACCAGTATTATAAATAGGCACATGCCACAATTCCAATTATACTATATTTTCTAACTCGGTACTATATTTCATATTTAAAATCTATTAAAGGCATAGCTGAAACTTGGGGAAACATTGCAATGCATAAGACTGTGTGGAAATAAGCAATCCCTAGAAAGAGCTCATATGAATTTTACCAGACCCAGTGATGAGATTTCCAAGTCCATGGTGTACTTGAGCCTGAATTGGGCCATATTCTACCTGCTCTCCATCCACAGTAAGGATCCCCTTCCTTGTGAGGGGTTCTAGACGGAAAGCTCTAACAGGAACATGTACAACATATGGGCACTCCATTTCAATGTGTGTCCCCTTTTCCATTGCCAAAAACAGGCGCACAAGGGCAGTCCGAGAAATTCCAGCTTTAACAAAGAATAAATGGATCAAACCATCATCGAAGCATGAAAAGGGTGCTGTAAATAAGTCAGCCCCAAGATGAGTCTGATAAATACCCAATACTAGAACAAAATCCCCTTCCACAGTTATCCAGGACTTCGGCACAGGCTGATCCAAGGGAGGCAGGAGATCATCCTTCGGTCCATTTACCTGATTATGTGCTGGAGGTTCTTTGTCATTTGGCAGCACATGATCTTGCTGAGATTGATCATCTGAAACAATGTCAAATGTGAATCTAGAGGTGTGCAATGCGGTTGGTGAGCCTGGAGAAGGTGAAGTCTCAAAGCTTGGCAACTCAGCGTCAAACGCTGCAGAGCTCCTTTTACACATAACATTACGTTCCTCACAGAGACCCATATCTGAAATGGTACGGTGCAGTTGAGAGCGCTGTAAAGGAGCAAGGCTCCCATTAGGAGACAAGGTGATACTCCTGCAGATAGGCCGATGAGCATCAAGTACTGGAAGATAAGAAAGACGGCCTCTATAAGTGCGAAGTGAGGCCACCCTCACCATGGTACCTACAGTGAAACGAGCAGAACCCATGTGTCTGTACTTCTCACTTTCTATGTCTACATCAGAGATGAAGCCCCAGGCAACACTCAGAAAAGAGAAACTACGGGTTCCAGAGCAGGTAGTCACAGATACCAGGTCCATAGGCATAACAGTACCTCGACACAGCAGTAAGATACAGTTAAGTAGCAGTTCTGACCCCATCGCCTGGTCAAACCTGTAAGAAATGCATAGAAGTAAAGAGACAAAAAGGTACGGAGAATCACGAAGCTCACATGCACAATTCTAGCAATGTTTGTCAAATAACAAAAAACACACAAAAAAACACTTTACCCTAATCTAGGAATAGTGGAAATTGTATTACTAAGAGTTGGACTATTCTTGGCTATTAATAACTTTGTTTCCGTAAAGCCAATGACAGCCTCCCCGTTTGGGGAACATGTCATTCTCAAACAGTGGTGACCTTAGGTTTGGGTAAACTGAATACATCTAGTTTCTAGGCAACTAATGGCTTCAATTATCTCCAAGTAATAATTATTGCTTATCTTATATTTGGTTTAAGCTCACTCACATCCAGAAGACAATGGAGTCAGTCAAGTGATGGATGTAAAAGTACATGTTCCTGCTATTTCAGATTTTAAAGCACAGGAATGCAAACAACTCATTTTAAGAATATTACAGTATTTCATATAGTGTAAAATACAAAGCTACTATGCTGCAATACAATGGAATTTTAAAAATCTAGGAAGTGCAAACTGTTTCCTCATCTTACCACATCTGCTTTACAATGCCTGCCAGCATTTAGCAACTTTGAATATTTTAAATTACTTGTATGGTAGTAATGGTAATTACTTAGCTCTGTATTTATTGTCTTTATACAGATGAAGCATTGGGGAAGGAAGGAGCTATTAAGATGTGTGGCAATGGGGAAAGGGGTACAGAAAATGTGGTCAGTGCTCCAAAGAGTGAATGCTTGGATCACAGAACGTCAAAACAACTTTACATTTCTATGGAAAGGTTTCCCATTTTATTGTTAAATATCATTAACAAACATCTCATGCACTAGGAAAAATCATCTCCGATACCCCCATGCACCGCCATTTGCAAAAGTGTGCCTAGATTTCAGCCACAGTGCAATATGTTTGTGAACCAAGAATGAATAATTTATAGTAGAGCTGAAGACTGAACAGACGTGGGGAGGAATTAGCTGCAGTGAAGCCGTTCTTGGCAAGATAAAAGTTTTGTCAAGCAGAGCAAAAACAAGATTTTGGTTTGCAGATGTGTCAGTATTTAAATAAGGTGGAGGGGGTAAATTTTTAGGTATGTTCCTTACTGTGCAGAGGGGCACACTGCAAGTGAGTTTTGTACCAGCTCAGTGCTGGAGGTGACTATTGTCCCTCTTCCTATACTTTTAGTGGGACCCATTTTGCCCCTGCATGTTGCGCTCTTTTAATGCAATCCGAGCAATGTAATAAAATGATCCACACACAACAATAACATGTAATAAAAACAGTGGTAATGTCTCCGCAATTTCATGGTTTATTTAAACCACAAATTAGGCTAAAGAGAGAAGTAGTTTAAGACCCAAAAAAAAATAAAAAATGACATGATTATAAGAGGTTGAACTTTGATGCAGCAGTTATACATTTGCACAGTGTGCCTCAGAAGCATCAGAGTAGTCGTGCATCTTGATGGGCACTAGGCAGCACGTTTTGTGATGTGCATCAAGTGAGAGTCATAACAGGGCCCTCAATGATTGATTACACCATCAATTTTAAAATGGAATCATTTATAGTGGGCCCTGTTATATGCCCAGCGTACACTCCACATGGATTAACGATCCATATATTCTTCTCAGGACCTTGTCTTTAGCACTGGCATAGAACTTTGAATGCTTTGTATGAAAAACAAAACAAAACTGTTTAATAATTGTTTCTGCTGCACTAGGGATGCATTGAGCTAATGAATATGTTTCTTACCCGGCATTATAGTTAACAGCTCCAGCCAAAGCATTTCCTGAACCACACGGGAGAATTCCAATGGGTATCTTGATTGCTTCCTCCCAATCAGGGCGTTCCATCAAACCATTAATAACCTGTTCAGAAATTACAATGACAATAGTCAAGAAATATTTTGGTCAGAAAGGGAAACTGAGGTTTATACATATATACGAATGGACACTGGAATCCACTGCGGAGCTGCCATAATACAGGCTTCTTCCTGTAGCTTACTATACCCAGCAGTGACCAGTAGACAATATAGCACCCCATCCCCCTGAGCTTCATCAGATAAGCAGTATAATAAGTAAAATATTGAATACAAATGTACAATAGAAAATTTTATAAAACATTTTAAAAGTGCACTGATGCAGTCAGATGCCCATATGGTCCTCTGTCATTCTAGGATTCTAGTATATTGCATTCCAGTGCTTATAAGATTCAACCTCTTCTGCAGAGTGCACTGAATCATAATCCAGAAAAGCCTTACTATATATAAGATATTTTCATTTAGGAAAGGGAAAATGCGTCAGTTTTTATCCACTATATTTTAGCAACAACACAGTTTGTAAACAACAGTAAAGTAGATATATTAAACTAAACCATGGATGTTGGAGGTGATCCATAGACATAATTTGGGTCACAACCTGTAAGGTAAAGAATAAATAGAAAAGCTGTGGCAGGAAATACAACTTTTACTTTATGAAATAGTTAAACATAAGTCTTTGGAACAATAGATACATAGGTTTCCCAGCAAGTTACAATACATAAACAGTCCCTACGTTCAGGGGATTCCCTATATTGTTTTTGTATTGTGGATGTATAGCTTGCCGTTTAAAATTAAGAAGGGTTCAAGTGCTGCAACAATTTTAAAACCACAATAAATATAGTGGGTCAGATTCATAAATAACCATACATGCTGTATTTTGCATAAAATCGCTCAGTGCATGTCCAGAAACGGACTATACACCAGTGAGTGCAGCAAAAACAAATTCATGTTAGAGCACAAAGGACCCTTTACTACAGCCTATGATTTCAAGGGATGAACGGAGAGGGGAATGAGCATATGCATGTAGTCAATATACAGTAAGGGCGTGCCAAGCTCAAGGGCACACAGCAACGTCCGATTCAAGCTTTGGGCATCTCAGAAGGTATGTTTTTGCTGTTGTATCACTCGCACCAGCTACAGGTCGGTCGCGTATGAATGCTAGAACATGTGTTTGCAATCAGGAGCCATTTTACGTACAGTAGACATTAACATTCTAACAAATGTATTTTACGGAAAAATATTAACAGGTGACATGAAATCAATATATTTTTCCCTCTTTCTGTGTGTTCCATTTGGACTTTATATTCCACATATGTATTGGACGTATAATGCAGTGTATTATCTGTTAGAGCAGAGACACC
This sequence comes from Mixophyes fleayi, assembly GCF_038048845.1. Classification (NCBI taxonomy): domain Eukaryota; kingdom Metazoa; phylum Chordata; class Amphibia; order Anura; family Limnodynastidae; genus Mixophyes; species Mixophyes fleayi. Next base: position 36,131,899 of record NC_134412.1, on the reverse strand, counting down.
TAGGCCCGTATTTAACAGACGTATTTTCAGATCCGCTACTAGTTGAATACGGACGTCCAATATATGTTCGTTTTTTGCGCTTTAATGAATCAGACCCAGAGGGTTCCTCTGGAAATGGTAAGTAATAAGGCAAGATGTTTTCCCAAACACTGATAATAGAGAAAGTCTAATTGAGTCTGGTCTTCCATGAAAAGGCTTAACACAACGGTCAGAATCCATGCCCTTATAAAAATGTATCAAGTTATGTATCCTTGTTACCATCACATGAGAAAGGTAAAGGATATGAAAATCTATCAAGGATCTGCATTTACATACATATATTAGAAGAAAAGCAGCTACACACAAAATCTGAATCTATGGAATCCAGAACATTACACTAAATATTTTAGTTAAAGAACAACTACAATATATCTATTATAACTTGCCTAATGTAAGAGTTATAAAGAAATGGAAGTTGCTAAAATCAATTTATAGGCTATAGCAGGTGCATGAAAGGGTGGGGTTATTTGTCTGTGTTTGTTCCTTTTAGGATAACCCCACCCTTTCATGCACCTGCTATAGCCTATAAATTGATTTGAGCAACTTCCATTTCTTTATTTGTCTGAGAGGCATGTTGGTGTCAGTAGCTAAGGGGGAGTGCTGACATTGGATTGCTATTCGGAGGCTTCTGGGGTACCTCTTTGGTAAGTTAGCCCTCAATTTAAAAACACATATGTATGGCCCAAATATATGGGACTCAACTGAGACTTTTGCATTTTTATCTAATGGAAGAGTTACCAGTAACATTGTAATTTGCACTAAGTCTGCAGGAGAATTACTCATACCATTGAAGTTTAACAGCCATCCACACATTGTATCTGTTATTGTTTAATAAATACTCCTTTTAATATTTCTTCTTAATATTTTATCATTAACCGATACATTTTACTCAAAGTAAGTTTACTGTAAGAAACTGTAGTAGCCTTTAATCTGTCCAAGGCACCACTCAGGGTACACGTACCACAGGTTTAGAAGCCTGCACTACATTTTCATCCAATAATATTAAGAGCAGGGGAAGGCTGTCAATTTTAGCCAGGGGAGCAAGACTTGACTATAGCAGCCTATTAGGAGCATTTTAAAGGAATAAAAGGCAGGTCGCCCAGCCCAAGGTGGTCATACTTGGGCTGGGCAGGTAGCCCAGCCTGCTTCTGATTAAGGGGGTTTGTTTTTTTAATAATATTTTTAAACATTTGCTGGAAAATGATCAGCGAGAAGATTTAACAGACTTTACCTCAAATAACAGTCCATCGCCAGAAATAACTACGATACCATCCCACTCTTCCAAATTGATACCTTGCATCAACTCTCGAGCATGATTTTGTCTTTCTAAAGACAAACAGATAATAAGCAAGATTACATGTGAATGGTGAAATAAAATCAAATATAGTAGCAGCAACATCTGCACAGTACAAGGCTAACCTGTTTGTATAAGATTATAGCTAATATCTGCCTCTGTGATTATAGGTAGGATGTGTGTATGACACTGTTGGAGGGCATTGCCCCGTCCTCCACATGGGTTCAGTAAAAGCATTAAACGTCGGCTTCTGGGCTGGAGATCTGGAAGAATTTCTAAAAACGATAAGAAATAATCTTTTAATAACAGTTTTAACTGTGCATAAGTGCGGCTATTTAAAATAATAATAACAATAATAGTTCTGTGGATGGACTCAGGATATGCGAGCATATCTTATTATTGAAGTTATGATAGAAACTTTAATATGCAGTACAAAAGTGGGCACCAAATCACCAGTAAAAAGCCTTGGAACCAGAGAGCACACAGTAGGATGACTAAAAGTAGCAACAATCGTAAATCCACTGGCTCAATATCTGGCATGATGGAAAATGACCACTATCGTTCATCTTCCAACAGCACTAACTGGCTCCAGCAGAAGCAGCGAGATATCTGGCCGATCTACTATGGTGCTGGACAGCTCAATCTCGTTCAAATTGTCAATTCCAGCATGTGGCCAAACTGGAGACAGATCCTGTCTCTTAGTGCTCAGGTCAAGCTGTAGGGTTGTCTTGTGTTCGGTCAACTTTCAATTAATGAAATATATGATGATCTTAGTTATAAGTAAAGGGTGTCAGAGCTAGAATTATTCACACTAGAGAAGATACATTTAAGGAGAGATACGATCACTTGGCACATACTTTCAGTAACCTGTTCAATAGAGTCAACAGAGAAATGGAGGTGCAAAAAACACTGCTCGTGTCTAACAAACAAATCCTCTGTAAGAGATGAACATAGTGCTGTTTTGATTTCAAACATGAACATGCCAACATGACCAGTACACATGGTACCTCAATGGAGGGGACGAGGTTTTGCCCAAGCGAGGGTTTTTATTTTCCTGGAGACTGCCTGAAAAATGCATTTGTTTTGATAAGTGCGTAGTAACATAAAAACAAAATAAACAGTCCTATGGTGCAAAGCAATGTATAGAGAAAAAAAAAAAAAAAGTTAAAAATAACCTTGAACTGCAGTATTACTACGTAAACATACAGGTGTAAAGTATTTTCAGATACTATCAGACTTTTTAAAGGTAAAAAGCAAGGTGTATGTATAAGGAACAGGTGTCAACTAAACAGCTATATTTACTGGCAACAGCTTTTTAAAGAAGGATTCACAATATGAAGAACCATTTTTAAGAAGGGATGCAAATAAGCATAGGTCATTTAGAACACAGAAATCAGACTTATAGGTCAAAAATGAATATGTAAAAATAAGTATAAAAGGAATCTCATAAGACCTGTTATCTTTAATGAGTCTCCTTTTACATAACTATTGAAATTAAGAAAACAAAAAGGTCATATACAAAGAGTCCACCTATCAAGCCATCAATGGACCCCGCATCCATTGATAATTACATCAGACACCCACAGTAGGGAGTGCAGATAAAGTATTATCTCTTTTTGATTGTGAAAAAAAGATAGAATGTGATTTTTGAAGCATAACTTTTCTTTGGGGTATGTTCTGTAAATGTCCGATCTCTTTTTGTGCACATTGAATTTTTGTAATTATTAAAAAAAACAAACAAAAAAAAAACAACTTAGTTATGAGTAGTCAAACTCTATTGTGTCAATACTTTGTATTACTATTGTATTTATTAGTTTTAGTTACTTAATATACACTGCTTTCGTTTTAAATTATCATCCCATATAGCTTTAGTAAATTGCAGCCTGCATGTGTTCCACTGTCAAAGCAAAGAATTTGCATTACCAGCTATGGTAATGCAAATTCTTTGCTCTGACAGTAGATATGCAGACAGTTAAATCATGTGTTACTTCATATACTGCTAAGATGGAGGATTTGGGAGCAGGCAGAGATGGAACGACATAAGAATAGTATTGAAGTCTGAGAAGACGTGAGAAAGAGAACACAAGTCTTATGGAGCAATGCGTGATTGAGCTTTTTGGCAAGGACTTCTTTACATCTGGCTTTTAAAGTGAAACGGCACATAGGGTGCACATTAGGCCTCATCCTCAAGGCATGGCTCATAAGCCCATACTTGCTAAACTGATTGACCACTGAGATTCTATGTTAATAAAGACATGGTAGAAAGATGCTAATCACTTAAACCACAATCAAGTAACTTTTTACCCAGCATTTTCTTTAATAGTGGAGAAAAAAGAAAAGAAAAGAAAAAGTTACTGGATTTTAGATGTCGACTTCAAGCACTCAACTTACTATACACCATATTGTACCCTACCAGGCTGCACATTATAGCTTAAGGCAACACCCACTTCTACCAATCTTCGGATGTAGCATCCCAATGGCTGAATACCAACAAATAGATCACCCAATTCTAAATACTATATTCATGGTACTGTAATGGATTTGGAATCATGGAATATGGTACTCTAAGCATTAGGCCAGGTCAAGGCCATTCAACATCTGTGGCTACATTTTAGAGAGTGAGGTTATTGGGAAATTTAAGTTTGTTCATATTTTTAAGGACAATCGGGTGGGGTTGGGTTGATTTGGGTAACATTTATAATATTTACTTGCCTATATTCTGTCACCACTAGGTAGTCAATAAATGCTTGGTTAATTTACTATGCATTTACTATAGAGAAATTGGTTATCCTAATAGTCTATTATGCAACATATGCTGGACACCACCGTCCTTTTGTATAGCAGATTGTACATTGCACAGTATACAGATTATGCTAGTCATTATGCTATCCTAGTCAGTACATCATCATCATTCCTGGAGAGAAAAATGGTGCCCAGGTTAACAGACAGGCCTCTTGCACTACACATCATATTTAAGCAGTGTGACATATACAAACATTTGCCATCTAACTTTTCATTCCATCTTTGCCCCACCTTGGAAGCATTCTCATCTTTCTGAGGTTAACTTAAAGGGCCACAGAGCTGGATTAGATACAGCATTAATATGTTACCTCAGCTAGATGATAATATATTCAAAACCCTTTCTGTTTTGCAGTTAGCACTCTACATACCTAAGCAATATATATTTTAAAAAAACAAAACCAGATTTTGCCGTAAGTGCAAAATGGGAAACAGATATTGGAGAACCTTGAGATGAATCAAGAAATTACTCTAGTAGAGAATTGGGATAAGGTTTCAATAAAATGTTCAGACTTAAACACAGAGATAGATATCTATCTATCTATCTATATCTTCTATGGCATTGCCCCAGGTTGCAGTGGAAAAGGGTTGTGCAGGTTATAGACCCAGACTAAGTTTAAACTTTTTCTAACCCATAAACCAACTGCCCAGAATTAGATAACTTCTGGAGCCCCATCCCTTGAACACTGGAAAGCTTTAGTTCGTAATGCCATAAAGTTAGAAAAAGTAAGAGTATGAACACAGAAGTTACCTTTAAACCTCATACTTTAATCGAAGATATTTTTGTGTATTCTACCCGAGACAAATATAGCTATATTTCCCCTTCAAATATACCCAGCTAAGCAAACACCATACGAATAGTGAACTTGTTTACTCACTGATTCAAGTTTGCATTAGGTCAGAATCACATGGTATAATACAATACTTTCTCTCCAGTGTGCTTGCTGTGCCTGCTCATAGAATATTACCATGTACTCATGATGTGACATTGTTTTTTGTTTAATGAGTGTTTTATGCCAGTCATCCCTATTGATGTTTGTTACATCCCTTTGTACAAATGTATAAATAAAAAATAAAAAAATAAAAAACGTTAAAAATATATAGGAAAAAAAATATTTTTAAAGGTTCCCCACAATTCCACTGCTGTCCCAGGCAAAATAAAATATATTTTTTTTGTACTTTGAATAAAATATTTCAGAAAGTATCACAGAATGGGAGAAGTCTATGTTTTGATTGTTTGTCTTTTAATCAGCTTCTGCCACAGAAAAGCAACCTTGTACTTTATCCTGATTTCAGATATAAAATAGATAAACAAAAGATAGTGACTGCTGTACCTGGCACAAAACACCACAATGATTTCTAAATAATACAATAATAAATAAATTAAATATGACCTACCACTTTTAATGTCCTCAGACTATGTATCAAAGAAACCAATTATGGTTAATACCGATGACATCCTAGAGCAGGCATATAACACTTCAGTGACATGAAGAGCTGAAATCTGATCGTTCTTTACAATATCTATACAAATGACTTTAAAAAAAACCCAAAACAAATAACTGCATTTATTTAGGGGACAACGGACATAATACAATCAGACCACATGAAGATGGCCAGATAAATCAATCTTTGACGGAAGCTTTTAATCATCCCTTGATAAGCCAGTTACTATAGCAGTGAATGCTGCTTTCCCCTTTCAAACTTCTGCAATCTGCATTTCATGCTGTGGAGTGGCAACACCCCTATAAAGTGAAGTAGATGTCTACTTTAACATAATATGATACTGTTTGTGTACCATTCCCAAATATTTTTTTTTGTAAAAAAGATTCCTGGCTATAATACTGTTTGCCCTACTTGTCAGTATTGCAAGCACCAAGCAGTTCAAATAAATCCCTTCACTTCAGTGTCAAACCACTGCTTCATCATGATAGACAGTACTAGCCATACTGCAGGGTATAGGTCTGTCCATCATGATGGCAAGACGGTATGAAACTGCGTATCGTGGGTGGCTACAAGGTACACGATTTACCAAGGCATGGAGGGAAACAATCGTCAGGCAACCAGCGCCTTTAAAATATAGAACTTTTAGGTTCTCAGAGGTTTTTATTTTTTCTTTCACACAGTTCCAGTTAGAAACACTGAACAGTACCATGGGGAAGCTAGTGCTTGACACCACAAACTAGATGACCTGAAGGAACTATACTATTGCTAATTGTGCATGTCTACGTTCTCAGAATCTCCCTTATTTCAACAAGAATGCCAAGTTCTGGGCTGAGATCCAGGGATCCATGAGTAACAGCTCACATCAATGGCAACCATGTTCCACACACTGGCCGATTCAACATTTCCCACGGCCCAAGGATTGCCACCAGACCAAGCTAGGACCGTACAAGTAGCCGTAGGTGACACTGGAATAGATTCGCCAGGGTTGATTGCCTGCTCGATTAAACTACTTTCAAACTCTTGGCAGATTAATAGTCAGAGAGTTCTGTATTTTCTGTCCTATGAGTTTTAGCTAAACAAAATATAAGTGCACTTCCTTTGAGTGTACTGACAGTGTTAATCTGGTATTTTTTTAACTCTACCCATTGCTTTACCTCTTTTAGGACTGTAGATCAACAACTTGGCTTTTACAGAATATTTCGAAGCAAACTATTTTTGGGTAGGATGGATACACCATTAATTGGACCATAAACCCGATTAAGAAATAATAATAAATGTTCCTGGTCAGTTTTCAGCACATCGTTTTATAGGTTCCAACATACGTACATTTCAGAGAGACTGAGGTTTCAAGAACTTGCGCTAAAAAAAACACATTTTTATAAGATATGCTGGAATTGTGAAATTCCATTTTATTCAGATTACTTTCTTACCTGTTTCACTGGAGATTGGAATTTGTTGAATCAGACACTTTATTGATATTGCCCACTTTTCAGCAATGGCTTGATTCTGCTCATAGTCTGCGGCTTTATCGACCCTAAAAGTGCGAACCAACCTTTGGCGTGTGCGTGTAGAGCCCATAGCAACCTTCTTTTTTTTCAAAGGATATGAATAAATTGAAAAGTAGGCAAAAATGTCACTTGAGCCACGACTACGACTACGCAGAGTGTGACATCCCACCATGTCAAGAATGGGTAGTACTGTCCGCTGGTCATCCTCCGGTTTGGGCACTAGCCTCTGTATGTGGAGCCCTGTTCGGGTCAGGCTAAGTGCATAGCGAATACCTTTGGTTGGATAGACTCCAAATTCTCCATGGAGCAGGGTCTCCGATACCTGCTGGTATTCCTTAGACATTTTATGTTGCTGGTATCAAGTGCAACCGTTTTGATTTTATTCTACAAACAATGTAACACAATGGCACAAGTGCATAAAACTTGGCTTGGTAATGCATAAAAGCAAACAGTATGATGCAGTCATACAAAGAAATATGAACAGAAATCTATTTTTTCTGTCCCATATATTTTCAAAGAGACCATTGTAATAATTGTGACACCAGGCCCCAGACGTTACCCAGAGATGCAACTTCTGCAATATTCATTCAGATGAAGGTTTTCTGCTGTGGAAAAAACATGAACGAAAAACAAATATAAAAATTGGGAAGTTACTATAATGATTACTTACATATGTAACAATATGATGAATAAGACACATAATAAAACTTTAGTCTAAGAGCAGACCAGGGCCTTATACCCACTGACATCTGTTTTTTTGGTTAAAACCCAAGTATATATGCCAGGAAAACCACATGTCGACCATTTTTACTTGAGTTCTGCAGGTCTAGGCTTCCCTCAAGCATTCATGTAAAAACACAAGTACAACACACAAAACTGACACCATTCGATAGAATGCATAAATTTAACCTCCCATCATTAAAGTGGAACTGTAGTATACATATATTGACAAAGTGTCATCACTGGGGCATAAGGTGCTACTTCAAAATAAAATGGAATTAAACAAAATACAGTTTAAGTTCACAAAATGTATATTTGTATTCATAAAATAATGTACATTTGTGATTTGGAACTTGCCACAAAGTAATGCTTACTGAAAAGTTCATGGAAACTAGATAGCACAAAAGCAATATAGCCCAACCTTTAGCCCTTTATTTTATGACATGCATGTCCTGGTAAAATAGCACAGTACACATGAGCACAAATATTTCATGGATAAATAATTTACCAGGACATGTGACCAACTTATAAATCACTAGCACATTCAGTACTGAAAGATTCCTACTGATAAGGGGCATTCTTAGACCTGTTTTTCATTAACGGTGCCAATTCAATTGCTCCAAGATTTCCTTGGATCTTTATGCTAATTTGGACATTAGGTGAAAATGTACTCTTAGGGGCATATTCAATTCCGATCCCGATCCGCGGGATCGCGCCGGAACGAGTCGCGAACTTAATCCACGGTACCGCAATAACGTGGATTTTCGTTCGCAGCCCGTAGGGCTGCGTACGAAAATCTGCGTTATTGCGGTACCGTATTACCGGCAGTAGTGCGCATTTTCCACGGTAACGCCCATCGGAATTGAATATGCCCCTTAAGGTTTAAACATGGGATCAACTACTGGGGTACAGTTGCTTCAAGCAACACAGCTGAGGAGCCCATTGGGGCTACACCCATGCTACTCCAGGCCCTGCTCCTCTCACTTCTGAGTGCTTCAGCACACAGGAGAATAGCGTGATTTGCTAATCAGCAAATTTCCTTTACAGTAAGAAGAAAAACAAATCTATAAACCTCATTACAATACCCACTATAAACTTGATTTAAAGTTGTCGATTTCCAACTGTTAGGAGGGACTATTATATTTTACACACTCAACACATGATCATCATCATGACCGCCTGAGCTGGATCGGCACAAAAGAGCCCCAAAAGTGTGGTACAATAATGAGTGTGTGCAGGGAACAGTAAAGCATGGTAGAGGTTCCTTGCAAGTTTGGGGCTGCATTTCAGTAAATGGAGTTGGGGATTGAGTCAGGTTCAATTCTGAGACAGGCAGGTACTTATCCACTATGCAATACCATCAGGGAAGAGTCCGACTGGCTCCAACTTTATTCTGGAGCAGGACAAGGACCCCAAACATACAGCCAATGTTATTAAGAACTGATCTTCAGCATAAAAAAGAAGGAGACCTGGAAGTGATGATATGGCACCACAGAGCCCTGATCTCAACATCATCGAGTCTGTCTGGGATTACATGGAGAAAGAAGGATTTGAGCAAGCCGACATCCACAGAAGATCTGTGGTTAGTTCCCCAAGATGTTTGGAACAACCTCCCTGCTGTGTTCCTTCAAAAACTATGTGCAAGTGTACCTAGAAAAATTGATGCTGTTTTGAAAGCAAAGGGTGGTCAAAACAAATATTGATTCGATTTAGATTCTCTACTGTTCATTTACTTTGCATTTTATTTATTTTTACCAATTAACTATTGGACATGTCTATCTTTGAAAGCACTCTTACTTTGCCGCATTTTTTCCACACCTGTCTTAAACTTTTGTGTGTGTATATATGTATAATATATACACACACACACTAATATAATAATATATATATATATATATATATATATATATATATATACACACACACACCAGTCTAAAGCAATAAGAGATGGTTCACAGACACATGACTAATGTGGTGTGACTCAGTGTTGAAATCACTGTAACCGATTGTTCGCTTAAGACCAGACACCAAGACACGGATCAGAGAAAAACCACACACTGGACAGCAGTTTATGCATTTCCCCACTGATGGCTAGTGTACCAGTTTCATTTCCACATATTCTGCAATATAATCAATTACTACAAAGCAGCAAGAAGATCAGAGATTTGTACATTCCAGGAAGTACAATTTCAGCTATGTAATTACAGAACCACTTGACATGCATGTAATTTGCAACATTATTTATAAATACACATTAGTTACACAAAGAGGAAAATTCAATTAGTCTTGATGTCCAGCTGCACATATTGACGGTTAATACAGTACAGAAATCTTTGCTCATTTTCCCTTGCAATATGGGACGCACGAGAAAATGAGCGTAGATTTTAAGAAAAACTCTGATGTGATCTGTTTCTGTAGACTGTTCCAGAGACGAATCACAATCGCACAGATTTTAATCTGCCCCCAACACTATAATATGCACTTTTCTCATCAACAAAATCCTGTCAGCAGATTGCTTGAAGTGAAGCCTGGGTGCCATATCCATAGGACATATGACAAATATATTAATAAAAAAAAATAAAAAAATGCAAATTTTAACCATAAACAGTTTACGATCAGGATATTCAAACATTGTACACATTTATAGAGCTTTAAGAAATACAGTATGTATGTCAATAAGGAAAAGAGGGGAGCAAATCTATAAGGAAAGGTGTAATTAGGAGTTTTGACAGATTAACTGGTGGGCAGCTTTATCACTCAAAAGTTAATACTTTGCAAATAGCACTTTAAAATTTCAATAGAACACTATTTATATTTTAGCTCCAACACTTCCAAATGCAATTACTTATAGGGAGACATCTATAGACAATATTCCTGACACATCTATAGTATACATTTTTACCCTATTCAAAACAATTAACATGTGGTCCTGAAAACCAAGTTAACACTTTAATCTGGACCAAAAGACATACCTGGAAACTAGGACAAACCTCTATCCTTCTTTGCATTTTTAAAGTGACATTGTTTGTTATTTTATTCTCGTTAATGATTACAGATCAACGAAAAAAACAGTATATAAAAATATAAAAAAGAGCAATAATATTTGAGTTTGAACCTAAAAGAGAAACATAATATACTTTTAAATGAATATAGTAATTTTTACTGCAAAAACTCGCATGCAAAGAATATTGTCATAAAGTCAGCGCTCACCTTAAATTCTATTCAGAATGATCATGAACTTTGCAAGTCATGTGTATTCTTGGTTGGTTCACATACAATGAACATTAAATTACAAATAATAATGAAAGAGAAGAAGTGTGCCAGACTCTGTACATGCAGCTATGAGGAGAGCACAAAGGCGCTGGTGTCTCACTGCAGCACCGCCTGCCTCCAGCTCCCACTACTTTGACTCAGCTATACTAAACAGGAAGTGAATGATACAAGAACCTGCAACTCTTTGGAGAGAGCGCTAAGGGACCATGACTCACCAGGAGTTCCAGATGGGCAGTATCATCAGCCAATCATTTTTCTCTGCCAGTGAACAATTGGCCAATCGGTAATCTCCTAACGAGCTGTGGGCGTTTGTTTGTCCATGGTTGCCTGGCTGAAGCTGTTTTACTCGATTGGTGGGTGTGAGAATCCCGTGATGACATCAGAGTCATGTGACTGAATGTTATAACCGCGCTATGTGTCATTGTAGGTGAAGAAATCTAGGTTACATCCAGTTATTGTTATTAAAATACGTTTACAGTCATTCACTTAGTTCTCCCTAGGATAATTCAGTAGGTGAAAACAAAGGTAGCAGAGCAGTGTGTCCTAAGTGAAATGTTGGCTTTGTGCTTAAAATGGTAGGTTAGTAATAATACCTTCACATGAGCCAGTCGGTAATGTTATTAGCCTGTTACCAGCCCTGGTGCCATAGACGTAGGACATATTTTCACACCCAGGCAAATATTCAAATAACGTAAAGATATTTTATTTACCCATTATTATTATTACCATTTATTTATATAGCACCACTAATTCTGCAGCACTCTACAGAGAACTCACATCAGTCCCTGCCCCATTGGGGCTTACAGTCTCAATTCACACACACACACATGCACACCAATTTGATAGCAGCCAATTAACCTACCAGTATGTTTTTGGAGTGTGGGAGGAAACTGGAGCACCCGGAGGAAACCCACGCAAACACGGGGAGAGAACATACAAACTCCACACAGATAAGGCCATAGTCGGGAATTGAACTCATGACCCCAGTGCTGTAAGGCAGAAGTGCTAACCACTTAGCCACCGTGCTGCCCTTGGCTGAGCAGTTATAGATCTTTTAGGAAAAAGTAATCAATTACTCTACCTAATTGCAATTAAACATAAAAGCTAACGGCAGTACTTGCCCACTCTCCCAGAATGTCCGGGAGACCCCTGAATTTCAGGTAGGTCTCCTAAACTCCTAGGAGAGCAGGCAAGTCTCCTGGATCTTGCCTGTTGGGTGTCAAAATGACACGATTTGCGGGGAATCGCATTATTTTGGCCAAGCCCCATGACAAAACGATGATTTTGTCGTGGGGCCAAAATTACGTGAATTGCCCTGCCCCCTCCCCAGAATCTCCCGGATACCAGCTACCTAAATTTGGCAAGTATGATGTACCCGCACTTCTTCGCTCCACTTCATGAGTATCCAGGGCCGACGGTTGGTGGGGAAGCGCCATGCCGGAGAGGTGCGCTACTTGCCTTCCCCGCTTGTCCAGCGGAGCTGCATCCGGCTGCAGCTCCCTGCTCCTCTCTGGTCTATTCTCACTGACAGTGTCGGGCGTGATATCATCACATCCCAACACTGTCAGTAATGGGCAACACAGAGAAGAGCCAGGGCATAGAAGAAAGAAGGTCATAGAAAGGTAAGTAGAAATGGAGGGGGACAGCAGGACAAACAGGGTGATGAAGGAGGGCACATTGTGATTAAGGGGCTCAGGGTTATGATGAAGGGGCAAAATTGTGAATTCACCCGTGAGAGGGAATAATAGGAACAGTGGATCTAGGAGTAAGGGAGGAGCGAGAGAAGCAGGATGTGAGGCACAGGGAAGAGCAGATAGGGAGAGAGGGGGATACCCATGGTCGGATTAACAATGGACCTGATGGGGCTACAGCCCCAGGCCTCTCAACAGAAATAGACCCAGTCCAGCCAGGAGTACAAAAAAAAAAATTTGTGAGGGCACCTGGCGTGGGCAGTCTTGTCATTGGAAAGTAACAGGCAGCCAATCACAAGGCCGTCTGTTGCTGAGTGGGATGGGGGCTGCGTCTACGGAGGCTGTGTGTGACTCATGCTGTGTGACTCGTGCTGTACCAACTTCCACCCAGTCCCAGACGGAGGTCAGCGGCATTCAACACAACAGGTAGGATCAATTTATTTTTAACGGGATATGTGACAGTCCCATCGGGATATGTGAAAATATAACATGCAGGTGTCAATGGAGATTATGCTCTGGTGCTACTGACAGTTAACTGTGTTAGTGACTATTTGTATTTTGAAGTCTGCTCAGTTGTATGAACACTTGAAGAAAGAATAGTTATAGATAACAAATCTTATACATTCCCCTTTGGCCATTTGAGGTGTTAGAAGGTATGAAAATGACCAACAACTGATAATAACATTCTCACACATTAACTGCACAGTTTGTTTGTATCAATAAAATCATATTTTGCTCTCTGTATTGGGTGGCGGTCTCATGGCTGCCCTATGTATTGTATGGCGGTCACAAGGGTGCTGTGTATTGTGTGGTGGTCACAAAAGTGCTGTGTGGCGGTCACAAGGGTGCTGTGTGGTCTTCTGCAGCTGTAGCACATCCACTTCAAGGTAGGATATGCTGTGAATTCAGAGATGCTCTTATGCATACCACCGATGGTTAATTGAGTTACTGTCACCTTCCTATCAGCTGGAACCAGGCTGGCCATTCTCTTCTGACGTCTCTCATTAACAATGTGTTTCCACCCACAGAACTGCCGCTCACTGGATGGTAATGGTTTTGGTTTTGAGAATCGTTATTTGTAAAATCTAGAGAGTGTAAAAATCCCAAGAGATCAACAGTTTCTGAGGTACTGAAACAACCCATATGGCACCAAAAATCATTCCACAGTAAAAGTCACTTAGATCACATTTCTTCTCTATTCTGGTATTTGGTCTGCATGTTTTGCAAATTTTTGCAACTTTTGTCCATGTCTGCATGTTTCTATACATTGAGTTTCTTCCACAGGAATGGCTGATTAGATGGCTGATTAGATATTTGCATTAACTAGCAGGTTTACAGGTAAAACTAAGTGGACAGTGAATTTGTGTGTATTAATGTATATATACACACACACACACACACTATACATATATAAACAAACTATACATATACACACACAACAAAAAGTCAGTTGTCCATGCTTATCCTTTACACGGCATATCTGTGTGTATCTAGCAAAAGGAAAATATGAGGTATTAGTTCATATTTTGATCAAAACATTTAACCTGCATCCCAACGTCAAGGGCACCTCATTATATGCAGGTCCTACACTGAACAACATTCTTTAAACACCATTAAAATGCAGTTAAAAATCAGATGCACTCACCTCCCAGGTATAGGGGTTTACATCTAGCAAGGGCTGGCTTGTGAGTCACACCCAAATAAATAAAATATATATATATATATATATATATATATTATATACAGTATATAATCATCAACATTATACAGCGCCAGCAGATTCCGTAGCACTTTACAATTGATAACAAACAGTAGTGCAACAATACTGGTTAATACATACAGACAGAGAGGTAAGAGGGCCCTGCTTGCAAGCTTACAAACTATGGGACAATGGGAGTTTGATACACAAGAGTAAGTGCTCCATCATATTGCATGTTGGTCAAGCTAGAATGCAGACTAGTTTGCTGAAATGCTGACATGTAAAGGGCGGGCGGGTGTTCACTTCTGACATGTAAATGGCTGGCGGGTGTTGCGCCCACACCCTCGTTGCGGCTCTGGTGTGTCCTGTATTTTCATGTTACATTTTCACACTTCTTAAATGTTGCCAGGTGTGTCCTCCATGCAGAGACATGTTCTCTAAAGAAGTTATTGTCACAGTCCTATTACTTTTTTACCTGCTATTCAGGTACACAAAATTGCTAAGCAATAATTGATCTAGTATGGCTAGTCCTTATATGATCCCAAGACTCAGCCCCATGTGGCATTAGATAATTCTCCAATCCTAGTTATACTCTCTTGTGCTTCAGCTCTGAACTACTGGAGGGAAATTTATTAAACAGTGAATTATAGACCGCTTCTGATTGACTGTCTGTCTATTAAGTAGGCAGGCTTAACATTCATTAATTCATTTCGGTTTACATTTTTGTTTTTTTGTTTTTTACACACATGTTCACAGGCAATATATTACAAATTGCTTGCGGTTTGAGTTCTCACCTCTCACAACCACCTCTTTTTTTCTGCTGCGTGATAATTTTTGTAGTGTGTATTTTAGTACAATAAAAAAAAATCAGGGCGGCGATGTCTAAAGTGGCGGTTTGAAAACCAGCGGTTTGGCCTTTGATAAAGCAGTTTAAGGCTGCACTTTAAAAAATTTCCCCCAGGTGTCTTCAACCCTATTGTTTAAATACCCTATTGTTTTACAGAAAATCTCAACTGCTCTAAAGACATTTACTGACAGTAATATGGGCTCTGCATCATCCATATGTGAGGCTGATTAAACTACTTGCTAGAGCAGTGATGGGCAACAGGCGGCCCTAGGGCCACATGCAGCCCTCTGAGCTTTCACCTGCGGCTACCACTCCTTCCTGCTTTATTGTCTGATTTGTTTGTTATAGCTTGTAACACTTGTTTAAAATGACTGCTGATATGTCCTTACAGATAGGTGTCTCTTTCTTTGAGTGTAACAGGTTGCCTATCACTGTTCAATACCTTTCAAAAGAACATTATCCTTAATTTCACTATTAAGTTAAAACCATGCATTTAATCAAAGGAAGGTATCTGTAATAGGATATTAGCAGGCATTTTCATATACGGTAAACAGGTGTTACAAGCTATTACGAACAAATCTGATCATTAAATATGACTTATTTGTGATCAGATTTACCACCAATTTTGGAAGCTTAGGTATGAGGGTGGAACAAGCATATTGCAGGGAGGTTTTAAACTATTAACTTTTGCTTTTTATTTTTGATGTGCCCCATAATAGAGAAAGTCTGTATGACACATGTATGAGTGGAACCAAATTGGGCAACAACTATGCAGCACACTGGTGTATAACATGGGCCTGCCTAAAACTGTCTTATCGTGCTTTAATGAAGTAAGCTGGATTATTGTAGCTTGTTCTTGCAAATGACGGAGGGAGATCACAGACCCCTCCTCTGACTTGTGCTACTGGTGATGCATCTTGCAGAGAAGGCCACATGATGTGAATGATGGCTGCTTTGAGCAAAGAATAAGATTGAGCTCAGTCTTATTCTCTGTTATATGACCCAATGCTTCACCTACTGCCCCAACTCTTATTCAATAAGAGGTGGGTCCATGAATGAAGGCATAAAGCTGAGGCCGATAGGGCATAAAGCAGACAACAGGACTGACTGGTCATAAAGGAGGAAGAAGCAGGGGGCTGCACTTGCACCAAATCCACAGGTTGTCATTTGAGAAGTTTGGCTGACTAATGTCATATCACAAAGGCCACAAAAACAAAAGGCCACTGTTGTGAAGGCACTTTTATTAGGCCACATTCATTTGTTAAAAATGTCATACTTTATTATAATCTTTAAAGAAAGTGAATTAAAAAGGTTGATAAAAACAAACCTACAGAAATCTTATTAAACATCATATTGTGTTTCATTTCATTCATATTGTAATAAGTATTTGCAACATTTTTTCATTCTAGACCCTTCCCTTTGAACAATAACAGGAGGGAAAGAACTATATGCATTATAATTTTCTAATATTCCCTTAACTGTATATTAGGTTGTGTTACAAACTTTAACGTTAACTAAAATTCTTACTCTTTCCTACTGTGTCGCTACTATCCCCTTCAGATATCTATATCAAAGTTTAGTTACTAATACTTTTACTTTCTTGGTAGTGGGCTGTACACAAACCAAAGGACATCACTAGATATTCATAGTGGCCGTCACGGATGTTAAAGGCCGTTTTCCATTCATCGCCTGCTTTGATTCAGATGAGATTATAGGCTCCTCTAAGATCCAATTTGGTAAAAATCTTAGCACCCTTTATACGGTCAAAAAGTTCAGTAATAAGTGGAATGGGATATCAGTTCTTAATCGTTATAGCATTAAGGTCTCTGTAATCAATACACGGTCTGAGAGAACCATCCTTCTTTTTAATGAAAAAGAATCCGGCCCCGGCAGGAGAGGAAGGAGGTCTGATGAAACCACGTTGAAGATTTTCTTGAACATAGTCAGACATGGCTAGGGTCTCTGGCAACGATAAGGGGTGCACACAGCCTTGAGGAGGGATTTGATCAGGTTGAAGGTCAATAAGGCAGTCCCAGTCTTGATGAGGAGGAAGGTGTTCGGAACTGGTTTTATGAATATTGCTTTTGAAGAAGATCAAACTTGACTTCTGAGGAACTGCTAGTAGAAGCCAGGGGGTGAACACAAGAAAGACAATTTTGAAAACAGTTTGGACTCCAGGATAAGACTTGAGAAGTAGACAATCCATTTGAGGCAAATGTTGGAGCCAGGGCAGCCCCAAGATGACCGGACTGATGGAGGATGGTAAAACATGGAAAGAGATCATCTCTTTATGTAGTGCTCCTACTTGCAAAAGGATAGGCTTAGTGCTGATCTTGATAAGGCCGTTGGAAATACGGGATCCATCAAAAGCAGTAACAGAAACAGGATGCTCTAGGGGAAATGTAGCCAAAGAACTTTAAGACTTGAGGGAAAGAGAAATACAGTTCCCAGCAGCTCCTGAATGGAGCATAGGGATGGATGGGGCCTAATGGGCCATACAATGTAATGGGGAAAGAACAGACCTTAGGTAAACTGTACTGAGGAGAGGATTTAACATTACCCAATCTGACCTCTCCGGGAAAAAAATTAGGCTTTGGCGTTTCCAGACTTCTTGGGACAACTGTTGAGCATGTGACCCAGATCGGCACAATAAATACACAGTTTGTTGTTAAATCTTGGGTCACGCTCCTCTGGAGTCAAGCGTGACCGTCCTAGTTGCATGGGTTCATCCTTAGAGGTTGAAGAAAAGTAACGAGGTGTTGTCCTAGGCACAGAACGTTGAGAGATGTCCCTCTCAGGAGCCCTTTTGCGGAAGTGAAGATCCACACGGATGCATAAGGAAATTAGGGCATCTAAAGTAGTTGGTAATTCCTGAGAGGCCAGAGCATCCTTGATTTTATCGGGTAGTCCTTGCGAAAAGGTAGCCACCAGGGCGTCATTATTCCAGCGCAACTCGGATGATAAAGTGCGAAAAGTGATGACGTATTGAGCCACGGATCGTGACCCCTAGCGGAGTCTAAGGATACTAGATGCAGCAGATGTAACACGGCCAGGCTCATCGAACATTTTTCGAAATGCAGCTATGAAGGCAGCGCTGTCAGAAAGGAGTGGATCATCCCGCTCCCAGAGGGGGGAAGCCCAGGCCAGGGCTTGACCAGAAAGCAAGGATATTAGGTAAGCGACCTTAGCCTTTTGGGTAGGAAAATTCTGAGGTTGTAGTTTGAATTGAATTGAACACTGGTTGAGTAAACCTACAAATCTTGGGGTCCCCATCGAACTTGGTAGAAGGAATCCGAAGAGTAGAGGTGGAGTTGGCGGGTATCTCGAGAACAGGAGGTTTGGGTGCTGGAATGACAGGAGGAGGTGTGGAAGCAGCAACTTGAATAGAATCTATTCTGGAAGCCAGTGTTTGGAAACACTGAAGGAGTTGTCGCTGTTGTTCCACCCGGTTAAGTAAATGTTGAAGCATGTCTTTGGCAGAAGGCTCCCCAGTAGAATCCGTCATGGCCTGTTGATACTGTCATGGTTTGGTAAACTGGATTCTTAGGTCTGCCCAACTTGGCGCTACTTCCAGCAAGGCGCGGAGTCTAACGGATGGATGGTTTTCACCAGTGACCACCGCAACGTGATTTGGACCTAGCGTCCTCCGTCCGCAGGTCGCGGACCCTACCAGGAGTGTCAGGCGAGACCCTAGGGGAGTGATTTGGATAAGATGTTATAGAGAGACACAGTGGAGACTTGATGGAGTGTAAGCTCTTTGGCCAGTGGCACGATGGAGACAGGTGGTGAGTAAGCTGCTCAGCCTAATGGCAGAATGAAGACAGATGGAGGGTGAACAATTCAACTAGCAGGATAACGGAGACAGGTGCAGCTTGAGCAGTACAGCCCTTAGTATAGCGGCACAATGAGGACAGGTGCAGCGTGAACAGTCCAGCCAGCAGGGTAACAGAGACAGGTGCAGCTTGTGGCAGTTCAGCTCGTAGTATAGCGGATCAATGGAGACAGGTGCAGCGTGAACAGTCCAGCCAGCAGAGTAACGGAGACAAGTGCAGCTTGAGCGGTTGAGCCTGTAGTATAGCGGCACAGCGGAGAGAGGTGCAGCGTGAACAGTCCAGCCAGCAAGGTAACGGAGGCAGGTGCAGCTTGAGTGGTTCAGCCTGTAGTACAGCAGCACAGCGGAGACAGGTGCAGCGTGAACAGTCCAGCCAGCAAGGTAACGGAGGCAGGTGCAGCTTGAGTGGTTGAGCCCGTAGTACAGCAGCACAGCGGAGACAGGTGCAGCGTGAACAGTTCAGCCAGCAAGGTAATGAGGTAAAAGAGGCTCTGAGGATCCAAGGTAAACGCTCAGAAGACAAGACGAAGTCTAGTCAGGCAGGTAACTTGATCAGCAGGCACTGAGGAGAAGAGGGAAGTGCATTTTCAAGTTTGGAGCCAAACTGATAGCCAATGGAAAACATGCAGAGGACACAAAGGTAAAGGTCTGCACATGCGCAGAACCAAAGCCAGGATGCCAGCAGCTGAAGTATGAATCAATGAAGAAAAGGTGAGCGTGTCGGTCTTCGGTTGTGGAAGCTGAATGAGTGCCGTATGAGTTATTGGTCGTCTGTGGTTTGTGTTCTTGGTAGTGGGCTGTAGCTCACCTTCTTAATAATAACAGTGAGACCTCCCTAGGTCGATCTCTATGAGGAGGCCTTTTTGAGTGAAGCTTCCTAAGTTGTTTATCCAAATTCCATCTGGAGATCTAGAAAATTTATTTCCTTTCTCTCCAGGATTTTTGAATATTCTTTATAGCTATGAAGGATCATTCCATAGGACTGTGGTGTTGATGTTACATAGTAGTCAGAAACCCTGACCCAAGAAGAGGTTCCACCCACCCAAAGCCCTCTGTACCTCTTTTTGGGGGCAGGAGTGACTTTCAATCATTTTATATAGAATGTCGAGAGCATCCTAGTAATTTTCTTCTTCGACCTTCTTCACTTTAAGAGAAAGGCACATCATGAAATAAGGCGTTATTGGTCGTCTGTGGTTTGTGTTCTTGGTAGTGGGCTGTAGCTGAATTTCTTAATAATAACAGTGAGACCTCCCTCGGTCGATGTCTAGGAAGAGGCCTTTCTTCAGCCTTCTTCACTTTAAGAGAAAGGCACATGTTGAAAAAAGGCGTTATTGGTCGTCTGTGGTTTGTGTTCTTGGTAGTGGGCTGTCGCTGAGCTTCTTAGTAATAACATTGAGACCTCCCTAGGTCGATGTCTATGAGGAGGCCTTTTGGGTTGAAGCTTCCCCAGTTGTTTATCCACCTTCCATTAGGAGATCTAGGAAATTTATTTCCCTTCTCTCCAGGATTTTTGAATTTTCTTTATAGGTATGAAGAATCATAGCATATGATTGTGGTGTTGATGTTACATAGTGGTCGGAAAACCCTGCCCCCAAGAAGAGGTTCCACCCACCCAAAGCCCTCTGTACCTCTTTTTGGGGGCAGGAGTGACTTTCAATCATTTTATATAGAATACCGAGAGCATCCTAGTGAGTTTCTTCTTCGGCCTTCTTCACTTTAAGAAAAAGGCACATGTTGAAATAAGGCGTTATTGGTCGTTTTTATAGTTTGTGTTCTTGGTAGTGGGCTGTAGCTCAGCTTTTTAGTAATAACAGTGAGACCTCCCTAGATCGATGTCTATGAGGAGGCCTTTTGGGTTCAAGCTTCCTCAGTTGTTTATCCACCTTCCATCTGGAGATCTAGGAAATTTATTTCCCTTCTCTCCAGGATTTTTGAATTTTCTTTATAGTTATAAAAGATCGTACTATAGGATTGTGGTGATGATGTTACATAGTGGTCGGAATTCCCTGCCCCCAAGAAGAGGTTCCATCCACCTAATGCCCTCTGTACCTCTTTTTGGGGGCAGGAGTGGCTTTCAATCATTTTATTTAGAATGCAGAGAGCATCCTAGTAATTTTCTTCTTCGGCCTTCTTCACTTTAAGAGAAAGGCACATGTTGTTGTGATGAATTAAGGTGTTATTGGTCGCATGAGGTTTGTGTTCTTGGTAGTGGGCTGTAGCTGAATTTCTTAGTAATAACAGTGAGACCTCCCTAGCTCGATGTCTAGGAGGAGGCCTTTCTTCCGCCTTCTTCACTTTAAGAGAATGGCACATGATGAATTAAAGGCATTATTGGTCGACTGTGGTTTGTTTTCTTGGTAGTGGGCTGTTGCTCAGCTTCTTAATAATAACAGTGAGACCTCCCTAGGTCGATGTCTATGAGGAGGCCTTTTGGGTTGAAGCTTCCTCAGTTGTTTATCCACCTTCCATCTGGAGATCTAGGAAATGTATTTCCCTTCTGTCCAGGATTTTTGAATTTTCATTATAGATATGAAGAATCATACCATAGGATTGTGGTGTTGATGTTGCATAGTGGTCTGAATACCCTGCCCCCAAGAAGAGGTTCCACCCACCCAAAGCCCTTTGTACCTCTTTTTGGGGGCAGGAGTGACTTTCAATCATTTTATATAGAATGCAAAGAGCATCCTAGTAATTTTCTTCTTCGGCCTTCTTCACTTTAAGAGAAAGGCACATGATGAATTAAAGGAATTATTGGTCGACTGTGGTTTGTGTTCTTGGTAGTGGGCTGTTGCTCAGCTTCTTAATAATAACAGTGAGACCTCCCTAGGTCGATGACTATGAGGAGGCCTTTTGGGTTGAAGCTTCCTCAGTTGTTTATCCACCTTCCATCTGGAGATCTAGGAAATGTATTTCCCTTCTTTCCAGGATTTTTGAATTTTCATTATAGGTATGAAGAATCATACCATAGGATTGTGGTGTTGATGTTACATAGTGGTCGGAATACCCTACCCCCAAGAAGAGGTTCCACCCACCCAAAGCCCTCTGTACCTCTTTTTGGGGGCAGGAGTGACGTTTAAACATTTTATATAGAATGCCGAGAGCATCCTAGTAATTTTCTTCTTCGGCCTTCTTCACTTTAAGAGAAAGGCACATGATGAATTAAGGTGTTATTGGTCGTCTGTAGTTTGTGTTCTTGGTAGTGGGCTGTCGCTGAGCTTCTTAGTAATAACAGTGAGACCTCCCTAGGTCGATGTCTATGAGGAGGCCTTTTGGGTTCAAGCTTCCTTAGTTGTTTATCCACCTTCCGTCTGGAGATCTAGGAAATTTATTTCCCTTCTCTCCAAGATTTTTTAATTTTCTTTATAGGTATGAAGGATCATACCATAGGATTGTGGTGTTGATGCTACATAGTGGTCGGAATTTCCTGCCCCCAAGAAGAGGTTCCACCCACATAAAGCCCTCTGGACCGCTTTTTGGGGGAAGAAGTGACTTTCAATAAATTTATATAGAATGCAGAGAGCATCCTAGTAATTTTCTTCTTCTGCCTTCTTCACTTTAAGAGAAAGGCACATGATGAATTAAGGCATTATTGGTCGACTCTGGTTTGTGTTCTTGGTAGTGGGCTGTCGCTCAGCTTCTTAGTAATAACAGTGAGACCTCCCTAGGTCGATGTCTATGAGGAGGCCTTTTGGGTTTAAGCTTCCTCAGTTGTTTATCCACCTTTCATCTGGAGATCTAGGAAATTTATTTCCCTTCTCTCCAGGATTTTTGAATTTTCTTTATAGTTATAAAAGATCGTACTATAGGATTGTGGTGATGATGTTACATAGTGGTCGGAATTCTCTGCCCCCAAGAAGAGGTTCCACCCACCCAATGCCCTTTGTACCTCTTTTTGGGGGCAGGAGTGGCTTTCAATCATTTTATTTAGAATGCAGAGAGCATCCTAGTCATTTTCTTCTTCGGCCTTCTTCACTTTAAGAGAAAGGCACATTATGAATTAAGGCGTTATTGGTCATTTGTAGTTTGTGTTCTTGGTAGTGGGCTGTCGCTCAGCTTCTTAGTAATAACAGTGAGACCTCCCTAGGTCGATGTCTATGAGGAGGTCTTTTGGGTTTAAGCTTCCTCAATTGTTTATCCACCTTTCATCTGGAGATCTAGGAAATTTATTTCCCTTCTCTCCAGGATTTTTGAATTTTCTTTATAGTTATAAAAGATCGTACTATAGGATTGTGGTGATGATGTTACATAGTGGTCGGAATTTCCTGCCCCCAAGAAGAGGTTCCACCCACCCAAAGCCCTCTGTACCTCTTTTTGGGGGCAGGAGTGGCTTTCAATCATTTTATTTAGAATGCAGAGAGCATCCTAGTAATTTTCCTCTATAGCCTTCTTCACTTTAAGAGAAAGGCACATGTTGTTGTGATGAATTAAGGCGTAATTGGTCGCATGATGTTTGTGTTCTTGGTAGTGGGCTGTAGCTGAATTTCTTAGTAATAACAGTGAGACCTCCCTAGGTCGATGTCTAGGAGGAGGCCTTTCTTCCGCCTTCTTCACTTTAAGAGAAAGGCACATGATGAATTAAGGCGTTATTGGTCGACTGTGGTTTGTGTTCTTGGTAGTGGGCTGTTGCTCAGCTTCTTAATAATAACATTGAGACCTCCCTAGGTCGATGTCTAAGAGGAGGCCTTTTGGGTTGAAGCTTCCTCAGTTGTTTATCCACCTTCCATCTGGAGATCTAGGAAATGTATTTCCCTTCTGTCCAGGATTTTTGAATTTTCTTTATAGGTATGAAGGATCATACCATAGGATTGTGGTGTTGATGTTACATAGTGGTCGGAATTTCCTGCCCCCAAGAAGAGGTTCCACCCACCCAAAGCCCTCTGTACCTCTTTTTGGGGGCAGGAGTGGCTTTCAATCATTTTATTTAGAATGCAGAGAGCATCCTAGTAATTTTCCTCTATAGCCTTCCTCACTTTAAGGGAAAGGCACATGTTGTTGTGATGAATTAAGGCGTTATTGGTCGCATGAGGTTTGTGTTCTTGGTAGTGGGCTGTAGCTGAATTTCTTAGTAATAACAGTGAGACCTCCCTAGGTCGATGTCTAGGAGGAGGCCTTTCTTCCGCCTTCTTCACTTTAAGAGAAAGGCACATGATGAATTAAGGCGTTATTGGTCGACTGTGGTTTGTGTTCTTGGTAGTGGGCTGTCGCTGAGCTTTTTAGTAATAACAGTGAGACCTCCCTAGGTCGATGTACATGAGGAGGCCTTTTGGGTTGAAGCTTCCTCAGTTGTTAATCCACCTTCCATTAGGAGTACTAGGAAATTTATTTCCCTTCTCTCCAGGATTTTTAATTTTCTTTATAGGTATAAAGAATCATACCATAGGATTGTGGTTTTGATGCTACATAGTGGTCGAAATACCCTGCCCCCAAGAAGAGGTTCCACCCACCCAAAGCCCTCTGTACCTCTTTTTGGGGGCAGGAGTGACTTTCAATAATTTTATATAGAATGCCGAGAGCATCCTAGTAATTTTCTTCTTCGGCCTTCTTCACTTTAAGAGAAAGGCACATGATGAATTAAGGCGTTATTGGTCGACTGTGGTTTGTGTTCTTGGTAGTGGGCTGTTGCTGAGCTTCTTAGTAATAACAGTGAGACCTCCCTAGGTCGATGTCTATGAGGAGGCCTCTTGGGTTGAAGCTTCCTCAGTTGTTTATCCACCTTCCATTAGGAGATCTAGGAAATTTATTTCTCATCTCTCCAGGATTTTTGAATTTTCTTTATAGGTATAAAGAATCATACCATAGGATTGTGGTGTTGATGCTACATAGTGGTTGGAATACCCCATCCCCAAGAAGAGGTTCCACCCACATAAAGCCCTCTGGACCGCTTTTTGGGGGAAGAAGTGACTTTCAATAATTTTATATAGAATGCAGAGAGCATCCTAGTAATTTTCTTCTTCTGCCTTCTTCACTTTAAGAGAAAGGCACATGATGAATTAAGGCATTATTGGTCGACTCTGGTTTGTGTTCTTGGTAGTGGGCTGTCGCTCAGCTTCTTAGTAATAACAGTGAGACCTCCCTAGGTCGATGTCTATGAGGAGGCCTTTTGGGTTTAAGCTTCCTCAGTTGTTTATCCACCTTTCATCTGGAGATCTAGGAAATTTATTTCCCTTCTCTCCAGGATTTTTGAATTTTCTTTATAGTTATAAAAGATCGTACTATAGGATTGTGGTGATGATGTTACATAGTGGTCGGAATTCCCTGCCCCCAAGAAGAGGTTCCACCCACCCAATGCCCTCTGTACCTCTTTTTGAGAGCAGGAGTGGCTTTCAATCATTTTATTTAGAATGCAGAGAGCATCCTAGTAATTTTCTTCTTCGGCCTTCTTCAGTTTAAGAGAAAGGCACATTATGAATTAAGGCGTTATTGGTCATTTGTAGTTTGTGTTCTTGGTAGTGGGCAGTCGCTCAGCTTCTTAGTAATAACAGTGAGACCTCCCTAGGTCGATGTCTATGAGGAGGCCTTTTGGGTTCAAGCTTCCTCAGTTGTTTATCCACCTTCCGTCTGGAGATCTAGGAAATTTATTTCCCTTCTCTCCAGGATTTTTGAATTTTCTTTATAGTTATAAAAGATTGTACTATAGGATTGTGGTGATGATGTTACATAGTGGTCGGAATTTCCTGCCCCCAAGAAGAGGTTCCACCCACCCAAAGCCCTCTTTACCTCTTTTTGGGGGCAGGAGTGGCTTTCAATCATTTTATTTAGAATGCAGAGAGCATCCTAGTAATTTTCCTCTATAGCCTTCTTCACTTTAAGAGAAAGGCACATGTTGTTGTGATTAATTAAGGCGTAATTGGTCGCATCATGTTTGTGTTCTTGGTAGTGGGCTGTAGCTGAATTTCTTAGTAATAACAGTGAGACCTCCCTAGGTCGATGTCTAGGAGGAGGCCTTTTTTCCGCCTTCTTCACTTTAAGAGAAAGGCACATGATGAATTAAGGCATTATTGGTCGACTCTGGTTTGTGTTCTTGGTAGTGGGCTGTCGCTCAGCTTCTTAGTAATAACAGTGAGACCTCCCTAGGTCGATGTCTATGAGGAGGCCTTTTGGGTTTAAGCTTCCTCAGTTGTTTATCCACCTTTCATCTGGAGATCTAGGAAATTTATTTCCCTTCTCTCCAGGATTTTTGAATTTTCTTTATAGTTATAAAAGATCGTACTATAGGATTGTGGTGATGATGTTACATAGTGGTCGGAATTCCCTGCCCCCAAGAAGAGGTTCCACCCACCCAATGCCCTCTGTACCTCTTTTTGAGAGCAGGAGTGGCTTTCAATCATTTTATTTAGAATGCAGAGAGCATCCTAGTAATTTTCTTCTTCGGCCTTCTTCACTTTAAGAGAAAGGCACATTATGAATTAAGGCGTTATTGGTCATTTGTAGTTTGTGTTCTTGGTAGTGGGCAGTCGCTCAGCTTCTTAGTAATAACAGTGAGAACTCCCTAGGTCGATGTCTATGAGGAGGCCTTTTGGGTTCAAGCTTCCTCAGTTGTTTATCCACCTTCCGTCTGGAGATCTAGGAAATTTATTTCCCTTCTCTCCAGGATTTTTGAATTTTCTTTATAGTTATAAAAGATTGTACTATAGGATTGTGGTGATGATGTTACATAGTGGTCGGAATTTCCTGCCCCCAAGAAGAGGTTCCACCCACCCAATGCCCTCTGTACCTATTTTTGGAGGCAGGAGTGGCTTTCAATCATTTTATTTAGAATGCAGAGAGCATCCTAGTCATTTTCTTCTTCGGCCTTCTTCACTTTAAGAGAAAGGCACATTATGAATTAAGGCGTTATTGGTCATTTGTAGTTTGTGTTCTTGGTAGTGGGCTGTAGCTGAATTTCTTAGTAATAACAGTGAGACCTCCCTAGGTCGATGTCTATAAGGAGGCCTTTTGGGTTGAAGCTTCCCCAGTTGTTTATCCACCTTCCATCTGGAGATCTAGGAAATGTATTTCGCTTCTGTCCAGGATTTTTGAATTTTAATATAGGTATGAAGAATCATACCATAGGATTGTGGTGTTGATGTTTTATAGTGGTCGGAATACCCTGCCCCCAAGAAGAGGTTCCACCCACCCAAAGCCCTCTGTACCTCTTTTTGGGGGCAGGAGTGACTTTCAATCATTTTATATAGAATGCCGAGAGCATCCTAGTAATTTTCTTCTTCGGCCTTCTTCACTTTAAGAGAAAGGCACATAATGAATTAAGGCGTTATTGGTCGTCTGTAGTTTGTGTTCTTGGTAGTGGGCTGTCACTGAGCTTCTTAGTAATAACAGTGAGACCTCCCTAGGTCGATGTCTAGGATTAGGCCTTTCTTCCGCCTTCCTCACTTTAAGAGAAAGGCACATGATGAATTAAAGGCGTTATTGGTCGACTGTGGTTTGTGTTCTTGGTAGTGTGCTGTTGCTCAGCTTCTTTATAATAACAGTGTGACCTTCCTAGGTCGATGTCTATGAGGAGGCCTTTTGGGTTGAAGCTTCCTCAGTTTTTATCCACCTTCCTTCTGGAGATCTAGGAAATTTATTTCCCTTCTCTCCAGGATTTTTTAATTTTCTTTATAGGTATAAAGAATCATACCATAGGATTGTGATGTTGATGCTACATAGTGGTCGGAATACCCTGCCTCCAAGAAGAGGTTCCACCCACCCAAAGCCCTCTGTACCTCTTTTTGGGGGCAGGAGTGACTCAATAATTTTATATAGAATGCCGAGAGCATCCTAGTAATTTTCTTCTTCGGCCTTCTTCACTTTAAGAGAAAAGCACATGATGAATTAAGGCGTTATTGGTCGACTGTGGTTTGTGTTCTTGGTAGTGGGCTGTCGCTGAGCTTCTTAGTAATAACAGTGAGACCTCCTTAGGTCGATGTCTATGAGGAGGCCTTTTGGGTTGAAGCTTCCTCGGTTGTTTATCCACATTCCATTAGGAGATCTAGGAAATTTATTTCCCATCTCTCCAGGATTTTTGAATTTTCTTTATAGGTATAAAGAATCATACCATAGGATTGTGGTGTTGATGCTACATAGTGGTTGGAATACCCCGTCCCCAAGAAGAGGTTCCACCCACCCAAAGCCCTCTGGACCACTTTTTGGGGGCAGGAGGGACTTTCAATAATTTTATATAGAATGCCGAGAGCATCCTAGTAATTTTCTTCTTCGGCCTTCTTCACTTTAAGAGAAAGGCACATGATGAATTAAGGCATTATTGGTCGACTGTGGTTTGTGTTCTTGGTAGTGGGCTGTCGCTCAGCTTCTTAGTAATAACAGTGAGACCTCCTTAGGTCGATGTCTATGAGGAGGTCTTTTGGGTTTAAGCTTCCTCAGTTGTTTATCCACCTTCCATCTGAAGATCTAGGAAATTTATTTCCCTTCTGTCCAGGATTTTTGAATTTTCATTATAGGTATGAAGATTCATACCATAGGATTGTGGTGTTGATGTTACATAGTGGTCGGAATACCCTGCCCCCAAGAAGAGGTTCTACCCACCCAAAGCCCTCTGTACCTCTTTTTGGGGGCAGGAGTGACTTTCAATCATTTTATATAGAATGCCGAGAGCATCCTAGTAATTTTCTTCTTCGGCCTTCTTCACTTTAAGAGAAAGGCACATGATGAATTAAGGCGTTATTGGTCGTCTGTAGTTTGTGTTCTTGGTAGTGGGCTGTCGCTGAGCTTCTTAGTAATAACAGTGAGACCTCCCTAGGTCGATGTCTATGAGGAGGCCTTTTGGGTTGAAGCTTCCTCAGTTGTTTATCCACCTTCCGTCTGGAGATCTAGGATATTTTTTTCCCTTCTCTCCAGGATTTTTGAATTTTCTTTATAGGTATGAAGGATCATACCATAGGATTGTGGTGTTGATGTTACATAGTGGTCGGAATTTCCTGCCCCCAAGAAAAGGTTCCACTCACCCACAGCCCTCTGTACCTGTTTTTGGGGGCAGGAGTGGCTTTCAATCATTTTATTTAGAATGCAGAGAGCATCCTAGTAATTTTCCTCTATAGCCTTCTTCACTTTAAGAGAAAGGCACATGTTGTTGTGATGAATTAAGGCGTTATTGGTCGCATGAGGTTTGTGTTCTTGGTAGTGGGCTTTAGCTGAATTTCTTAGTAATAACAGTGAGACCTCCCTAGGTCGATGTCTCGGAGGAGGCCTTTCTTCCGCCTTCTTCACTTTAAGAGAAAGGCACACGATGAATTAAGGCGGTATTGGTCGACTGTGGTTTGTGTTCTTGGTAGTGGGATGTCGCTGAGCTTTTTAGTAATAACAGTGAGACCTCCCTAGGTCGATGTACATGAGGAGGCTTTTTGGGTTGAAGCTTCCTCAGTTGTTAATCCACCTTCCATTAGGAGATCTAGGAAATTTATTTCCCTTCTCTCCAGGATTTTTTAATTTTCTTTATAGGTATAAAGAATCATACCATAGGATTGTGGTGTTGATGCTACATAGTGGTCGGAATACCCTGCCTCCAAGAAGAGGTTCCACCCACCCAAAGCCCTCTGGACCACTTTTTGGAGGCAGGAGTGACTTTCAATAATTTTATATAGAATGCCGAGAGCATCCTAGTAATTTTCTTCTATGGCCTTCTTCACTTTAAGAGAAAGGCACATGATGAATTAAGGCGTTATTGGTCGACTGTGGTTTGTGTTCTTGGTAGTGGGCTGTTGCTCAGCTTCTTAATAATAACAGTGAGACCTCCCTCGGTCGATGTCTATGAGGAGGCCTTTTGGGTTGAAGCTTACTCAGTTGTTTATCCACCTTCCATCTGGAGATCTAGGAAATGTATTTCCCTTCTGTCCAGGATTTTTGAATTTTCATTATAGGTATGAAGAATCATCCTATAGGATTGTGGTGTTGATATTACATAGTGGTAAGAATACCCTGCCCCCAAGAAGAGGTTCCACCCACCCAAAGCCCTCTGGACCGCTTTTTGGGGGCAGGAGTGACTTTCAATAATTTTATATAGAATGCCGAGAGCATCCTAGTAATTTTCTTCTATGGCCTTCTTCACTTTAAGAGAAAGGCACATGATGAATTAAGGCGTTATTGGTCGTCTGTAGTTTCTGTTCTTGGTAGTGGGCTGTCGCTGTCACGGGCACTAGGAGTCTTTACCCAGGGATCACCAGGTGATAAGCTTACCAGAGCAGTATAGGTGGTAACATGGTACTCTGGTAGCAGGGTGATCACGGAACAGGAGACAGCAGATGATAGAGATGCTCAGGAAAGTCTATGACTAGCAGCACTGGTGATATATATGTAGAAATACACAAGGAACTGTATGGACAAAGGACACGTGAGGGTAGTCAGTGGTCTGCGGTAGCAAGTTGTACCACTGCTATAGTGAGGAGGAATGTCCAACAGAAACGAGGAGGTGATGAGAGTCAGCGGTCTGCGGTTAGCAAGTTGTATCGCTGTCTGGGTGAAGGAATGGAATCCAAGTGGAGGTATCCGGGGAGTCAGTGGTCTGCGTTAGCAAGTTGTACCACTGCTATGTGAGAGGATACTGGAACAGGTGACACGGGAAACAGGGATCAGTGGTCTGCCTCTAGCAAGTTGTACCACTGAATATATATGTGAGGAGGAGCACGCGGAGAGACTGCAATACAGAGGATACACGGGCACCTTGAACTTGATCCACAATGACATGCACAATATAGTAATGACTGAACAGCACTGCAATAATATAAAGTCACATAAACTATCCGGGCAATAGATGACACAGTCAATGATGGCAATAGTCTCAGCAGATAGTAAACTCCAGAGGAGAGCAACTCAGTCCAGCAAGATATGCAATACACCAGCACAGTCAATGAGAAGTATGCATACCGTGGTTCAGGAGCAGGCTGTCAGACAGGAGTGCAGAGATACCTGAACGGCTGTAGGCCGGCAAGATGCGAAGTCCCAGGAGGATGAAGCGGTAATCAAGTAGGTGCAGCGCACAGGTAGGTAGACCAGCAGGGGAACAAATACTCAGGAAGCAGTAGTATGTAGAACTGGACTCCTGGAGGACCCTGAAGAGTAGCGATGGTCTAGACGAGATGAAAGCAGTGAGGCGCAGATCCGATGCAGAATGGCGAGTAGAGACCAGCGGGAACACGGAGAAGCACGGAGAGCGGATCAGCTGTTGTAGGACGAGTAGCACTGAGGAGTAGCAGCCAGCAGGACTCAGCAGGTACACGGAGGTAGCGGATAGCAACCAGCAGGTGCAGCCACGATGAAACACGGGAGAGCAGAGCTGAGCTGGAACTGTTGAGCACGGAGAGCAGCGGATAGGAATCAGTAGTAGCAGTCTCGAGGAAACACGGGAGAGATGAGATGAGCTGAAGACTGAAGCGCACGGAGGCAGCAGATAGGAATCAGCCAAACAGTCACGATGAAACACAGAGGGGTTGAAGTGGTCTGAGGACTGTAGTGCACGGAGGCAGCGGATAGGAATCAGCTAACAGTCATGATGAAACACGGCAGAGTTGAAGTGGTCTGAAGACTGTAGTGCACGGAGGCAGCGGATAGGAATCAGCTAACAGTCACGATGAAACACAGGAGGGTTGAAGTGGTCTGAAGACTGTAGTGCACGGAGGCAGCGGATAGGAATCAGCTAACAGTCACGATGAAACACAGGAGGGTTGAAGTGGTCTGAAGACTGTAGTGCACGGAGGCAGCGGATAGGAATCAGCTAACAGTCACGATGAAACACAGGAGGGTTGAAGTGGTCTGGAAACCACAGGAATAGAAGTGGTCTGGAAACCACAGGAATCAGCAGCGCTGAATACACAAGGAAACACAGGAACACCTTCAGAGGCTCATGGGGAATGAGACTCCAAGATCAGGCCACGTGGTATTGACCACAGGTGCTTAATATAGGGAGTGTTGCCTGATCTGCCAATTAAGTTAAAGGAACAGGTACTGAAGGGTTTGAAAGGGCTTCGCATGCGCAGACCCTCAGGATGGTGGACGGCCACGGTTCCTAAACATACAGGAAGAAGCACTCACAGTCCGGTGAGTGACAGTACCCCCCCTTTTAAAGGTGGGCACAGAACGCCTGGAACCGGGCTTGTCCGGATTTTTGGAATAAAACTTCTTAAGAAGAGCTGGGGCGTTGAGATCTTCAGCTTTGATCCATGAACGCTCCTCAGGACCAAAGCCCTTCCAATGAACGAGGAAACGGAGAACTCCTCGCGAAATTTTTGCGTCCAATACATGAGTAATCTCGAAATCTTCCTCCTGATGGACTTGAACTGGCTGAGGTGCTGAAGGAGGAGTCGAGAAACGGTTGATGATGAGAGGTTTAAGCAAGGACACATGGAAGGCATTGGAAATACGAAGATTCTTAGGAAGTAGAAGTTTGAAACAAACTGGATTTATCACTTGAATGATCCTATATGGACCAATAAAACGAGGAGCGAATTTCATAGATGGGACCTTCAAACGAATATTTTTGGTAGATAACCAGACACAATCTCCAATTTTTAGTGGTGGAATAGCCCGCCTCTTCTTATCTGCGAAAGACTTATATTTGGCAGATGTCTTCTTTAAACAGGTTTTGACCTGAGACCAGATATTTTTGAAGGTCTGACAAACAGTCTCTACAGCAGGAACTTGGGTGGGAGGGAGGGCAGGAAATTCCGGAAAAGAAATGATGGTGACCGTAAACCACAAAGAATGGAGTTTTGGACGATGACTCATGGTACATGTTGTTATGGGCGAATTCAGCCCAAGGAAGCAATTCTACCCAGTTGTCTTGATTGGCTGATGAGAACATCCTTATAAAGGTCTCGAGATCTTGATTGACCCGTTCAGTTTGTCCGTTTGATTGCGGATGGTAAGAAGATGAGAGTGCTAATCGTATGCCCAAGGTTTTACAAAGGGCCCGCCAGAATCTGGAAACGAATTGTACTCCTCTATCTGACACAATCTCAGACGGACATCCATGGATACGAAAGATTTCTTTAACGAAATGTTCAGCCAGAGTAGACGAGGAAGGCAAACCAGACAAAGGGACAAAATGAGCCATCTTCGAAAATCTGTCTACCACTACCCAAATAGTATTACAATTTTTACTAGATGGCAGATCAGTAACAAAGTCCATACTAATATGGGTCCAGGGCTTGGATGGAATGGGTAGTGGTTGCAGCAACCCCGCTGGAGTTCTGCGGGAGGATTTAAACTGAGAACACAATTCACAAGAAGCAACAAACTCTTTGACGTCTCTCCTCATCGAGGGCCACCAGTAACTTCGAGAGAGAATCTCAAAGGTCTTGCGTTCACCAGCATGTCCAGAAAAACGAGAGGAATGGAACCACGAAAGGATTTTCCTCCTAAGAGTAGGAGGCACGAGGGTCTTCCCAAATGGTAGCACTTTGGTGGAAGAAGCAGCCAGCGAGATACATTTGGGGTCTAGTATAGAATGGTTGGAAACCTCTTCAACGTCAGAGGACGTCACAAAAGCTCGAGATAGAGCATCAGCTTTCTTGTTCTTGGCAGCTGGTTTGAAGGTTATAA
This sequence comes from Mixophyes fleayi, assembly GCF_038048845.1. Classification (NCBI taxonomy): domain Eukaryota; kingdom Metazoa; phylum Chordata; class Amphibia; order Anura; family Limnodynastidae; genus Mixophyes; species Mixophyes fleayi. The sequence continues at coordinate 36,098,222 of NC_134412.1, read as the reverse complement.
TTAATTCGAAAACGGGAAAAGAAAAGAGACCATCTTGCTTGACGAGGATTCAAGCATTGGACAGACTGTAGGTATGACAAGTTCTTATGATCCGTGAAAATCGTCACAGCGTGACGAGCTCCTTCCAATAAGTATCTCCACTCCTCTAATGCAACTTTGATAGCCAGCAACTCTTTGTCCCCGATCGTGTAATTTTTCTCTGCAGGCAGGAGACCCCGAGAGTAAAAGGCACAAGGATGGAATTTTTGTTGCTCCGAGCGTTGGGAGAGAATGGCTCCTAAGCCCACATTAGAGGCATCAACTTCTAGGAAAAAGGGAAGTGTCACATCAGGCTGTCGAAGAATGGGAGCAGAGGAGAAGGACTCTTTAAGAATTTGAAAGGTTTGGAGGGCCTCGGATGACCATTGCTTAGTATTGGCCCCTTTACGAGTCAGGGCCACAATAGGAGATGCAATGGCCGAGAAGTCTTGAATGAAGCGTCTATAGTAATTGGCGAAACCTAAAAAACGCTGGATAGCACGAAGAGTAGTTGGCTGGGGCCAATGTAATACAGCATTCACCTTTTCTGGATCCATTTTTAGGCCAACTCCGGAAACAATATACCCCAAAAATGGAATCTGGGGCAACTCGAATGAACATTTTTCTAGTTTGCAGAATAATGAATTTTTCCGGAGTCTGGAAAGGACCTCTGCCACATGTTGGTGATGAGAAGGCAGGTCCTGTGAAAAGATCAATATGTCGTCCAGGTAGACAACGACACATACATATAACAAGTCCCGAAAGATCTCATTAACGAAGCCTTGGAAGACAGCGGGGGCATTGCACAACCCGAAAGGCATTAATAGATATTCATAATGCCCATCTCTGGTGTTGAACGCTGTCTTCCATTCGTCACCGGGCACGGATTCTAATTAAATTATAGGCACCACGAAGATCCAACTTGGTAAAGATCCGAGCTCCCTTGATGCGATCAAATAACTCAGTGATCAACGGAATGGGATACCGATTCTTAATAGTAATGGCATTGAGTCCACGAAAATCTATGCAGGGGCGTAGTGATCCATCCTTCTTTTTTACGAAGAAGAACCCGGCTCCAGCGGGAGAGGTGGAAGGTCGAATAAACCCTCGCTGGAGATTCTCCTGGATGTACTCAGATGTGGCTTGAGTTTCAGGTAACGAAAGTGGATAGACCCGACCCCTAGGAGGAGTCTTGCCAGGTAGAAGATCGATCGGAACAATCCCAGGAACGATGAGGAGGAAGACGTTCAGACTGAGCTTTATCAAACACATCGGCAAATGAAGCATACTGAGGGGGGAGTCCCGGTGAGGAAGATGAGATGGAAGATTGCTGTACTTTAAGAGGAATGACTTGAGAAAGACAACGATGATGACATTCAGCTCCCCAAGACGTAACTTGAGGAGTGCGCCAGTCAATCTGGGGAGAATGACATTGAAGCCATGGAAGGCCTAAGACAATCGGACTTGTCGTAACAGGAAGAATTAAAAACGAAATCTCTTCATGGTGTAGCACACCAAATCTGAAGCGTTACTGGAGACGTACTCTGGGTGATGAGACCATTGATGAGACGTGATCCATCTATAGCAGTCACAGTAATCGGTGTTTTCAAAGTAATCACTGGTAGGGACCATTGATTCACTAGGGATTTAGAAATGAAATTTCCTGCTGCTCCAGAATCAATCAGTGCTTGAGACTCAAAGGATTTGGTAGCAAAGGAAATCGTAACATCAAAAGCGCAGACTTTTAGTTTCGTAGAAGATGGAGAGGACTCCAGGGACCCTAACTTCACCTCTCCAGAACTAGTTAGGGCCTGGCATTTCCCGATTTCTTAGGGCAAGAACTGAGCATATGTGTGGAATCAGCACAATAGATACAAAGTCTATTCTTTACTCTTCGTTTCCTCTCTTCTAAAGATAATTTGGAACGTCCTATCTCCATGGGAATCACAGAAGGTGAAGCTGGACGAAATTGAGGGGTTGAGCGAAGAGGTGCTTTAACTGAAGTTGTTTTCTCAGATTCTCTTTCACGAAACCTCATGTCTACACGATGGCAAAGAGAGATCAAATCTTCTAATGACGTAGGAAGCTCTTGGGTAGTCAGTGCATCTTTAATTTTATCGGAGAGCCCCTGCCAGAAGGCGGCAATTAATGCTTCAGTGTTCCACTGAAGTTCAGAGGCTAATATCCTAAATTGAATGACGTACTGGCCTACTGTATGAGAACCCTGACGTAAACGAAGAATGCTGGAAGCAGCGGAGGTCACACGACCTGGTTCATCGAACACACTTCGGAACGTAGAGATGAATTTGGCACTATCTTGCAATACAGGATCGTTTCTCTCCCACAGAGGGGAGGGCCAAGCCAGAGCTTGTCCAGAAAACAATGAGATAAGTTAGGCCACTCTGGAACGATGGGTAGAAAAATTTTGAGGTTGGAGCTCAAAATGAACTGAGCATTGGTTGAGAAAACCCCTACAAGTTTTGGGGTCCCCATCATACTTTGACGGAGTAGGCAGGTGAAGCGTGGGAGCTGTAGACACCTGGGATGGCACTGGGGAAACGGAGGAAAGCACAGGAGCTTCAACATTAGCTGTAACAGGCTGTCCAGATGGTCCTTGGGAGGCTAACGACTGGTAGCATTGAAGTAACAGCTGTTGGCGAGCATCCTGTTGCTCCACACGGGTGACCAGATGCTGCAGCATCTCTTTGGCGGTAGGTTCCGTATCTGGGTCTGTCATGGCCTGATCTTACTGTCACGGGCACTAGGAGTCTTTACCCAGGGATCACCAGGTGATAAGCTTACCAGAGCAGTATAGGTGGTAAAATGGTACTCTGGTAGCAGGGTGATCACGGAACAGGAGACAGCAGATGATAGAGATGCTCAGGAAAGTCTATGACTAGCAGCACTGGTGATATATATGTAGAAATACACGAGGAACTGTATGGACAAAGGACACGTGAGGGTAGTCAGTGGTCTGCGGTAGCAAGTTGTACCACTGCTATAGTGAGGAGGAATGTCCAACAGAAACGAGGAGGTGATGAGAGTCAGCGGTCTGCGGTTAGCAAGTTGTACCGCTGTCTGGGTGAAGGAATGGAATCCAAGTGGAGGTATCCGGGGAGTCAGTGGTCTGCGTTAGCAAGTTGTACCACTGCTATGTGAGAGGATACTGGAACAGGTGACACGGGAAACAGGGATCAGTGGTCTGCCTCTAGCAAGTTGTACCACTGAATATATATGTGAGGAGGAGCACGGGGAGAGACTGCAATACAGAGGATACACGGGCACCTTGAACTTGATCCACAATGACATGCACAATATAGTAATGACTGAACAGCACTGCAATAATATAAAGTCACATAAACTATCCGGGCAATAGATGACACAGTCAATGATGGCAATAGTCTCAGCGGATAGTAAACTCCAGAGGAGAGCAACTCAGTCCAGCAAGATATGCAATACACCAGCACAGTCAATGAGAAGTATGCATACCGTGGTTCAGGAGCAGGCTGTCAGACAGGAGTGCAGAGATACTTGAACGGCTGTAGGCCGGCAGGATGCGAAGTCCCAGGAGGATGAAGCGGTAATCAAGTAGGTGCAGCGCACAGGTAGGTAGACCAGCAGGGGAACAAATACTCAGGAAGCAGTAGTATGTAGAACTGGACTCCTGGAGGACCCTGAAGAGTAGCGATGGTCTAGACGAGATGAAAGCAGTGAGGCGCAGATCCGATGCAGACTGGCGAGTAGAGACCAGCGGGAACACGGAGAAGCACGGAGAGCGGATCAGCTGTTGTAGGACGAGTAGCACTGAGGAGTAGCAGCCAGCAGGACTCAGCAGGTACACGGAGGTAGCGGATAGCAACCAGCAGGTGCAGCCACGATGAAACACGGGAGAGCAGAGCTGAGCTGGAACTGTTGAGCACGGAGAGCAGCGGATAGGAATCAGTAGTAGCAGTCTCGAGGAAACACGGGAGAGATGAGATGAGCTGAAGACTGAAGCGCACGGAGGCAGCAGATAGGAATCAGCCAAACAGTCACGATGAAACACAGAGGGGTTGAAGTGGTCTGAGGACTGTAGTGCACGGAGGCAGCGGATAGGAATCAGCTAACAGTCATGATGAAACACGGCAGAGTTGAAGTGGTCTGAAGACTGTAGTGCACGGAGGCAGCGGATAGGAATCAGCTAACAGTCACGATGAAACACAGGAGGGTTGAAGTGGTCTGAAGACTGTAGTGCACGGAGGCAGCGGATAGGAATCAGCTAACAGTCACGATGAAACACAGGAGGGTTGAAGTGGTCTGAAGACTGTAGTGCACGGAGGGCAGCGGATAGGAATCAGCTAACAGTCACGATGAAACACAGGAGGGTTGAAGTGGTCTGGAAACCACAGGAATAGAAGTGGTCTGGAAACCACAGGAATCAGCAGCGCTGAATACACAAGGAAACACAGGAACACCTTCAGAGGCTCATGGGGAATGAGACTCCAAGATCAGGCCACGTGGTATTGACCACAGGTGCTTAATATAGGGAGTGTTGCCTGATCTGCCAATTAAGTTAAAGGAACAGGTACTGAAGGGTTTGAAAGGGCTGCGCATGCGCAGACCCTCAGGATGGTGGACGGCCACGGTTCCTAAACATACGGGAAGAAGCACTCACAGTCCGGTGAGTGACAGTCGCTGAGCTTCTTAGTAATAACAGTGAGACCTCCCTAGCTCGATGTCTATGAGGAGGCCTTTTGGGTTCAAGCTTCCTCAGTTGTTTATCCACCTTCCGTCTGGAGATCTAGGAAATTTATTTCCCTTCTCTCCAGGATTTTTGAATTTTCTTTATAGTTATAAAAGATCGTACTATAGGATTGTGGTGATGATGTTACATAGTGGTCTAAATTTCCTGCCCCCAAGAAGAGTTTCCACCCACCCAAAGCCCTCTGTACCTCTTTTTGGGGGCAGGAGTGGCTTTCAATCATTTTATTTAGAATGCAGAGAGCATCCTAGTAATTTTCCTTTATAGCCTTCTTCACTTTAAGAGAAAGGCACATGTTGTTGTGATAAATTAAGGCGTAATTGGTCGCATGATGTTTGTGTTCTTGGTAGTGGGCTGTAGCTGAATTTCTTAGTAATAACAGTGAGACCTTCCTAGGTCGATGTCTAGGAGGAGGCCTTTCTTCCGCCTTCTTCACTTTAAGAGAAAGGCACATGATGAATTAAGGCGTTATTGGTCGACTGTGGTTTGTGTTCTTGGTAGTGGGCTGTTGCTCAGCTTCTTTATAATAACAGTGTGACCTCCCTAGGTCGATGTCTATGAGGAGGCCTTTTGGGTTGAAGATTCCTCAGTTGTTTATCCACCTTCCATCTGGAGATCTAGGAAATGTATTTCCCTTCTGTCCATGATTTTTGAATTTTCATTATAGGTATGAAGAATCATACCATAGGATTGTGGTGTTGATGTTACATAGTGGTCGGAATACCCTGCCCCCAAGAAGAGGTTCCACCCACCCAAAGCCCTCTGTACCTGTTTTTGGGGGCAGGAGTGACTTTCAATCATTTTATATAGAATGCCGAGAGCATCCTAGTAATTTTCTTCTTCGGCCTTCTTCACTTTAAGAGAAAGACACATGATGAATTAAGGCGTTATTGGTCGTCTGTAGTTTCTCTTCTTGGTAGTGGGCTGTCGCTGAGCTTCTTAGTAATAACAGTGAGACCTCCCTAGGTTGATGTCTATGAGGAGGCCTTTTGGGTTCAAGCTTCCTCAGTTGTTTATCCACCTTCCGTCTGGAGATCTAGGAAATTTATTTCCCTTTTCTCCAGGATTTTTGAATTTTCTTTATAGTTATAAAAGATCGTACTATAGGATTGTGGTGATGATGTTACATAGTGGTCGGAATTTCCTGCCCCCAAGAAGAAGTTCCACCCACCCAAAGCCCTCTGTACCTCTTTTTGGGGGCAGGAGTGGCTTTCAATCATTTTATTTAGAATGCAGAGAGCATCCTAGAAATTTTCCTCTATAGCCTTCTTCACTTTAAGAGAAAGGCACATGTTGTTTTGATGAATTAAGGCGTAATTGGTCGCATGATGTTTGTGTTCTTGGTAGTGGGCTGTAGCTGAATTTCTTAGTAATAACAGTGAGATCTCCCTAGGTCGATGTCTAGGAGGAGGACTTTCTTCCGCCTTCTTCACTTTAAGAGAAAGGCACATGATGAATTAAGGCGTTATTGGTCGACTGTGGTTTGTGTTCTTGGTAGTGGGCTGTTGCTCAGCTTCTTTATAATAACAGTGTGACCTCCCTAGGTCGATGTCTATGAGGAGGCCTTTTGGGTTGAAGCTTCCTCAGTTGTTTATCCACCTTCCATCTGGAGATCTAGGAAATGTATTTCCCTTCTGTCCATGATTTTTGAATTTTCATTATAAGTATGAAGAATCATACCATAGGATTGTGGTGTTTATGTTACATAGTGGTCGGAATACCCTGCCCCCAAGAAGAGGTTCCACCCACCCAAAGCCCTCTGTACCTCTTTTTGGGGGCATGAGTGGCTTTCAATCATTTTATTTAGAATGCAGAGAGCATCCTAGTAATTTTCCTCTATAGCCTTCCTCACTTTAAGAGAAAGGCACATGTTGTTGTGATGAATTAAGGCGTTATTGGTCGCATGAGGTTTGTGTTCTTGGTAGTGGGCTGTAGCTGAATTTCTTAGTAATAACAGTGAGACCTCCCTAGGTCGATGTCTAGGAGGAGGCCTTTCTTCCACCTTCTTCACTTTAAGAGAAAGGCACATGATGAATTAAGGCGTTATTGGTCGACTGTGGTTTGTGTTCTTGGTAGTGGGCTGTCGCTGAGCTTATTAGTAATAACAGTGAGACCTCCCTAGGTCGATGTCTATGAGGAGGCCTTTTGGGTTGAAGCTTCCTCAGTTGTTTATCCACCTTCCATTAGGAGATCTAGGAAATTTATTTCCCATCTCTCCAGGATTTTTGAATTTTCTTTATAGGTATAAAGAATCATACCATAGGATTGTGGTGTTGATGCTACATAGTGGTTGGAATACCCCGTCCCCAAGAAGAGGTTCCACCCACCCAAAGCCCTCTGGACCGCTTTTGGGGGCAGGAGTGACTTTTAATAATTTTATATAGAATGCCGAGAGCATCCTAGTAATTTTCTTCTTCGGCCTTCTTCACTTTAAGAGAAAGGCACATGATGAATTAAGGCGTTATTGGTCATTTGTAGTTTGTGTTCTTGGTAGTGGGCTGTAGCTGAATTTCTTAGTAATAACAGTGAGACCTCCCTAGGTCGATGTCTATGAGGAGGCCTTTTCGGTTCAAGCTTCCTCAGTTGTTTATCCACCTTCCGTCTGGAGATCTAGGAAATTTATTTCCCTTCTCTCCAGGATTTTTGAATTTTCTTTATAGTTATAAAAGATCGTACTATAGGATTGTGGTGATGATGTTACATAGTGGTCGGAATTTCCTGCCCCCAAGAAGAGGTTCCACCCACCCAAAGCCCTCTGTACCTCTTTTTGGGGGCAGGAGTGGCTTTCAATCATTTTATTTAGAATGCAGAGAGCATCCTAGTAATTTTCCTCTATAGCCTTCTTTACTTTAAGAGAAAGGCACATGTTGTTTTGATGAATTAAGGCGTAATTCGTCGCATGATGTTTGTGTTCCTAGTAGTGGGCTGTAGCTGAATTTCTTAGTAATAACAGTGAGACCTCCCTAGGTCGATGTCTAGGAGGAGGCCTTTCTTCCGCCTTCTTCACTTTAAGAGAAAGGCACATGATGAATTAAGGCGTTATTGGTCGACTGTGGTTTGTGTTCTTGGTAGTGGGCTGTTGCTCAGCTTCTTTATAATAACAGTGTGACCTCCATAGGTCGATGTCTATGAGGAGGCCTTTTGGGTTGAAGCTTCCTCAGTTGTTTATCCACCTTCCGTCTGGAGATCTAGGAAATTTATTTCCCTTCTCTCCAGGATTTTTGAATTTTCTTTATAGTTATAAAAGATCGTACTATAGGATTGTGGTGATGATGTTACATAGTGGTCGGAATTTCCTGCCCCCAAGAAGAGGTTCCACCCACCCAAAGCCCTCTGTACCTCTTTTTGGGGGCAGGAGTGGCTTTCAATCATTTTATTTAGAATGCAGAGAGCATCCTAGTAATTTTCCTCTATAGCCTTCTTTACTTTAAGAGAAAGGCACATGTTGTTTTGATGAATTAAGGCGTAATTGGTCGCATGATGTTTGTGTTCCTAGTAGTGGGCTGTAGCTGAATTTCTTAGTAATAACAGTGAGACCTCCCTAGGTCGATGTCTAGGAGGAGGCCTTTCTTCCGCCTTCTTCACTTTAAGAGAAAGGCACATGATGAATTAAGGCGTTATTGGTCGACTGTGGTTTGTGTTCTTGGTAGTGGGCTGTTGCTCAGCTTCTTTATAATAACAGTGTGACCTCCATAGGTCGATGTCTATGAGGAGGCCTTTTGGGTTGAAGCTTCCTCAGTTGATAATCCACCTTCCATCTGGAGATCTAGGAAATGTATTTCGCTTCTGTCCAGGATTTTTGAATTTTCATTATAGGTATGAAGAATCATACCATAGGATTGTGGTGTTGATGCTACATAGTGGTCGGAATACCCTGCTCCAAGAAGAGGTTCCACCCACCCAAAGCCCTCTGTAGCTCTTTTTGGGGGCAGGAGTGACTCAATAATTTTATATAGAATGCCGAGAGCATCCTAGTAATTTTTTTCTTCGGCCTTCTTCACTTTAAGAGAAAGGCACATAATGAATTAAGGCGTTATTGGTCGACTGTGGTTTGTGTTGTTGGTAGTGGGCTGTCGCTGAGCTTCTAAGTAATAACAGTAAGACCTCCCTAGGTCGATGTCTATGAGGAGGCATTTGGGGTTGAAGCTTCCTCAGTTGTTTATCCACCTTCCATTAGGAGATCTAGGAAATGTATTTCCCTTCTGTCCATGATTTTTGAATTTTCATTATAGGTATGAAGAATCATACCATAGGATTGTGGTGTTGATGTTACATAGTGGTCGGAATACCCTGCCCCCAAGAAGAGGTTCCACCCACCCAAAGCCCTCTGTACCTGTTTTTGGGGGCAGGAGTGACTTTCAATCATTTTATATAGAATGCCGAGAGCATCCTAGTAATTTTCTTCTTCGGCCTTCTTCACTTTAAGAGAAAGACACATGATGAATTAAGGCGTTATTGGTCGTCTGTAGTTTCTCTTCTTGGTAGTGGGCTGTCGCTGAGCTTCTTAGTAATAACAGTGAGACCTCCCTAGGTTGATGTCTATGAGGAGGCCTTTTGGGTTCAAGCTTCCTCAGTTGTTTATCCACCTTCCGTCTGGAGATCTAGGAAATTTATTTCCCTTTTCTCCAGGATTTTTGAATTTTCTTTATAGTTATAAAAGATCGTACTATAGGATTGTGGTGATGATGTTACATAGTGGTCGGAATTTCCTGCCCCCAAGAAGAAGTTCCACCCACCCAAAGCCCTCTGTACCTCTTTTTGGGGGCAGGAGTGGCTTTCAATCATTTTATTTAGAATGCAGAGAGCATCCTAGAAATTTTCCTCTATAGCCTTCTTCACTTTAAGAGAAAGGCACATGTTGTTTTGATGAATTAAGGCGTAATTGGTCGCATGATGTTTGTGTTCTTGGTAGTGGGCTGTAGCTGAATTTCTTAGTAATAACAGTGAGATCTCCCTAGGTCGATGTCTAGGAGGAGGACTTTCTTCCGCCTTCTTCACTTTAAGAGAAAGGCACATGATGAATTAAGGCGTTATTGGTCGACTGTGGTTTGTGTTCTTGGTAGTGGGCTGTTGCTCAGCTTCTTTATAATAACAGTGTGACCTCCCTAGGTCGATGTCTATGAGGAGGCCTTTTGGGTTGAAGCTTCCTCAGTTGTTTATCCACCTTCCATCTGGAGATCTAGGAAATGTATTTCCCTTCTGTCCATGATTTTTGAATTTTCATTATAAGTATGAAGAATCATACCATAGGATTGTGGTGTTTATGTTACATAGTGGTCGGAATACCCTGCCCCCAAGAAGAGGTTCCACCCACCCAAAGCCCTCTGTACCTCTTTTTGGGGGCATGAGTGGCTTTCAATCATTTTATTTAGAATGCAGAGAGCATCCTAGTAATTTTCCTCTATAGCCTTCCTCACTTTAAGAGAAAGGCACATGTTGTTGTGATGAATTAAGGCGTTATTGGTCGCATGAGGTTTGTGTTCTTGGTAGTGGGCTGTAGCTGAATTTCTTAGTAATAACAGTGAGACCTCCCTAGGTCGATGTCTAGGAGGAGGCCTTTCTTCCACCTTCTTCACTTTAAGAGAAAGGCACATGATGAATTAAGGCGTTATTGGTCGACTGTGGTTTGTGTTCTTGGTAGTGGGCTGTCGCTGAGCTTATTAGTAATAACAGTGAGACCTCCCTAGGTCGATGTCTATGAGGAGGCCTTTTGGGTTGAAGCTTCCTCAGTTGTTTATCCACCTTCCATTAGGAGATCTAGGAAATTTATTTCCCATCTCTCCAGGATTTTTGAATTTTCTTTATAGGTATAAAGAATCATACCATAGGATTGTGGTGTTGATGCTACATAGTGGTTGGAATACCCCGTCCCCAAGAAGAGGTTCCACCCACCCAAAGCCCTCTGGACCGCTTTTGGGGGCAGGAGTGACTTTTAATAATTTTATATAGAATGCCGAGAGCATCCTAGTAATTTTCTTCTTCGGCCTTCTTCACTTTAAGAGAAAGGCACATGATGAATTAAGGCGTTATTGGTCATTTGTAGTTTGTGTTCTTGGTAGTGGGCTGTAGCTGAATTTCTTAGTAATAACAGTGAGACCTCCCTAGGTCGATGTCTATGAGGAGGCCTTTTCGGTTCAAGCTTCCTCAGTTGTTTATCCACCTTCCGTCTGGAGATCTAGGAAATTTATTTCCCTTCTCTCCAGGATTTTTGAATTTTCTTTATAGTTATAAAAGATCGTACTATAGGATTGTGGTGATGATGTTACATAGTGGTCGGAATTTCCTGCCCCCAAGAAGAGGTTCCACCCACCCAAAGCCCTCTGTACCTCTTTTTGGGGGCAGGAGTGGCTTTCAATCATTTTATTTAGAATGCAGAGAGCATCCTAGTAATTTTCCTCTATAGCCTTCTTTACTTTAAGAGAAAGGCACATGTTGTTTTGATGAATTAAGGCGTAATTCGTCGCATGATGTTTGTGTTCCTAGTAGTGGGCTGTAGCTGAATTTCTTAGTAATAACAGTGAGACCTCCCTAGGTCGATGTCTAGGAGGAGGCCTTTCTTCCGCCTTCTTCACTTTAAGAGAAAGGCACATGATGAATTAAGGCGTTATTGGTCGACTGTGGTTTGTGTTCTTGGTAGTGGGCTGTTGCTCAGCTTCTTTATAATAACAGTGTGACCTCCATAGGTCGATGTCTATGAGGAGGCCTTTTGGGTTGAAGCTTCCTCAGTTGTTTATCCACCTTCCGTCTGGAGATCTAGGAAATTTATTTCCCTTCTCTCCAGGATTTTTGAATTTTCTTTATAGTTATAAAAGATCGTACTATAGGATTGTGGTGATGATGTTACATAGTGGTCGGAATTTCCTGCCCCCAAGAAGAGGTTCCACCCACCCAAAGCCCTCTGTACCTCTTTTTGGGGGCAGGAGTGGCTTTCAATCATTTTATTTAGAATGCAGAGAGCATCCTAGTAATTTTCCTCTATAGCCTTCTTTACTTTAAGAGAAAGGCACATGTTGTTTTGATGAATTAAGGCGTAATTGGTCGCATGATGTTTGTGTTCCTAGTAGTGGGCTGTAGCTGAATTTCTTAGTAATAACAGTGAGACCTCCCTAGGTCGATGTCTAGGAGGAGGCCTTTCTTCCGCCTTCTTCACTTTAAGAGAAAGGCACATGATGAATTAAGGCGTTATTGGTCGACTGTGGTTTGTGTTCTTGGTAGTGGGCTGTTGCTCAGCTTCTTTATAATAACAGTGTGACCTCCATAGGTCGATGTCTATGAGGAGGCCTTTTGGGTTGAAGCTTCCTCAGTTGATAATCCACCTTCCATCTGGAGATCTAGGAAATGTATTTCGCTTCTGTCCAGGATTTTTGAATTTTCATTATAGGTATGAAGAATCATACCATAGGATTGTGGTGTTGATGCTACATAGTGGTCGGAATACCCTGCCTCCAAGAAGAGGTTCCACCCACCCAAAGCCCTCTGTAGCTCTTTTTGGGGGCAGGAGTGACTCAATAATTTTATATAGAATGCCGAGAGCATCCTAGTAATTTTTTTCTTCGGCCTTCTTCACTTTAAGAGAAAGGCACATAATGAATTAAGGCGTTATTGGTCGACTGTGGTTTGTGTTGTTGGTAGTGGGCTGTCGCTGAGCTTCTAAGTAATAACAGTAAGACCTCCCTAGGTCGATGTCTATGAGGAGGCATTTGGGGTTGAAGCTTCCTCAGTTGTTTATCCACCTTCCATTAGGAGATCTAGGAAATTTATTTCCCTTCTCTCCAGGATTTTTGAATTTTCTTTATAGGTATAAAGAATCATACCATAGGATTGTGGTGTTGATGCTACATAGTGGTCGGAATACCCTGTCCCCAAGAAGAGGTTCCACCCACCCAAAGCCCTCTGGATAGCTTTTTGGGGGCAGGAGTGACTTTCAATAATTTTAAATAAAATGCCGAGAGCATCCTAGTAATTTTCTTCTTCGGCCTTCTTCATTTTAAGAGAAAGGCACATGTTGTTGTGATGAATTAAGGCGTTATTGGTTGCATGAGGTTTGTGTTCTTGGTAGTGGGCTGTAGCTGAATTTCTTAGTAATAACAGTGAGACCTCCCTAGGTCGATGTCTAGGAGAAGGCCTTTCTTCCCCCTTCTTCACTTTAAGATAAAGGCACATGATGAATTAAGGCGTTATTGGTCGACTGTGGTTTGTGTTCTTGGTAGTGGGCTGTCGCTGAGCTTTTTAGTAATAACAGTGAGACCTCCCTAGGTCGATGTACATGAGGAGGCCTTTTGGGTTGAAGCTTCCTCAGTTGTTAATCCACCTTCCATTAGGAGATCTAGGAAATTTATTTCCCTTCTCTCCAGGATTTTTGATTTTTCTTTATAGGTATAAAGAATCATACCATAGGATTGTGGTGTTGATGCTACATAGTGGTCGGAATACCCTGTCCCCAAGAAGAGGTTCCATCCACCCAAAGCCCTCTGGATAGCTTTTTGGGGGCAGGAGTGACTTTCAATAATTTTATATAGAATGCCGAGAGCATCCTAGTAATTTTCTTCTTCGGCCTTCTTCACTTTAAGAGAAAGGCACATGATAAATTAAGGCATTATTGGTCGACTGTAGTTTGTGTTCTTGGCAGTGGGCTGTCGCTCAGCTTCTTAGTAATAACAGTGAGACCTCCCTAGGTCGATGTCTATGAGGAGGTCTTTTGCGTTTAAGCTTCCTCAGTTGTTTATCCACCTTCCATCTGGAGATCTAGGAAATTTATTTCCCTTCTCTCCAGGATTTTTGAATTTTCTTTATAGTTATAAAAGATCGTACTATAGGATTGTGGTGATGATGTTACATAGTGGTCGGAATTCCCTGCCCCCAAGAAGAGGTTCCACCCACCCAATGCCCTCTGTACCTCTTTTTGGGGGCAGGAGTGGCTTTCAATCATTTTATTTAGAATGCAGAGAGCATCCTAGTCATTTTCTTCTACGGCCTTCTTCACTTTAAGAGAAAGGCACATTATGAATTAAGGCGTTATTGGTCATTTGTAGTTTGTGTTCTTGGTAGTGGGCTGTAGCTGAATTTTTTTAGTAATAACAGTGAGACCTCCCTAGGTCGATGTCTATGAGGAGGCCTTTTCGGTTCAAGCTTCCTCAGTTGTTTATCCACCTTCCGTCTGGAGATCTAGGAAATTTATTTCCCTTCTCTCCAGTATTTTTGAATTTTCATTATAGGTATGAAGAATCATACCATAGGATTGTGGTGTTTATGTTACATAGTGGTCGGAATACCCTGCCCCAAAGAAGAGGTTCCACCCACCCAAAGCCCTCTGTACCTCTTTTTGGGGGCAGGAGTGACTTTCAATCATTTTATATAGAATGCCGAGAGCATCCTAGTAATTTTCTTCTTCGGCCTTCTTCACTTTAAGAGAAAGGCACATGATGAATTAAGGCGTTATTGGTCGTCTGTAGTTTCTGTTCTTGGTAGTGGGCTGTCGCTGAGCTTCTTAGTAATAACAGTGAGACCTCCCTAGGTCGATGTCTATGAGGAGGCCTTTTGGGTTCAAACTTCCTCAGTTGTTTATCCACCTTCCGTCTGGAGATCTAGGAAATTTATTTCCCTTCTCTCCAGGATTTTTGAATTTTCTTTATAGTTATAAAAGATCGTACTATAGGATTGTGGTGATGATGTTACATAGTGGTCGGAATTTCCTGCCCCCAAGAAGAGGTTCCACCCACCCAAAGCCCTCTGTACCTCTTTTTGGGGGCAGGAGTGGCTTTCAATCATTTTATTTAGAATGCAGAGAGCATCCTAGTAATTTTCCTCTATAGCCTTCTTTACTTTAAGAGAAAGGCACATGTTATTTTGATGAATTAAGGCGTAATTCGTCGCATGATGTTTGTGTTCCTAGTAGTGGGCTGTAGCTGAATTTCTTAGTAATAACAGTGAGACCTCCCTAGGTCGATGTCTAGGAGGAGGCCTTTCTTCCGCCTTCTTCACTTTAAGAGAAAGGCACATGATGAATTAAGGCGTTATTTGTCGACTGTGGTTTCTGTTCTTGGTAGTGGGCTGTTGCTCAGCTTCTTTATAATAACAGTGTGACCTCCATAGGTCGATGTCTATGAGGAGGCCTTTTGGGTTGAAGCTTCCTCAGTTGTTTATCCACCTTCCGTCTGGAGATCTAGGAAATTTATTTCCCTTCTCTCCAGGATTTTTGAATTTTCTTTATAGTTATAAAAGATCGTACTATAGGATTGTGGTGATGATGTTACATAGTGGTCGGAATTTCCTGCCCCCAAGAAGAGGTTCCACCCACCCAAAGCCCTCTGTACCTCTTTTTGGGGGCAGGAGTGGCTTTCAATCATTTTATTTAGAATGCAGAGAGCATCCTAGTAATTTTCCTCTATAGCCTTCTTTACTTTAAGAGAAAGGCACATGTTGTTTTGATGAATTAAGGCGTAATTGGTCGCATGATGTTTGTGTTCCTAGTAGTGGGCTGTAGCTGAATTTCTTAGTAATAACAGTGAGACCTCCCTAGGTCGATGTCTAGGAGGAGGCCTTTCTTCCGCCTTCTTCACTTTAAGAGAAAGGCACATGATGAATTAAGGCGTTATTGGTCGACTGTGGTTTGTGTTCTTGGTAGTGGGCTGTTGCTCAGCTTCTTTATAATAACAGTGTGACCTCCATAGGTCGATGTCTATGAGGAGGCCTTTTGGGTTAAAGCTTCCTCAGTTGTTTATCCACCTTCCATCTGGAGATCTAGGAAATGTATTTCGCTTCTGTCCAGGATTTTTGAATTTTCATTATAGGTATGAAGAATCATACCATAGGATTGTGGTGTTGATGCTACATAGTGGTCGGAATACCCTGCCTCCAAGAAGAGGTTCCACCCACCCAAAGCCCTCTGTAGCTCTTTTTGGGGGCAGGAGTGACTCAATAATTTTATATAGAATGCCGAGAGCATCCTAGTAATTTTTTTCTTCGGCCTTCTTCACTTTAAGAGAAAGGCACATGTTGTTGTGATGAATTAAGGTATTATTGGTTGCATGAGGTTTGTGTTCTTGGTAGTGGGCTGTAGCTGAATTTCTTAGTAATAACAGTGAGACCTCCCTAGGTCGATGTCTAGGAGAAGGCCTTTCTTCCCCCTTCTTCACTTTAAGATAAAGGCACATGATGAATTAAGGCGTTATTGGTCGACTGTGGTTTGTGTTCTTGGTAGTGGGCTGTCGCTGAGCTTTTTAGTAATAACAGTGAGACCTCCCTAGGTCGATGTACATGAGGAGGCCTTTTGGGTTGAAGCTTCCTCAGTTGTTAATCCACCTTCCATTAGGAGATCTAGGAAATTTATCTCCCTTCTCTCCAGGATTTTTTAATTTTCTTTATAGTTATAAAGAATCATACCATAGGATTGTGGTGTTGATGCTACATAGTGGTCGAAATACCCTGCCCCCAAGAAGAGGTTCCACCCACCCAAAGCCCTCTGTACCTCTTTTTGGGGGCAGGAGTGACTTTCAATAATTTTATATAGAATGCCGAGAGCATCCTAGTAATTTTCTTCTTCGGCCTTCTTCATTTTAAGAGAAAGGCACATGATGAATTAAGGCGTTATTAGTCGACTGTGGTTTGTGTTCTTGGTAGTGGGCTGTCGCTCAGCTTCTTAGTAATAACAGTGAGACCTCCCTAGGTCGATGTCTATGAGGAGGTCTTTTGCGTTTAAGCTTCCTCAGTTGTTTATCCACCTTCCATCTGGAGATCTAGGAAATTTATTTCCCTTCTCTCCAGGATTTTTGAATTTTCTTTATAGTTATAAAAGATCGTACTATAGGATTGTGGTGATGATGTTACATAGTGGTCGGAATTCCCTGCCCCCAAGAAGAGGTTCCACCCACCCAATGCCCTCTGTACCTCTTTTTGGGGGCAGGAGTGGCTTTCAATCATTTTATTTAGAATGCAGAGAGCATCCTAGTCATTTTCTTCTACGGCCTTCTTCACTTTAAGAGAAAGGCACATTATGAATTAAGGCGTTATTGGTCATTTGTAGTTTGTGTTCTTGGTAGTGGGCTGTAGCTGAATTTCTTAGTAATAACAGTGAGACCTCCCTAGGTCGATGTCTATGAGGAGGCCTTTTCGGTTCAAGCTTCCTCAGTTGTTTATCCACCTTCCGTCTGGAGATCTAGGAAATTTATTACCCTTCTCTCCAGTATTTTTGAATTTTCATTATAGGTATGAAGAATCATACCATAGGATTGTGGTGTTTATGTTACATAGTGGTCGGAATACCCTGCCCCCAAGAAGAGGTTCCACCCACCCAAAGCCCTCTGTACCTCTTTTTGGGGGCAGGAGTGACTTTCAATCATTTTATATAGAATGCCGAGAGCATCCTAGTAATTTTCTTCTTCGGCCTTCTTCACTTTAAGAGAAAGGCACATGATGAATTAAGGCGTTATTGGTCGTCTGTAGTTTCTGTTCTTGGTAGTGGGCTGTTGCTGAGCTTCTTAGTAATAACAGTGAGACCTCCCTAGGTCGATGTCTATGAGGAGGTCTTTTGGGTTTAAGCTTCCTCAGTTGTTTATCCACCTTCCATCTGGAGATCTAGGAAATTTATTACCCTTCTCTCTAGGATTTTTCAGTTTTCTTTATAGGTATGAAGAATCATACCATAGGATTGTGGTGTTGATGTTACATAGTGGTCGGAAATTCCCTGCCCCAAGAAGAGGTTCCATCCATCCATCGCCCTCTGTACCTCTTTTTGGGGGCAGGAGTGGCTTTCAATCATTTTATTTAGAATGCAGAGAGCATCCTAGTAAGTTTCTTCTTCGGCCTTCTTTACTTTAAGAAAAAGGCACATGTTGAAATAAGGTGTTATTGGTCGTTTGTAGTTTGTGTTCTTGGTAGTGGGCTGTAGCTCAGCTTCTTAGTAATAACAGTGAGACCTCCCTAGGTCGATGTCTATGAGGAGGCCTTTTGGGTTGAAGCTTCCCCAGTTGTTTATCCACCTTCCATTTGGAGATCTAGGAAATTTATTTCCCTTCTCTCCAGGATTTTTGAGTTTTCTTTTTATGTATGAAGAATCATACCATAGGATTGTGTTGGTGATGTTACATAGTGGTCGGAATTTCTTCCCGCCAAGAAGAGGTTCCACCCACCCAAAGCCCTCTGTACCTCTTTTTGGGGGCAGGAGTGGCTTTCAATCATTTTATTTATAATGCAAAGAGCATCCTAGTAATTTTCCTCTATAGCCTTCTTCACTTTAAGAGAAAGGCACATGTTGTTGTGATGAATTAAGGCGTTATTGGTCCCATGAGGTTTGTGTTCTTGGTAGTGGGCTGTAGCTGAATTTCTTAGTAATAACAGTGAGACCTCCCTAGGTCGATGTCTAGGAGGAGGCCTTTCTTCCGCCTTCTTCACTTTAAGAGAAAGGCACATGATGAATTAAGGCGTTATTGGTCGACTGTGGTTTGTGTTCTTGGTAGTGGGCTGTCGCTCAGCTTCTTAGTAATAACAGTGAGACCTCCCTAGGTCGATGTCTATGAGGAGGTCTTTTGGGTTTAAGCTTCCTCAGTTGTTTATCCATCTTCCATTAGGAGATCTAGGAAATGTATTTCCTTTCTGTCCAGGATTTTTGAATTTTCATTATAGGTATGAAGAATCATACCATAGGATTGTGGTGTTGATGTTACATAGTGGTCGGAATACCCTGCCCCCAAGAAGAGGTTCCACCCACCCAAAGCCCTCTGTACCTCTTTTTGGGGGCAGGAGTGACTTTCAATAATTTTATATAGAATGCCGAGAGCATCCTAGTAGTTTTCTTTTTCGGCCTTCTTCACTTTAATAGAAAGACACATGATGAATTAAGGCGTTATTGGTCGTCTGTAGTTTGTGTTCTTGGTAGTGGGCTGTCGCTGAGCTTCTTAGTAATAACAGTGAGACCTCCCTAGGTTGATGTCTATGAGGAGGGGTTTTGGGTTGAAGCTTCCTCAGTTGTTAATCCACCTTCCATTAGGAGATCTAGGAAATTTATTTCCCTTCTCTCCAGGATTTTTTAATTTTCTTTATAGGTATAAAGAATCAAACCATAGGATTGTGGTGTTGATGCTACATAGTGGTCGGAATACCCTGCCCCCAAGAAGAGGTTCCATCCACCCAAAGCCCTCTGTACTTCTTTTTGGGGGCAGGAGTGACTTTCAATAATTTTATATAGAATGCCGAGAGCATCCTAGTAATTTTCTTCTTCGGCCTTCTTCACTTTAAGAGAAAGGCACATGATGAATTAAGGCGTTATTGGTCGTT
This sequence comes from Mixophyes fleayi, assembly GCF_038048845.1. Lineage (NCBI taxonomy): Eukaryota > Metazoa > Chordata > Amphibia > Anura > Limnodynastidae > Mixophyes > Mixophyes fleayi. The sequence continues at coordinate 36,079,192 of NC_134412.1, read as the reverse complement.
TGTCGTTTGTGTTCTTGGTAGTGGGCTGTCGCTGAGCTTCTTAGTAATAACAGTGAGACCTCCCTAGGTCGATGTCTATGAGGAGGCCTTTTGGGTTGAAGCTTCCTCAGTTGTTTATCCACCTTCCGTCTGGAGATCTAGGAAATGTATTTCCCTTCTCTCCAGGATTTTTGAATTTTCTTTATAGGTATGAAGGATCATACCATATGATTGTGGTGTTGATGTTACATAGTGGTCGGAATTTCCTGCCCCCAAGAAGAGGTTCCACATACCCAAAGCCCTCTGTACCTCTTTTTGGGGGCAGGAGTGGCTTTCAATCATTTTATTTAGAATGCAGAGAGCATCCTAGTAATTTTCCTCTATAGCCTTCTTCACTTTAAGAGAAAGGCACATGTTGTTGTGATGAATTAAGGCGTTATTGGTCGCATGAGGTTTGTGCTCTTGATTGTGGGCTGTAGCTGAATTTCTTAGTAATAACAGTGAGACCTCCCTAGGTCGATGTCTAGGAGGAGGCCTTTCTTCCGCCTTCTTCACTTTAAGAGAAAGGCACATGATGAATTAAGGCGTTATTGGTCGACTGTGGTTTGTGTTCTTGGTAGTGGGCTGTCGCTGAGCTTTTTAGTAATAACAGTGAGACCTCCCTAGGTCGATGTACATGAGGAGGCCTTTTGGGTTGAAGCTTCCTCAGTTGTTAATCCACCTTCCATTAGGAGATCTAGGAAATTTATTTCCCTTCTCTCCAGGATTTTTTAATTTTCTTTATAGTTATAAAGAATCATACCATAGGATTGTGGTGTTGATGCTACATAGTGGTCGAAATACCCTGCCCCCAAGAAGAGGTTCCACCCACCCAAAGCCCTCTGTACCTCTTTTTGGGGGCAGGAGTGACTTTCAATAATTTTATATAGAATGCCGAGAGCATCCTAGTAATTTTCTTCTTCGGCCTTCTTCACTTTAAGAGAAAGGCACATGATGAATTAAGGCGTTATTAGTCGACTGTGGTTTGTGTTCTTGGTAGTGGGCTGTCGCTAAGCTTCTTAGTAATAACAGTGAGACCTCCCTAGGTCGATGTCTATGAGGAGGCATTTGGGGTTGAAGCTTCCTCAGTTGTTTATCCACCTTCCATTAGGAGATCTAGGAAATTTATTTCCCTTCTCTCCAGGATTTTTGATTTTTCTTTATAGGTATAAAGAATCATACCATAGGATTGTGGTGTTGATGCTACATAGTGGTCGGAATACCCTGTCCCCAAGAAGAGGTTCCATCCACCCAAAGCCCTCTGGATAGCTTTTTGGGGGCAGGAGTGACTTTCAATAATTTTATATAGAATGCCGAGAGCATCCTAGTAATTTTCTTCTTCGGCCTTCTTCACTTTAAGAGAAAGGCACATGATGAATTAAGGCATTATTGGTCGACTGTGGTTTGTGTTCTTGGTAGTGGGCTGTCGCTCAGCTTCTTAGTAATAACAGTGAGACCTCCCTAGGTCGATGTCTTTGAGGAGGCCTTTTGGGTTTAAGCTTCCTCAGTTGTTTATCCACCTTCCATCTGGAGATCTAGGAAATGTATTACCCTTCTCTCTAGGATTTTTCAGTTTTCTTTATAGGTATGAAGAATCATACCATAGGATTGTGGTGTTGATGTTACATAGTGGTCGGAAATTCCCTGCCCCCAAGAAGAGGTTCCATCCATCCATCGCCCTCTGTACCTCTTTTTGGGGGCAGGAGTGGCTTTCAATCATTTTATTTAGAATGCAGAGAGCATCCTAGTAAGTTTCTTCTTCGGCCTTCTTCACTTTAAGAAAAAGGCACATGTTGAAATAAGGCGTTATTGGTCGTTTGTAGTTTGTGTTCTTGGTAGTGGGCTGTCGCTCAGCTTCTTAGTAATAACAGTGAGACCTCCCTAGGTCGATGTCTATGAGGAGGCCTTTTGGGTTCAAGCTTCCTCAGTTGTTTATCCACCTTCCGTCTGGAGGTCTAGGAAATTTATTTCCCTTCTCTCCAGGATTTTTGAATTTTCTTTATAGTTATAAAAGATCGTACTATAGGATTGTGGTGATGATGTTACATAGTGGTCTGAATTTCCTGCCCCCAAGAAGAGGTTCCACCCACCCAAAGCCCTCTGTACCTCTTTTTGGGGGCAGGAGTGGCTTTCAATCATTTTATTTAGAATGCAGAGAGCATCCTAGTAATTTTCCTTTATAGCCTTCTTCACTTTAAGAGAAAGGCACATGTTGTTGTGATGAATTAAGGCGTAATTGGTCGCATGATGTTTGTGTTCTTGGTAGTGGGCTGTAGCTGAATTTCTTAGTAATAACAGTGAGACCTTCCTAGGTCGATGTCTAGGAGGAGGCCTTTCTTCCGCCTTCTTCACTTTAAGAGAAAGGCACATGATGAATTAAGGCGTTATTGGTCGACTGTGGTTTGTGTTCTTGGTAGTGGGCTGTCGCTGAGCTTTTTAGTAATAACAGTGAGACCTCCCTAGGTCGATGTACATGAGGAGGCCTTTTGGGTTGAAGCTTCCTCAGTTGTTAATCCACCTTCCATTAGGAGATCTAGGAAATTTATTTCCCTTCTCTCCAGGATTTTTTAATTTTCTTTATAGGTATAAAGAATCATACCATAGGATTGTGGTGTTGATGCTACATAGTGGTCGAAATACCCTGCCCCCAAGAAGAGGTTCCACCCACCCAAATCCCTCTGTACCTCTTTTTGGGGGCAGGAGTGACTTTCAATAATTTTATATAGAATGCCGAGAGCATCCTAGTAATTTTCTTCTTCGGCCTTCTTTACTTTAAGAGAAAGGCACATGATGAATTAAGGCGTTATTGGTCGACTGTGGTTTGTGTTCTTGGTAGTGGGCTGTCGCTGAGCTTATTAGTAATAACAGTGAGACCTCCCTAGGTCGATGTCTATGAGGAGGCCTTTTGGGTTGAAGCTTCCTCAGTTGTTTATCCACCTTCCATTAGGAGATCTAGGAAATTTATTTCCCATCTCTCCAGGATTTTTGAATTTTCTTTATAGGTATAAAGAATCATACCATAGGATTGTGGTGTTGATGCTACATAGTGGTTGGAATACCCCGTCCCCAAGAAGAGGTTCCACCCACCCAAAGCCCTCTGGACCGCTTTTTGAGGGCAGGAGTGACTTTCAATAATTTTATATAGAATGCCAAGTGCATCCTAGTAATTTTCTTCTTCGGCCTTCTTCACTTTAAGAGAAAGGCACATGATGAATTAAGGCATTATTGGTCGACTGTGGTTTATGTTCTTGATAGTGGGCTGTCGCTCAGCTTCTTAGTAATAACAGTGAGACCTCCCTAGGTCGATGTCTATGAGGAGGTCTTTTGCGTTTAAGCTTCCTCAGTTGTTTATCCACCTTCCATCTGGAGATCTAGGAAATTTATTTCCCTTCTCTCCAGGATTTTTGAATTTTCTTTATAGTTATAAAAGATCGTACTATAGGATTGTGGAGATGATGTTACATAGTGGTCGGAATTCCCTGCCCCCAAGAAGAGGTTCCACCCACCCAATGCCCTCTGTACCTCTTTTTGGGGGCCGGAGTGGCTTTCAATCATTTTATTTAGAATGCAGAGAGCATCCTAGTCATTTTCTTCTACGGCCTTCTTCACTTTAAGAGAAAGGCACATTATGAATTAAGGCGTTATTGGTCATTTGTAGTTTGTGTTCTTGGTAGTGGGCTGTAGCTGAATTTCTTAGTAATAACAGTGAGACCTCCCTAGGTCGATGTCTATGAGGAGGCCTTTTCGGTTCAAGCTTCCTCAGTTGTTTATCCACCTTCCGTCTGGAGATCTAGTAAATTTATTTCCCTTCTCTCCAGGATTTTTGAATTTTCATTATAGGTATGAAGAATCATACCATAGGATTGTGGTGTTGATGTTACATAGTGGTCGGAATACCCTGCCCCCAAGAAGAGGTTCCACCCACCCAAAGCCCTCTGTACCTCTTTTTGGGGGCAGGAGTGACTTTCAATCATTTTATATAGAATGCCGAGAGCATCCTAGTAATTTTCTTCTTCGGCCTTCTTCACTTTAAGAGAAAGGCACATGATGAATTAAGGCGTTATTGGTCGTCTGTAGTTTCTGTTCTTGGTAGTGGGCTGTCGCTGAGCTTCTTAGTAATAACAGTGAGACCTCCCTAGGTCGATGTCTATGAGGAGGCCTTTTGGGTTCAAGCTTCCTCAGTTGTTTATCCACCTTCCGTCTGGAGATCTAGGAAATTTATTTCCCTTCTCTCTAGGATTTTTGAATTTTCTTTATAGTTATAAAAGATCGTACTATAGGATTGTGGTGATGATGTTACATAGTGGTCGGAATTTCCTGCCCCCAAGAAGAGGTTCCACCCACCCAAAGCCCTCTGTACCTCTTTTTGGGGGCAGGAGTGGCTTTCAATCATTTTATTTAGAATGCAGAGAGCATCCTAGTAATTTTCCTTTATAGCCTTCTTTACTTTAAGAGAAAGGCACATGTTGTTTTGATGAATTAAGGCGCAATTGGTCGCATGATGTTTGTGTTCCTAGTAGTGGGCTGTAGCTGAATTTCTTAGTAATAACAGTGAGACCTCCCTAGGTCGATGTCTAGGAGGAGGCCTTTCTTCCACCTTCTTCACTTTAAGAGAAAGGCACATGATGAAGTAAGGCGTTATTGGTCGACTGTGGTTTGTGTTGTTGGTAGTGGGCTGTCGCTGAGCTTCTTAGTAATAACAGTGTGACCTCCATAGGTCGATGTCTATGAGGAGGCCTTTTGGGTTGAAGCTTCCTCAGTTGTTTATCCACCTTCCATCTGGAGATCTAGGAAATGTATTTCGCTTCTGTCCAGGATTTTTGAATTTTCATTATAGGTATGAAGAATCATACCATAGGATTGGGGTGTTGATGCTACATAGTGGTCAGAATACCCTGCCTCCAAGAAGAGGTTCCACCCACCCAAAGCCCTCTGTATCTCTTTTTGGGGGCAGGAGTGACTCAATAATTTTATATAGAATGCCGAGAGCATCCTAGTAATTTTCTTCTTCGGCCTTCTTCACTTTAAGAGAAAGGCACATAATGAATTAAGGCGTTATTGGTCGACTGTGGTTTGTGTTGTTGGTAGTGGGCTGTCGCTGAGCTTCTTAGTAATAACAGTGAGACCTCCCTAGGTCGATGTCTATGAGGAGGCCTTTTGGGTTGAAGCTTCCTCAGTTGTTTATCCAGCTTCCATTAGGAGATCTAGGAAATTTATTTCCCTTCTCTCCAGGATTTTTGAATTTTCTTTATAGGTATAAAGAATCATACCATAGGATTGTGGTGTTGATGCTACATAGTGGTCGGAATACCCTATCCCCAAGAAGAGGTTCCACCCACCCAAAGCCCTCTGTACCTCTTTTTGGGGGCAGGAGTGGCTTTCAATCATTTTATATAGAATGCCGAGAGCATCCTAGTAATTTTCTTCTTCGGCCTTCTTCACTTTAAGAGAAAGGCACATGATGAATTAAGGCGTTATTGGTCGACTGTGGTTTGTGTTCTTGGTAGTGGGCTGTCGCTGAGCTTATTAGTAATAACAGTGAGACCTCCCTAGGTCGATGTCTATGAGGAGGCCTTTTGGGTTGAAGCTTCCTCAGTTGTTTATCCACCTTCCGTCTGGAGATCTAGGAAATTTATTTCCCTTCTCTCTAGGATTTTTGAATTTTCTTTATAGTTATAAAAGATCGTACTATAGGATTGTGGTGATGATGTTACATAGTGGTCGGAATTTCCTGCCCCCAAGAAGAGGTTCCACCCACCCAAAGCCCTCTGTACCTCTTTTTGGGGGCAGGAGTGGCTTTCAATCATTTTATTTAGAATGCAGAGAGCATCCTAGTAATTTTCCTTTATAGCCTTCTTTACTTTAAGAGAAAGGCACATGTTGTTTTGATGAATTAAGGCGTAATTGGTCGCATGATGTTTGTGTTCCTAGTAGTGGGCTGTAGCTGAATTTCTTAGTAATAACAGTGAGACCTCCCTAGGTCGATGTCTAGGAGGAGGCCTTTCTTCCGCCTTCTTCACTTTAAGAGAAAGGCACATGATGAAGTAAGGCGTTATTGGTCGACTGTGGTTTGTGTTCTTGGTAGTGGGCTGTTGCTCAGCTTCTTTATAATAACAGTGTGACCTCCATAGGTCGATGTCTATGAGGAGGCCTTTTGGGTTGAAGCTTCCTCAGTTGTTTATCCACCTTCCATCTGGAGATCTAGGAAATGTATTTCGCTTCTGTCCAGGATTTTTGAATTTTCATTATAGGTATGAAGAATCATACCATAGGATTGTGGTGTTGATGCTACATAGTGGTCGGAATACCCTGCCTCCAAGAAGAGGTTCCACCCACCCAAAGCCCTCTGTAGCTCTTTTTGGGGGCAGGAGTGACTCAATAATTTTATATAGAATGCCGAGAGCATCCTAGTAATTTCCTTCTTCGGCCTTCTTCACTTTAAGAGAAAGGCACATAATGAATTAAGGCGTTATTGGTCGACTGTGGTTTGTGTTGTTGGTAGTGGGCTGTCGCTGAGCTTCTTAGTAATAACAGTGAGACCTCCCTAGTTCGATGTCTATGAGGAGGCCTTTTGGGTTGAAGCTTCCTCAGTTGTTTATCCACCTTCCATTAGGAGATCTAGGAAATTTATTTCCCTTCTCTCCAGGATTTTTGAATTTTCTTTATAGGTATAAAGAATCATACCATAGGATTGTGGTGTTGATGCTACATAGTGGTCGGAATACCCTGTCCCCAAGAAGAGGTTCCACCCACCCAAAGCCCTCTGTACCTCTTTTTGGGGGCAGGAGTGGCTTTCAATCATTTTATTTAGAATGCAGAGAGCATCCTAGTAATTTTCCTTTATAGCCTTCTTTACTTTAAGAGAAAGGCACATGTTGTTTTGATGAATTAAGGCGTAATTGGTCGCATGATGTTTGTGTTCCTAGTAGTGGGCTGTAGCTGAATTTCTTAGTAATAACAGTGAGACCTCCCTAGGTCGATGTCTAGGAGGAGGCCTTTCTTCCGCCTTCTTCACTTTAAGAGAAAGGCACATGATGAAGTAAGGCGTTATTGGTCGACTGTGGTTTGTGTTCTTGGTAGTGGGCTGTTGCTCAGCTTCTTTATAATAACAGTGTGACCTCCATAGGTCGATGTCTATGAGGAGGCCTTTTGGGTTGAAGCTTCCTCAGTTGTTTATCCACCTTCCATCTGGAGATCTAGGAAATGTATTTCGCTTCTGTCCAGGATTTTTGAATTTTCATTATAGGTATGAAGAATCATACCATAGGATTGTGGTGTTGATGCTACATAGTGGTCGGAATACCCTGCCTCCAAGAAGAGGTTCCACCCACCCAAAGCCCTCTGTAGCTCTTTTTGGGGGCAGGAGTGACTCAATAATTTTATATAGAATGCCGAGAGCATCCTAGTAATTTTCTTCTTCGGCCTTCTTCACTTTAAGAGAAAGGCACATAATGAATTAAGGCGTTATTGGTCGACTGTGGTTTGTGTTGTTGGTAGTGGGCTGTCGCTGAGCTTCTTAGTAATAACAGTGAGACCTCCCTAGGTCGATGTCTATGAGGAGGCCTTTTGGGTTGAAGCTTCCTCAGTTGTTTATCCACCTTCCATTAGGAGATCTAGGAAATTTATTTCCCTTCTCTCCAGGATTTTTGAATTTTCTTTATAGGTATAAAGAATCATACCATAGGATTGTGGTGTTGATGCTACATAGTGGTCGGAATACCCTGTCCCCAAGAAGAGGTTCCACCCACCCGAAGCCCTCTGGATAGCTTTTTGGGGGCAGGAGTGACTTTTAATAATTTTAAATAGAATGCCGAGAGCATCCTAGTAATTTTCTTCTTCGGCCTTCTTCACTTTAAAAGAAAGGCACATGTTGTTGTGATGAATTAAGGCGTTATTGGTTGCATGAGGTTTGTGTTCTTGGTAGTGGGCTGTAGCTGAATTTCTTAGTAATAACAGTGAGACCTCCCTAGGTCGATGTCTAGGAGAAGGCCTTTCTTCCCCCTTCTTCACTTTAAGATAAAGGCACATGATGAATTAAGGCGTTATTGGTCGACTGTGGTTTGTGTTCTTGGTAGTGGGCTATCGCTGAGCTTTTTAGTAATAACAGTGAGACCTCCCTAGGTCGATGTACATGAGGAGGCCTTTTGGGTTGAAGCTTCCTCAGTTGTTAATCCACCTTCCATTAGGAGATCTAGGAAATTTATCTCCCTTCTCTCCAGGATTTTTTAATTTTCTTTATAGTTATAAAGAATCATACCATAGGATTGTGGTGTTGATGCTACATAGTGGTCGAAATACCCTGCCCCCAAGAAGAGGTTCCACCCACCCAAAGCCCTCTGTACCTCTTTTTGGGGGCAGGAGTGACTTTCAATAATTTTATATAGAATGCCGAGAGCATCCTAATAATTTTCTTCTTCGGCCTTCTTCACTTTAAGAGAAAGGCACATAATGAATTAAGGCGTTATTGGTCGACTGTGGTTTGTGTTGTTGGTAGTGGGCTGTCGCTGAGCTTCTTAGTAATAACAGTGAGACCTCCCTAGGTCGATGTCTATGAGGAGGCCTTTTGGGTTGAAGCTTCCTCAGTTGTTTATCCACCTTCCATTAGGAGATCTAGGAAATTTATTTCCCTTCTCTCCAGGATTTTTGAATTTTCTTTATAGGTATAAAGAATCATACCATAGGATTGTGGTGTTGATGCTACATAGTGGTCGGAATACCCTGTCCCCAAGAAGAGGTTCCACCCACCCAAAGCCCTCTGTACCTCTTTTTGGGGGCAGGAGTGGCTTTCAATCATTTTATTTAGAATGCAGAGAGCATCCTAGTAATTTTCCTTTATAGCCTTCTTTACTTTAAGAGAAAGGCACATGTTGTTTTGATGAATTAAGGCGTAATTGGTCGCATGATGTTTGTGTTCCTAGTAGTGGGCTGTAGCTGAATTTCTTAGTAATAACAGTGAGACCTCCCTAGGTCGATGTCTAGGAGGAGGCCTTTCTTCCGCCTTCTTCACTTTAAGAGAAAGGCACATGATGAAGTAAGGCGTTATTGGTCGACTGTGGTTTGTGTTCTTGGTAGTGGGCTGTTGCTCAGCTTCTTTATAATAACAGTGTGACCTCCATAGGTCGATGTCTATGAGGAGGCCTTTTGGGTTGAAGCTTCCTCAGTTGTTTATCCACCTTCCATCTGGAGATCTAGGAAATGTATTTCGCTTCTGTCCAGGATTTTTGAATTTTCATTATAGGTATGAAGAATCATACCATAGGATTGTGGTGTTGATGCTACATAGTGGTCGGAATACCCTGCCTCCAAGAAGAGGTTCCACCCACCCAAAGCCCTCTGTAGCTCTTTTTGGGGGCAGGAGTGACTCAATAATTTTATATAGAATGCCGAGAGCATCCTAGTAATTTTCTTCTTCGGCCTTCTTCACTTTAAGAGAAAGGCACATAATGAATTAAGGCGTTATTGGTCGACTGTGGTTTGTGTTGTTGGTAGTGGGCTGTCGCTGAGCTTCTTAGTAATAACAGTGAGACCTCTCTAGGTCGATGTCTATGAGGAGGCCTTTTGGGTTCAAGCTTCCTCAGTTGTTTATCCACCTTCCATTAGGAGATCTAGGAAATTTATTTCCCTTCTCTCCAGGATTTTTGAATTTTCTTTATAGGTATAAAGAATCATACCATAGGATTGTGGTGTTGATGCTACATAGTGGTCGGAATACCCTGTCCCCAAGAAGAGGTTCCACCCACCCAAAGCCCTCTGTACCTCTTTTTGGGGGCAGGAGTGGCTTTCAATCATTTTATTTAGAATGCAGAGAGCATCCTAGTAATTTTCCTTTATAGCCTTCTTTACTTTAAGAGAAAGGCACATGTTGTTTTGATGAATTAAGGCGTAATTGGTCGCATGATGTTTGTGTTCCTAGTAGTGGGCTGTAGCTGAATTTCTTAGTAATAACAGTGAGACCTCCCTAGGTCGATGTCTAGGAGGAGGCCTTTCTTCCGCCTTCTTCACTTTAAGAGAAAGGCACATGATGAAGTAAGGCGTTATTGGTCGACTGTGGTTTGTGTTCTTGGTAGTGGGCTGTTGCTCAGCTTCTTTATAATAACAGTGTGACCTCCATAGGTCGATGTCTATGAGGAGGCCTTTTGGGTTGAAGCTTCCTCAGTTGTTTATCCACCTTCCATCTGGAGATCTAGGAAATGTATTTCGCTTCTGTCCAGGATTTTTGAATTTTCATTATAGGTATGAAGAATCATACCATAGGATTGTGGTGTTGATGCTACATAGTGGTCGGAATACCCTGCCTCCAAGAAGAGGTTCCACCCACCCAAAGCCCTCTGTAGCTCTTTTTGGGGGCAGGAGTGACTCAATAATTTTATATAGAATGCTGAGAGCATCCTAGTAATTTTCTTCTTCGGCCTTCTTCACTTTAAGAGAAAGGCACATAATGAATTAAGGCGTTATCGGTCGACTGTGGTTTGTGTTGTTGGTAGTGGGCTGTCGCTGAGCTTCTTAGTAATAACAGTGAGACCTCCCTAGGTCGATGTCTATGAGGAGGCCTTTTGGGTTGAAGCTTCCTCAGTTGTTTATCCACCTTCCATTATGAGATCTAGGAAATTTATTTCCCTTCTCTCCAGGATTTTTGAATTTTCTTTATAGGTATAAAGAATCATACCATAGGATTGTGGTGTTGATGCTACATAGTGGTCGGAATACCCTGTCCCCAAGAAGAGGTTCCACCCACCCGAAGCCCTCTGGATAGCTTTTTGGGGGCAGGAGTGACTTTCAATAATTTTAAATAGAATGCCGAGAGCATCCTAGTAATTTTCTTCTTCGGCCTTCTTCACTTTAAGAGAAAGGCACATGTTGTTGTGATGAATTAAGGCGTTATTGGTTGCATGAGGTTTGTGTTCTTGGTAGTGGGCTGTAGCTGAATTTCTTAGTAATAACAGTGAGACCTCCCTAGGTCGATGTCTAGGAGAAGGCCTTTCTTCCCCCTTCTTCACTTTAAGATAAAGGCACATGATGAATTAAGGCGTTATTGGTCGACTGTGGTTTGTGTTCTTGGTAGTGGGCTATCGCTGAGCTTTTTAGTAATAACAGTGAGACCTCCCTAGGTCGATGTACATGAGGAGGCCTTTTGGGTTGAAGCTTCCTCAGTTGTTAATCCACCTTCCATTAGGAGATCTAGGAAATTTATCTCCCTTCTCTCCAGGATTTTTTAATTTTCTTTATAGTTATAAAGAATCATACCATAGGATTGTGGTGTTGATGCTACATAGTGGTCGAAATACCCTGCCCCCAAGAAGAGGTTCCACCCACCCAAAGCCCTCTGTACCTCTTTTTGGGGGCAGGAGTGACTTTCAATAATTTTATATAGAATGCCGAGAGCATCCTAGTAATTTTCTTCTTCGGCCTTCTTCACTTTAAGAGAAAGGCACATAATGAATTAAGGCGTTATTGGTCGACTGTGGTTTGTGTTCTTGGTAGTGGGCTGTTGCTCAGCTTCTTTATAATAACAGTGTGACCTCCATAGGTCGATGTCTATGAGGAGGCCTTTTGGGTTGAAGCTTCCTCAGTTGTTTATCCACCTTTCATCTGGAGATCTAGGAAATGTATTTCGCTTCTGTCCAGGATTTTTGAATTTTCATTATAGGTATGAAGAATCATACCATAGGATTGTGGTGTTGATGCTACATAGTGGTCGGAATACCCTGCCTCCAAGAAGAGGTTCCACCCACCCAAAGCCCTCTGTAGCTCTTTTTGGGGGCAGGAGTGACTCAATAATTTTATATAGAATGCCGAGAGCATCCTAGTAATTTTCTTCTTCGGCCTTCTTCACTTTAAGAGAAAGGCACATAATGAATTAAGGCGTTATTGGTCGACTGTGGTTTGTGTTGTTGGTAGTGGGCTGTCGCTGAGCTTCTTAGTAATAACAGTGAGACCTCTCTAGGTCGATGTCTATGAGGAGGCCTTTTGGGTTGAAGCTTCCTCAGTTGTTTATCCACCTTCCATTAGGAGATCTAGGAAATTTATTTCCCTTCTCTCCAGGATTTTTGAATTTTCTTTATAGGTATAAAGAATCATACCATAGGATTGTGGTGTTGATGCTACATAGTGGTCGGAATACCCTGTCCCCAAGAAGAGGTTCCACCCACCCAAAGCCCTCTGTACCTCTTTTTGGGGGCAGGAGTGGCTTTCAATCATTTTATTTAGAATGCAGAGAGCATCCTAGTAATTTTCCTTTATAGCCTTCTTTACTTTAAGAGAAAGGCACATGTTGTTTTGATGAATTAAGGCGTAATTGGTCGCATGATGTTTGTGTTCCTAGTAGTGGGCTGTAGCTGAATTTCTTAGTAATAACAGTGAGACCTCCCTAGGTCGATGTCTAGGAGGAGGCCTTTCTTCCGCCTTCTTCACTTTAAGAGAAAGGCACATGATGAAGTAAGGCGTTATTGGTCGACTGTGGTTTGTGTTCTTGGTAGTGGGCTATCGCTGAGCTTTTTAGTAATAACAGTGAGACCTCCCTAGGTCGATGTACATGAGGAGGCCTTTTGGGTTGAAGCTTCCTCAGTTGTTAATCCACCTTCCATTAGGAGATCTAGGAAATTTATCTCCCTTCTCTCCAGGATTTTTTAATTTTCTTTATAGTTATAAAGAATCATACCATAGGATTGTGGTGTTGATGCTACATAGTGGTCGAAATACCCTGCCCCCAAGAAGAGGTTCCACCCACCCAAAGCCCTCTGTACCTCTTTTTGGGGGCAGGAGTGACTTTCAATAATTTTATATAGAATGCCGAGAGCATCCTAGTAATTTTCTTCTTCGGCCTTCTTCACTTTAAGAGAAAGGCACATAATGAATTAAGGCGTTATTGGTCGACTGTGGTTTGTGTTGTTGGTAGTGGGCTGTCGCTGAGCTTCTTAGTAATAACAGTGAGACCTCCCTAGGTCGATGTCTATGAGGAGGCCTTTTGGGTTGAAGCTTCCTCAGTTGTTTATCCACCTTCCATTAGGAGATCAAGGAAATTTATTTCCCTTCTCTCCAGGATTTTTGAATTTTCTTTATAGGTATAAAGAATCATACCATAGGATTGTGGTGTTGATGCTACATAGTGGTCGGAATACCCTGTCCACCAAGAAGAGGTTCCACCCACCCGAAACCCTCTGGATAGCTTTTTGGGGGCAGGAGTGACTTTCAATAATTTTAAATAGAATGCCGAGAGCATCCTAGTAATTTTCTTCTTCGGCCTTCTTCACTTTAAGAGAAAGGCACATGTTGTTGTGATGAATTAAGGCGTTATTGGTTGCATGAGGTTTGTGTTCTTGGTAGTGGGCTGTAGCTGAATTTCTTAGTAATAACAGTGAGACCTCCCTAGGTCGATGTCTAGGAGAAGGCCTTTCTTCCCCCTTCTTCACTTTAAGATAAAGGCACATGATGAGATAAGGCGTTATTGGTCGACTGTGGTTTGTGTTCTTGGTAGTGGGCTGTCGCTGAGCTTTTTAGTAATAACAGTGAGACCTCCCTAGGTCGATGTACATGAGAAGGCCTTTTGGGTTGAAGCTTCCTCAGTTGTTAATCCACCTTCCATTAGGAGATCTAGGAAATTTATCTCCCTTCTCTCCAGGATTTTTTAATTTTCTTTATAGTTATAAAGAATCATACCATAGGATTGTGGTGTTGATGCTACATAGTGGTCGAAATACCCTGCCCCCAAGAAGAGGTTCCACCCACCCAAAGCCCTCTGTACCTTTTTTTGGGGGCAGGAGTGACTTTCAATAATTTTATATAGAATGCCGAGAGCATCCTAGTAATTTTCTTCTTCGGCCTTCTTCATTTTAAGAGAAAGGCACATGATGAATTAAGGCGTTATTAGTCGACTGTGGTTTGTGTTCTTGGTAGTGGGCTGTCGCTAAGCTTCTTAGTAATAACAGTGAGACCTCCCTAGGTCGATGTCTATGAGGAGGCATTTGGGGTTGAAGCTTCCTCAGTTGTTTATCCACCTTCCATTAGGAGATCTAGGAAATTTATTTCCCTTCTCTCCAGGATTTTTGATTTTTCTTTATAGGTATAAAGAATCATACCATAGGATTGTGGTGTTGATGCTACATAGTGGTCGGAATACCCTGTCCCCAAGAAGAGATTCCATCCACCCAAAGCCCTCTGGATAGCTTTTTGGGGGCAGGAGTGACTTTCAATAATTTTATATAGAATGCCGAGAGCATCCTAGTAATTTTCTTCTTCGGCCTTCTTCACTTTAAGAGAAAGGCACATGATAAATTAAGGCATTATTGGTCGACTGTGGTTTGTGTTCTTGGCAGTGGGCTGTCGCTCAGCTTCTTAGTAATAACAGTGAGACCTCCCTAGGTCGATGTCTATGAGGAGGTCTTTTGGGTTTAAGCTTCCTCAGTTGTTTATCCATCTTCCATTAGGAGATCTAGGAAATTTATTTCCCTTCTCTCCAGGATTTTTTAATTTTCTTTATAGGTATAAAGAATCATACCATAGGATTGTGGTGTTGATGCTACATAGTGTTCGGAATACCCCGTCCCCAAGAAGAGGTTCCACCCACCCAAAGCCCTCTGTAGCTCTTTTTGGGGGCAGGAGTGACTCAATAATTTTATATAGAATGCTGAGAGCATCCTAGTAATTTTCTTCTTCGGCCTTCTTCACTTTAAGAGAAAGGCACATAATGAATTAAGGCGTTATTGGTCGACTGTGGTTTGTGTTGTTGGTAGTGGGCTGTCGCTGAGCTTCTTAGTAATAACAGTGAGACCTCCCTAGGTCGATGTCTATGAGGAGGCCTTTTGGGTTGAAGCTTCCTCAGTTGTTTATCCACCTTCCATTATGAGATCTAGGAAATTTATTTCCCTTCTTTCCAGGATTTTTGAATTTTCTTTATAGGTATAAAGAATCATACCATAGGATTGTGGTGTTGATGCTACATAGTGGTCGGAATACCCTGTCCCCAAGAAGAGGGTCCACCCACCCGAAGCCCTCTGGATAGCTTTTTGGGGGCAGGAGTGACATTCAATAATTTTAAATAGAATGCCGAGAGCATCCTAGTAATTTTCTTCTTCGGCCTTCTTCACTTTAAGAGAAAGGCACATGATAAATTAAGGCATTATTGGTCGACTGTGGTTTGTGTTCTTGGCAGTGGGCTGTCGCTCAGCTTCTTAGTAATAACAGTGAGACCTCCCTAGGTCGATGTCTATGAGGAGGTCTTTTGGGTTTAAGCTTCCTCAGTTGTTTATCCATCTTCCATTAGGAGATCTAGGAAATTTATTTCCCTTCTCTCCAGGATTTTTTAATTTTCTTTATAGGTATAAAGAATCATACCATAGGATTGTGGTGTTGATGCTACATAGTGTTCGGAATACCCCGTCCCCAAGAAGAGGTTCCACCCACCCAAAGCCCTCTGTAGCTCTTTTTGGGGGCAGGAGTGACTCAATAATTTTATATAGAATGCTGAGAGCATCCTAGTAATTTTCTTCTTCGGCCTTCTTCACTTTAAGAGAAAGGCACATAATGAATTAAGGCGTTATTGGTCGACTGTGGTTTGTGTTGTTGGTAGTGGGCTGTCGCTGAGCTTCTTAGTAATAACAGTGAGACCTCTCTAGGTCGATGTCTATGAGGAGGCCTTTTGGGTTCAAGCTTCCTCAGTTGTTTATCCACCTTCCATTAGGAGATCTAGGAAATTTATTTCCCTTCTCTCCAGGATTTTTGAATTTTCTTTATAGGTATAAAGAATCATACCATAGGATTGTGGTGTTGATGCTACATAGTGGTCGGAATACCCTGTCCCCAAGAAGAGGTTCCACCCACCCAAAGCCCTCTGTACCTCTTTTTGGGGGCAGGAGTGGCTTTCAATCATTTTATTTAGAATGCAGAGAGCATCCTAGTAATTTTCCTTTATAGCCTTCTTACTTTAAGAGAAAGGCACATGTTGTTTTGATGAATTAAGGCGTAATTGGTCGCATGATGTTTGTGTTCCTAGTAGTGGGCTGTAGCTGAATTTCTTAGTAATAACAGTGAGACCTCCCTAGGTCGATGTCTAGGAGGAGGCCTTTCTTCCGCCTTCTTCACTTTAAGAGAAAGGCACATGATGAAGTAAGGCGTTATTGGTCGACTGTGGTTTGTGTTCTTGGTAGTGGGCTGTTGCTCAGCTTCTTTATAATAACAGTGTGACCCGCCATAGGTCGATGTCTATGAGGAGGCCTTTTGGGTTGAAGCTTCCTCAGTTGTTTATCCACCTTCCATCTGGAGATCTAGGAATGTATTTCGCTTCTGTCCAGGATTTTTGATTTTTCTTTATAGGTATAAAGAATCATACCATAGGATTGTGGTGTTGATGCTACATAGTGGTCGGAATACCCTGTCCCAAGAAGAGGTTCCATCCACCCAAAGCCCTCTGGATAGCTTTTTGGGGGCAGGAGTGACTTTCAATAATTTTATATAGAATGCTGAGAGCATCCTAGTAATTTTCTTCTTCGGCCTTCTTCACTTTAAGAGAAAGGCACATAATGAATTAAGGCGTTATTGGTCGACTGTGGTTTGTGTTGTTGGTAGTGGGCTGTCGCTGAGCTTCTTAGTAATAACAGTGAGACCTCCCTAGGTCGATGTCTATGAGGAGGCCTTTTGGGTTGAAGCTTCCTCAGTTGTTTATCCACCTTCCATTATGAGATCTAGGAAATTTATTTCCCTTCTTTCCAGGATTTTTGAATTTTCTTTATAGGTATAAAGAATCATACCATAGGATTGTGGTGTTGATGCTACATAGTGGTCGGAATACCCTGTCCCCAAGAAGAGGGTCCACCCACCCGAAGCCCTCTGGATAGCTTTTTGGGGGCAGGAGTGACATTCAATAATTTTAAATAGAATGCCGAGAGCATCCTAGTAATTTTCTTCTTCTGCCTTCTTCACTTTAAGAGAAAGGCACATGTTGTTGTGATGAATTAAGGCGTTATTGGTTGCATGAGGTTTGTGTTCTTGGTAGTGGGCTGTAGCTGAATTTCTTAGTAATAACAGTGAGACCTCCCTAGGTCGATGTCTAGGAGAAGGCCTTTCTTCCCCCTTCTTCACTTTAAGATAAAGGCACATGATGAATTAAGGCGTTATTGGTCGACTGTGGTTTGTGTTCTTGGTAGTGGGCTGTCGCTGAGCTTTTTAGTAATAACAGTGAGACTCCCTAGGTCGATGTATATGAGGAGGCCTTTTGGGTTGAAGCTTCCTCAGTTGTTAATCCACCTTCCATTAGGAGATCTAGGAAATTTATCTCCCTTCTCTCCAGGATTTTTTAATTTTCTTTATAGTTATAAAGAATCATACCATAGGATTGTGGTGTTGATGCTACATAGTGGTCGAAATACCCTGCCCCCAAGAAGAGGTTCCACCCACCCAAAACCCTCTGTACCTCTTTTTGGGGGCAGGAGTGACTTTCAATAATTTTATATAGAATGACCGAGAGCATCCTAGTAATTTTCTTCTTCGGCCTTCTTCATTTTAAGAGAAAGGCACATGATGAATTAAGGCGTTATTAGTCAACTGTGGTTTGTGTTCTTGGTAGTGGGCTGTAGCTCAGCTTCTTAGTAATAACAGTTGAGACCCTCCCTAGGTCGATGTCTATGAGGAGGCCTTTTGGGTGAAGCTTCCCCAGTTGTTTATCCACCTTCCATTTGAGATCTAGGAAATTTATTTCCCTTCTCTCCAGGATTTTTGAGTTGTTCTTTATAGGTATAAAGAATCATACCATAGGATTGTGTTGTTGATGTTACATAGTGGTCGGAATTTCTTGCCCCCAAGAAGAGGTTCCACCCACCCAAAGCCCTCTGTACCTCTTTTTGGGGGCAGGAGTGGCTTTCAATCATTTTATTTATAATGCAAAGAGCATCCTAGTAATTTTCCTCTATAGCCTTCTTCACTTTAAGAGAAAGGCACATGTTGTTGTGATGAATTAAGGCGTTATTGGTCCCATGAGGTTTGTGTTCTTGGTAGTGGGCTGTAGCTGAATTTCTTAGTAATAACAGTGAGACCTCCCTAGGTCGATGTCTAGGAGGAGGCCTTTCTTCCGCCTTCTTCACTTTAAGAGAAAGGCACATGATGAATTAAGGCGTTATTGGTCGACTGTGGTTTGTGTTCTTGGTAGTGGGCTGTCGCTCAGCTTCTTAGTAATAACAGTGAGACCTCCCTAGGTCGATGTCTATGAGGAGGTCTTTGGGTTTAAGCTTCCTCAGTTGTTTATCCACCTTCCATCTGGAGATCTAGGAAATCTATTACCCTTCTCTCTAGGATTTTTCAGTTTTCTTTATAGGTATGAAGAATCATACCATAGGATTGTGGTGTTGATGTTACATAGTGGTCGGAAATTTCCTGCCCCCAAGAAGAGGTTCCATCCATCCATCGCCCTCTGTACCTCTTTTTGGGGGCAGGAGTGGCTTTCAATCATTTTATTTAGAATGCAGAGAGCATCCTAGTAAGTTTCTTCTTCGGCCTTCTTCACTTTAAGAAAAAGGCACATGTTGAAATAAGGCGTTATTGGTCGTTTGTAGTTTGTGTTCTTGGTAGTGGGCTGTAGCTCAGCTTCTTATTAATAACAGTGAGACCTCCCTAGGTCGATGTCTATGAGGAGGCCTTTTGGGTTGAAGCTTCCCCAGTTGTTTATCCACCTTCCATTTGGAGATCTAGGAAATTTATTTCCCTTCTGTCCAGGATTTTTGAGTTTTCTTTATAGGTATGAAGAATCATACCATAGGATTGTGGTGTTGATGCTACATAGTGGTCGGAATTTCTTGCCCCCAAGAAGAGGTTCCACCCACCCAAAGCCCTCTGTACCTCTTTTTGGGGGCAGGAGTGGCTTTCAATCATTTTATTTATAATGCAAAGAGCATCCTAGTAATTTTCCTCTATAGCCTTCTTCACTTTAAGAGAAAGGCACATGTTGTTGTGATGAATTAAGGCGTTATTGGTCCCATGAGGTTTGTGTTCTTGGTAGTGGGCTGTAGCTGAATTTCTTAGTAATAACAGTGAGACCTCCCTAGGTCGATGTCTAGGAGGAGGCCTTTCTTCCGCCTTCTTCACTTTAAGAGAAAGGCACATGATGAATTAAGGCGTTATTGGTCGACTGTGGTTTGTGTTCTTGGTAGTGGGCTGTCGCTCAGCTTCTTAGTAATAACAGTGAGACCTCCCTAGGTCGATGTCTATGAGGAGGTCTTTTGGGTTTAAGCTTCCTCAGTTGTTTATCCACCTTCCATCTGGAGATCTAGGAAATCTATTACCCTTCTCTCTAGGATTTTTCAGTTTTCTTTATAGGTATGAAGAATCATACCATAGGATTGTGGTGTTGATGTTACATAGTGGTCGGAAATTTCCTGCCCCCAAGAAGAGGTTCCATCCATCCATCGCCCTCTGTACCTCTTTTTGGGGGCAGGAGTGGCTTTCAATCATTTTATTTAGAATGCAGAGAGCATCCTAGTAAGTTTCTTCTTCGGCCTTCTTCACTTTAAGAAAAAGGCACATGTTGAAATAAGGCGTTATTGGTCGTTTGTAGTTTGTGTTCTTGGTAGTGGGCTGTAGCTCAGCTTCTTATTAATAACAGTGAGACCTCCCTAGGTCGATGTCTATGAGGAGGCCTTTTGGGTTGAAGCTTCCCCAGTTGTTTATCCACCTTCCATTTGGAGATCTAGGAAATTTATTTCCCTTCTGTCCAGGATTTTTGAGTTTTCTTTATAGGTATGAAGAATCATACCATAGGATTGTGGTGTTGATGCTACATAGTGGTCGGAATACCCTGTCCCCAAGAAGAGGTTCCACCCACCCGAAGCCCTCTGGATAGCTTTTTGGGGGCAGGAGTGACTTTCAATAATTTTATATAGAATGCTGAGAGCATCCTAGTAATTTTCTTCTTCGGCCTTCTTCACTTTAAGAGAAAGGCACATGTTGTTGTGATGAATTAAGGCGTTATTGGTTGCATGAGGTTTGTGTTCTTGGTAGTGGGCTGTAGCTGAATTTCTTAGTAATAACAGTGAGACCTCCCTAGGTCGATGTCTAGGAGAAGGCCTTTCTTCCCCCTTCTTCACTTTAAGAGAAAGGCACATGATGAATTAAGGCGTTATTGGTAGACTGTGGTTTCTGTTCTTGGTAGTGGGCTGTCGCTGAGCTTCTTAGTAATAACAGTGAGACCTCCCTAGGTCGATGTCTATGAGGAGGCCTTTTGGGTTGAAGCTTCCTCAGTTGTTTATCCACCTTCCATTAGGAGATCTAGGAAATTTATTTCCCTTCTCTCCAGGATTTTTGATTTTTCTTTATAGGTATAAAGAATCATACCATAGTATTGTGGTGTTGATGCTACATAGTGGTCGGAATACCCTGTCCCCAAGAAGAGGTTCCACCCACCCAAAGCCCTCTAGATAGCTTTTTGGGGGCAGGAGTGACTTTCAATAATTTTATATAGAATGCCGAGAGCATCCTAGTAATTTTCTTCTTCGGCCTTCTTCACTTTAAGAGAAAGGCACATGATAAATTAAGGCATTATTGGTCGACTGTGGTTTGTGTTCTTGGCAGTGGGCTGTCGCTCAGCTTCTTAGTAATAACAGTGAGACCTCCCTAGGTCGATGTCTATGAGGAGGTCTTTTGGGTTTAAGC
The DNA here is from genome assembly GCF_038048845.1 of Mixophyes fleayi. NCBI lineage: Eukaryota > Metazoa > Chordata > Amphibia > Anura > Limnodynastidae > Mixophyes > Mixophyes fleayi. The sequence goes on along the minus strand of NC_134412.1, from coordinate 36,058,543 downwards.
TTCCTCAGTTGTTTATCCATCTTCCATTAGGAGATCTAGGAAATTTATTTCCCTTCTCTCCAGGATTTTTAATTTTCTTTATAGGTATAAAGAATCATACCATAGGATTGTGGTGTTGATGCTACATAGTGTTCGGAATACCCCGTCCCCAAGAAGAGGTTCCACCCACCCAAAGCCCTCTGGACCGCTTTTTGGGGGCAGGAGTGACTTTTAATAATTTTATACAGAATGCCGAGAGCATCCTAGTAATTTTCTTCTTCGGCCTTCTTCACTTTAAGAGAAAGGCACATGATGAATTAAGGCATTATTGGTCGACTGTGGTTTGTGTTCTTGGTAGTGGGCTGTCGCTCAGCTTCTTAGTAATAACAGTGAGACCTCCCTAGGTCGATGTCTATGAGGAGGTCTTTTGGGTTTAAGCTTCCTCAGTTGTTTATCCACCTTCCATCTGGAGATATAGGAAATTTATTACCCTTCTCTCTAGGATTTTTCAGTTTTCTTTATAGGTATGAAGAATCATACCATAGGATTGTGGTGTTGATGTTACATAGTGGTCGGAATTCCCTGCCCCCAAGAAGAGGTTCCACCCACCCAAAGCCCTCTGTACCTCTTTTTGGGGGCAGGAGTGGCTTTCAATCATTTTATTTAGAATGCAGAGAGCATCCTAGTAATTTTCCTCTATAGCCTTCTTCACTTTAAGAGAAAGGCACATGTTGTTGTGATGAATTAAGGCGTTATTGGTCGCATGAGGTTTGTGTTCTTGGTTGTGAGCTGTAGCTGAATTTCTTAGTAATAACAGTGAGACCTCCCTAGGTCGATGTCTAGGAGGAGGCCTTTCTTCGGCCTTCTTCACTTTAAGAGAAAGGCACATGATGAATTAAGGCGTTATTGGTCGACTGTGGTTTGTGTTCTTGGTAGTGGGCTGTCGCTGAGCTTTTTAGTAATAACAGTGAGACCTCCCTAGGTCGATGTACATGAGGAGGCCTTTTGGGTTGAAGCTTCCTCAGTTGTTAATCCACCTTCCATTAGGAGATCTAGGAAATTTATTTCCCTTCTCTCCAGGATTTTTTAATTTTCTTTATAGGTATAAAGAATCATATCATAGGATTGTGGTGTTGATGCTACATAGTGGTCGGAATACCCTGCCCCCAAGAAGAGGTTCCACCCACCCAAAGCCCTCTGTACCTCTTTTTGGGGGCAGGAGTGACTTTCAATCATTTTATATAGAATGCCGAGAGCATCCTAGTAATTTTCTTTTTGGCCTTCTTCACTTTAAGAGAAAGGCACATATTGTTGCGATGAGTTAAGGTGTTATAGGTCATATGAGATTTGTGTTCTTGGCAGTGGACTGTAGCTAAATTTCTTAGTAATAACAGTGAGACGTCCCTAGGTCGATGTCTAGGAGGAGGCCTTTCTTCAGCCTTCTTCACTTTAAGAGAAAGGCACATGATGAATTAAGGCGTTATTGGTCGACTGTGGTTTGTGTTCTTGGTAGTGGGCTGTTGCTCAGCTTCTTAGTAATAACAGTGAGACCTCCCTAGGTCGATGTCTATGAGGAGGCCTTTTGGGTTGAAGCTTCCTCAGTTGTTTATCCACCTTCCATCTGGAGATCTAGGAAATGTATTTCCCTTCTGTCCAGGATTTTAGAATTTTCTTTATAGGTATGAAGAATCATACCATAGGATTGTGGTGTTAATGTTACATAGTGATTGGAATACCCTGCCCCCAAGAAGAGGTTCCACCCACCCAAAGCCCTCTGTACCTCTTTTTGGGGGCAGGAGTGACTTTCAATTATTTTATATAGAATGCCGAGAGCATCCTAGTAATTTTCTTCTTCGGCCTTCTTCACTTTAAGAGAAAGGCACATGTTGAAATAAGGCGTTATTGGTCATTTGTAGTTTGTGTTCTTGGTAGTGGGCTGTAGCTCAGCTTCTTAGTAATAACAGTGAGACCTAACTAAGTCAATGTCTATGAGGAGGCCTTTTGGGGTGAAACTTCGTAAGTTGTTTACCCACCTTCCATCTGGAGATCTAGGAAATTTATTTCCCTTCTCTCCAGGATTTTTGAAGTTTCTTTATAGGTATGAAGGATCATACCATAGGATTGTGGTGTTGATGTTACATAGTGGTCAGAATTCCCTGCCCCCAAGAAGAGGTTCCACCCACCCAAAGCCCTCTGTACCTCTTTTTGGGGGCAGGAGTGGTTTTCAATCATTATATTTAGAATGCAGAGAGCATCCTAGTAATTTTCTTCTTCAGCCTTCTTCAATTTAAGTGAAAGGCACATGATGAATTAAGGCATTATTGGTCATCTGTGGTTTGTGTTCTTGGTAGTGGGCTGTAGCTCAGCTTCTTAGTAAAAATAGTGAGACCTCACTAGGTCGATGTCTATTAGGAGGCCTTTTGGGGTGAAGCTTCCTAAGTTGTTTATCCACCTTCCATCTGGAGATCTAGGAAATGTATTTCCCTTCTCTTCAGGATTTTTGAATTTACTTTATAGCTATGAAGGATCATACCACGGGATTGTGGTGTTGTTGTTACCTGATTGCTACATGATAGTTCTCTTCAGATTCCATATTGTTAGGCCTACTTTTTCTGAAGGCCACATGGACACTATATAATCTGTACATTTCTTAATTTTATGTGTTCATTTTACCTTAGTGTTCTCTTTCTCGTTTTTGTTAGTAGAAGTTAATGTGGTTATTTGAATCAAGGTTTTCTTCATTACTGTTTTGCTGGTAATGCTTCTGAAGCCTCCATTTGACTCTGCACTAATTCTAAGAATGCTTTGCTGCGACGTGAAGTTCTGCCACCTGGAAATATGGAAGAGACCTCTTACTAGTGTGCAAATTCTCCCTAGCAGTTTAAAACACGGCTAACATAGTCTCTGCCTGCCTCATGATTCCAAGATATTAGGGCATCATAGACATAGTGGTTGGAATTCACTGCCCCCAAGAAGAGGTTCCACCCATCCAATGCCCTTTGTACCTCTTTTTGGGGGCAGGGGTGGATTTCAATAATTTTATATAGAATGCCGAGAGCATCCTAGTAATTGTCTTCTTCAGCCTTCTTCACTTTAAGAGAAAGGCACATATTGTTGTGATGAATTAATTTCCATCTTACTTCTCAGATCCATACAAGTTGAGAACATTCTATGGTTCAATACAAATGATAACATAGCGACCAACATACTATACAGAGACATTCTGTGCTTGTAACTTAGAGCCCGGAGGTAGAGTTATATATAGAGTAAATATACCTTAACAATAAGATTTTAACTATACAAGGTGTACCTTTTCTCCTGTAACTGCTGCAGTGTGAGCGCTACATTTCCTTCAGAGCCTTCATGCTTTCCAGACATGCTGCTTTCCCCCTGTAGTTGTGACTGAGTTATGGCCAGAAATATCTTTTATAGAGGCAAAGGATCAACATGTCACAATGACCCTCCTTATGTCAGCCATTTGTGATGAAATGGGTGTGGCTGGTGGGTGTGGCTAGTGGGCATGGCTGGTGGGTGTGGTCATACTCTTGGTTCGTTGCTGTGATATGGGTGGGGCTGTTAAATGTGTCATAATAGTAAAATATTCAGGTTTTTTTTAAAAACACAGCTTTTTTGGTGGAACATGAATGATACAAGGTTAAAGTATTTGTTGAGGCATTGGGGAATGAGGGTTCCCAGGTTGTTTATCCAAATGGAGAAAGCTCAGATGGGAAAGGACTCGTAGTTGGAACAGCACAGTACCAGGTAGTGGCTAGAAAGGCAACTAAATTCCTATGTTGCAAAAATGTATAAACACATGCTGGTCATGTAAACACAGTATTACCATCCCTTAAATTTGGGGGAAAGTGTTTTGCACCACTCCGCAAGAAAGATAAATCAAAACTTGGGAGTGTTCAGTCAGGCAACCTCATTAATAAAGGGCATAAAAGTGTTAAATTATAAATAGATGTTCAAATAAACTACCTTGGAGGTGACCCAATTCATATATTGGTATAAGTGTATCCCCGACATACCTCCCGACTTTGAAGTGCTGGGAATCGAGACAGGGGGTGTGACCATGTCACAATGGGGGCGTGATCATATTGCAAGATCATACAGATTACAAGGGGTTGCGAGTGGAATAAACTGAATTCCCCTCCCATTCGTTTTGTCATAGATGGAAATGTTTTCATCTGCAGGAGAAGCAACAGTGCAAGCACAGGGACCAATTGTTGTTCTAGATGGATCTCTACCGAAATGGATGAATGTTTATGCATTTTAAATACCATGTTTTTTGGTATGCAGATGAGTCACAGCGGGGAAATCACTATAGTCAGCAGCCATTGGAACGGCCCTTGGGAGACCCTCTTAAAGTTGCAGCTGAAGCCCACGAAACCACCCTTGTGTGGGGGTCCTTTGTGCAAAGCCAGGTGGAGGTGGTGGGATCTCTCTAAGCATGGGGCAGCGGGTTGCCACCCCCAAGTGGTTATAGTTACAGCCTAGGCTGGAGCTGGCTTGCAGTGCTGTTTCTTTAACACCATGATGATGAAATCTATTAAATATAGCTGTGACAACTTTTTCACCACACATATGTCTTTAGTCTTTATCTGGGTTTTGGGCATTGGTATAGTGGGCATAGAAAAGGGGAGTGGAGGCCATGGCGTCAACCAACTTATACATGTAATGCGTGTTTCATTTTAATATTAGATTTGCAAATTCAGGGATCAAAGCAGTAATATTCAATGTTTCTCTAGATAAGGACTATGAAGCTCTCCGGCCATTCTAATTGGACTTTAATTAAAAAGGGCATTCATGTAGATCTGTACAGACAACTGTATATGTGACACCGGTGAAGGTACCAAAATGTTGCAATTTTTTTGTTTAAAGCGTACTTCTGGTAGTAATCTACAACCAGAAGTGTATTCAACAGTGCTACGGAATCTGCTGGCGCTATATAAATAAATGATGATGATGATTCAGTGCCTTCAGGCTAGAGATGGAACTCATGCATAGGGACTACAGTAGGATTGGTGGAACAGTCTATGTCGCCACGCTCACAGATGGACACTTGAGTAGTCAAATGACAACTAGGGTTTAATGAGCCAAATTGGTCATGTGAGAAACAGAGCGGGTATTATTTATATTTTAGATCAGTGGTTCCCAAACTTTTGCAGTTCGCGGCACCTTTAGAGTCTCCATAATTTTTTCAAGGCACCTCTCCAAAATAATTACTGAGCAGTCCCATTTTATAAGTAGCTGGGTCAAAAAACGTAATAAGTATTTAGGTCAGGACAGAAATGCTTATTTAGTTATATGCAAAAATACACATAAATCCAAGGGAAAATAATATTTTTAGATATTTTTACAATTATATTTCTGTCAAAGAATAATTTACAGCTAACTCACTCTGTGTCCCTGCATCATCTTCACACTCTGTGCCCCTCTGCATCATCTCCACACACTCTGTGCCCCCTCTGCATCCACACACTCTGTGCCCCCTCTGCATCCACACACTCTGTGCCCCCTCTGTATGCACACACTCTGTGCTCCCTCTGCATCCTCGCTCTGCCCCCTCTGCATCCTCGCTCTGCCCTCTCTGCCCCCTCTGCATTCTCACTCTGCCCTCTCGCTCTGCATCCTCTCTCTGCACCCTCTGCATCTTCGCTCTGCCCAATCTGCATCCTGCAATGGCCAGTAAGAGAGAATAAAAAACCAAACAAATAAAATTTACCAATCCGGCGGTGCCCGGGACCCAGCATCCTCTCTCCTGCCGCTTGACACTGAATGTCGGGCGTGATGACGTCACGCCCGACATTTAGTGAGAAGCGAGGAGGGAGGAGGATGCTGTTTCCCGGGCGCTGCCGGATTAGTAAGTTTTTTTTGTTTTTTATTCCCCCTCTTCTTGTCCACGGCACCCCTCTGACAGCGCCGTGGCCCCCCTGGGAGCCACAGAACACAGTTTGGGAACCTAGGGGTTAGATGCTAGATAGCCAGCAGATCAGTAATGGGAATAACACATGTATTGGGGTACAGATATAGGAAGATAATAACACATTTAAGGACAAAGGAAAAGAGATTGGAACATTGTTCAAGAAAGGGCCCCAAGAACATAATGGCAGGAATGGAGACACAAATTGACATATGAGACGGGCGTTAAATCACAATGGACAGATTAAGGGTCCAAGGATTAAAGAAGACAAGAGCCATAAGATAGGGTGTAATGAAAAGACACAGAATGTGGTAATGGGCTAGCAGAAGACAATTTATCCGGAGGGGATAATCCAGAAAAGACGAAAAAAACACTGCCTAGGCTGCATACACACGGACATTAAAATGAAATGAATAAGGGTATAGGATGTGTCGTGGTACAATCCAGGCCCAAGGCATTGCAATTACTGTATGGCTATTGAGCTAAGAAGTTAAATACCTAAAAATAGTGCATGGCTGCATTCACAAAAACGATCAGCATTGTATGCTCATGCAACAGCCACTGGCTAAAATCCCACCGCGATCATACTGTTTTATGTTTCATGCATTAAATTAACACTTGTATATGAGAAGTGTGGCCATCAGCCTGAACGCCTGAATGGTTTAGTTTTATATAGGTGAAGGTGCTCCACCATTTTCCCCTCTCTGTTTCCGGATTCCTCCCGCCCACCCGGCAGTTTTAGAATGGTTATGTTGCTTTCGGTGGGAGAGCAGTGCAGTTGGTAAGTTTGCATATGGTGCTTGGGTTATATGTCATAGGTCACTACTCCCCCTTTCGGATTGTGTTGTCATCACGTGTGTTGGGTCCAGTGAATGGGACTCTGGGCAAGTATGTTAAATATCTTGCTGGCGGTTTAAATAGGGGGTGTAGTCTTGCCGTTGGACATATATTTCGCACCGGCCAATAGATAAGGTATAATCCTGGGTTGGTGGTTCAATGGTCTGACCTTTCCACCGTTATTGGTTTTGTTTTTGCTATCTGCCCTGCTCTCGTCCGCCTTTCAGCCCCTTTAGTTTAATATTATCCATTTAATAAATATATTTTAATTCCAACGTTATTCTGGTGTCCGTGTCGTTATTGGTTTAGAAGGTATTATGGTAAACACTATGAACTTCCGCACTGTGCATTTTATTATCCTTAAAATCTACCATGTGCAGTTTCGTTTTATGCTACAATGTATACATAAATGCCATTTTAACATCTAAAAAGTATTAAAAAGTGAAAGTTTGATGTAGGATTGTTTAGTTTGTCCCATTACTTTTGGTCCCTTAAAAAGTGGGAGGCACATATAGAAACCGTTGCAATTCCTAGACCGTTCACCTGATTTGGATGCAAATACCCTCAAATTAAAGCTGAAAGTCTGCAGTTAGAGCAAATCTTGTTAGTTTCATTTCAAATCCATTGTGGTGGTATATAGAGCCCAAAATATGAGAATTGTGTCAATGTCCCAATATTTATGGACTTGACTGTAAATGTATTCATTCAACAATGATTGTATAATCTGAAAAGGTGGAATGCTAGTTCTGCAGCTTTACAGTTTGAGTTATCATTGCATGTGTAGCAGCAATATATTACTATGTACTGATCACAGTCACACCACAGTTTAGCTATAGTATTTATTAATTAGGGATACTTCTTAGAAGTCTAGCTCAGACAGGTATTTTAGAAACTGTGGGGCACATGTAGAGTTGGATGCAAGACTATTTTATTTGTGTAAAATACGCATCTCCCTACTGAGCAAGCCTACAAATAATGCGTAGCCCCCTATGTAGACTCAGAGCCACCTTACACTTACTCTGTACACTTAGGGAGGCAAAACGGGAAATGGAAGGGGCACATTAGCGTAGGCCAAGTTCAGTAGGCGTATTTCATGTAATTAGCATAGAAAACAGAGGTGGAAGCACCATCAGATGCATCTGTCAGGAGACGTATCTGCTGTGGGTGCTCGGCCTCTGGTGGAAGATACATGATCATTAACACAGATGTGATAAAAATAATATAAATTATTTTTTTTTACATTTTAAAAGAAAAAACACCACAAAAGAGCAACCAGCACTAGTGCTCATAGCCTAGATTTATAGCAGCAAAATTAGGGCAACAAACGGTCTGGGTCCCCCTGCTACCAGCTGTAGGTCATGAAAGGCTTGGCTGGTAACACTATAGCAGGGAATCCAACACTGTGGGATCCCCATGACATAATGTCAACCAGCCCTAGCCTGTTCAGCTTGGGGCTGAATTCCCTAGGGGAATAGGACCTGCAAAAAAATGCCCCTCCCCGAGGAAAAGCCAGCCCTGTACATTTTTTTGGCTGAAGAACTAAAAATCCCAACAAGCCCTGTAATAAAGTGTTAGGGTATGCTAGCACTTGCAGAACTACAAACACCAGCCTAGAAGAAAGAGATTAATATGCCTGCGCTGATGGAAAAGGAGCTGCCCTCTATTACCCTGCACACAATCCACTATAATGTGATTTAGATCTAATAGATAAGAGAATGTGGAATTAGAGTCGGCGCTCCTTTAAGTACAAAACATATCAGAAAACCATATATACACAGAATAAAAAGTCCAGATGAGAAAATCTAAAAGTCCATATACAAACAAACTCTGTTTAAACATTAAAAGTTCATGATTTGGATCCAACAGAAGTCCCATGTAGAATTCTGAAAGTTTCCTCCCAGGATAAGGGTATATGCAATCAAAACAAAAAAATATCATAGCGCAACATGTATGAATCATAACTGTCCACACTTAATCCAATGTGTTTATAAATATGAGACAATATTCTTCACCCTTTCGGGTGTACACTCACTAGAAGCAAGACTGAAATCCGCTTTGTATACAGGAGGTGTGTCTTTCTCTTTCAAACCACTAGGCAAGTTCCCTGCCACACTTTTCTTATATAGTATACTGAAAAAAGAGAGATATAGCCAATAGTGTATTATCTTAAGATCATTTATTATACACAAATATGAATAAAAACACAGGGATATAAAAAAAATGAAAAGAAAAATAGTGGCTGCTAAATGGAGGACAGATTCCACCTATGAGGTTTGACTCTTACCCTACTACCGATGGATGTCAGTGTGTAGAGAGAAACTCATCCCACCCGATCGGCGGGGTAGCCGGCTAGTTTCTGTCACCGCTGCATGTGTAGCTGTAAATGCAGTTCTGAGGCTGGAGTCTATGACTTAGTTCTTGCCATTAGATCAATTTATGCAGCTTATTCTGTATTAACGCCATGAACAGTGAATCAGCAGGGATAATGTATACTCTACAATAATGTGGATGGTCAATATGGAAAAAAACGTAGATAATATGAATATTCTTTTCCTTCCGTATATTAAAACGTATATAAGAATATCTTAGAGGTTCTGGTTTTGTCTGAACCATAGACTATGATCCATTCAAGGAATAGTATAAGAAATTGAGTGCTGTACAGTGAAATCCCAAGAGTCTTTCTATAATCAGATCGTACCCCACATAAAAATCTTTCTGTGCCCACATAGGTCCAAAAAGTAAAAGATAACACTGCAAATTTTATATCAAATGGAAAGCCTGAATGAGGCTAGTTTCTGAGTACCCGTTCTTACATATCTACTGAAGTATGACAATTTATGCTGTTCAATATATAACTGTACTTCCAAATAGACAGAAAATGTATATAAAAGATAGTATGATTAGAGATTTGAATACATCAGAAACGACCGGAGTGGGATAAACTTCCTTAGGTTTGCTGTCAAACTATTACATATTCTAGAGCTCCTAAAAATAGTAGATGTTAAACCATACTCCTTGACCTCATACATATGATATCACCACATAGGGAAAAAATATTTCTATACCTGTACGGTGTATTTATTCTAAAAACCACTTCATTTTGAAATCAGTGTTCAGACCTCTCGGGAGTAAATGAGTTTCATATTTGCTCTTGCTAAGTTACCCTTAGAATCCCTTTTCCTCTAATCACTCCAGATCTTCTTCAAACCACAGAAATACTTTTTGGAGTTAATGTCACACTTGTGTTCGTTCTTGCAATACATTGATAGCGAATGTAACTCATATCTTTTTTTGATGTTCCTGACATGTTCACACCAACGTTCTTTCAACCTGCGTCCTGTTCTTCCAATATACTGTTTCCCGCAGATACATTCCACTATATATATACACAATTTTTCGTATTGCAAGTGATAAAATCTTCTATCTTGTATACCAAACCAGTTGTGTTTGATCTCACTTCTACTTTCTTGGTGATATTGGATTTTACATTTTTACACGCTGCGCAGGAACAGCATCTAAAAAAGCCTTTGGTATTGTTCAAATCTCTTTTAGGTTTGGCAACTACACTCTTGACCAAAATGTCTTTCAGAGTAGGTTCTCTCCTATATATGAAGCATAGAAATCTTGACACTACATCCTTTAATTCTGAATCTTTTCTAAGGACCAATATTTTCTGAGAATGTTTTCTACATCTTTATGGTAGGTGTTATATTGGGTGATGAAAGATATTCCCAATTTCTTCTCTTGATCTTTGTTCATTTTGTCACTCAATTTTGGGATAAGTAGATCCCCCCTTTCTATATTTTGTATTTTCTCGATCACCTGATCTAAATTATTCTCCTTATATCCTTTCTCCATAAATTGTTTTTTCAGAAGTTGTCCTTGTTCTTTGAAGATTTCCAACTTCGTACAGTTTCGCCTTACTATTTGAAATTGACCAAAAGGAATACTTTCCAGCTATTTTACATAATGATTGCTATTGGTGGGGATGAATGAGTTTGAGTCCGTAGGTTTACTATAGTTTCTCGTAAGTACTTTATTATCCTCAATATAGATGTTCAAGTCCAAAAAATGCACTTCCTTTTTAGTCATCTCGAAGGTCAAATGGATATTGGAGGTGTTTTGATTGAGTTTACCATGTAAATCAGATAAAGAAAACTCATCTCGCCATGTGAATTTTTTTTTGTCAATATAGTGATACCAGGAAACCAGATTCGCCTCCCTGTTGGGGTCACTCCAGATGTAATTATCTTCCCACCACCCCATAAACATGTTGGCATAACCGGGGGTGAATCTGGTTCCCGTAACAGTCCCTTGCAACTGTAAATAAAAATTCGTACCAGAAAAAATTATTTGTCAATATGAATCTTATTCCTTCTATGATGAAGTTTTTCTCCTCATCTACCATCATTGATCTGTCTAAAAACTATTTGATCGCTTTAATGCCCTGCTCATGGTGGGTGATGAAAGATTTTAAAAAAAATTACCGAACCTGACTTTTCCGACAGTTAATAAATGCTGACTGACCTTTGTAATGACAAAAGAAGTCCCCGACAGTGTTCTGACAAATCTCGACCACCAGTAATGACGGCAGTGTGTTTTGACATCATTTAAAATGGCGATCGCTATATCAGTATTTTTAAATCAGTTCCATGCTCCGGCTCCCGATTGCAACACCACTTTGCTTACATCTGGCCGGTTCTCTGCGCTTATGTGACACTGGGCATGGAGCTTGAAATTCTCTGCACTATATAATATTTGCTCTGACACACGGTTTGCAATAGGTTCTAAACCCCTACTTCTGGCTTCTGTGCTTCTTTTGCTTACTTGGCTCCTAGTGAATTACCTGGCTTGTCTGACTATGATTCCTGCTTAACCCTTACCTTGTTGCAGTGTTTCCGGCCCAGGTTATTTATTGACCATGACACCATGACGCACTTTGCTCTCCCTGTGTACCGGACCCGACTTGCCCTCTGACCTCGCTTTCTGCATTGTCCACTGTACCTCATACCTCTGTGTGTATCTGACCCGGCTTGTTTCTTGGACCTCGACTTATACCTCCCAGTGTTCACACCTGTGTGGGAACTGGTTCTGCTCCTGGTCTTTCAATGGAGATTCAGTTAGTGGCATACTTTGGTGTACTCGCTTGTGTTTGACAGATCTTTTGGGACGCAGTATTATTCCTTGCTGTTTTGGATTACCACTCCCGTGTATTCATTTGCATCTATCCATCTATTCTCTATCACATCAGGGTGCTATACCAAAGGCCACGACCTGCGGGCTCCCGGCAGCAAATTCCATCCTGCCTTGCGGAAGTTCTTGGTGAAAAACTAAGGATACGTTAGACTGCACGCTTTGGAAAGGCCGGCACCAATCTTGACACCCCAGTGACCGTAACAGCTTTATCCCACTCTGCTCTTTGTCTTTTATTTATAAATGTGAGGAGCAGCATTAGCCATTTATATATAGATGTCCTAGGAGTGCCCCATGACAAATACACCCTATCTGTTTCTCTCTTTATCATAAGGGTTTATTAGATTATCAGCACCATTCACACATTGCCTGTAATAGGATTAGCTTGCCTAGATGATCATTCTCTGCAGTGTATTGTAATTTGTTCGTTATTGACTCTGCTAATTTTTGATCACTATTCCTGCCACCTTCCTCAAACGGGAGGCTCATTGTTAGTTACACCCCCCTTGGGGTGTTGTGGGTGGGTCCCAGCTTGTGAGCCAAATGATGGAGAGTGAGGCTCCATGGCCTAAAAGCATCAGAGAGCATTTTTGGTTAAGGAATTATTATTATTATATATTTATTTATAAGGCACCACAGAGAGCGTAGTGCCGGATACAGAAGCAAGTAACAAATAGAAGAGGTAATACATATTAGTAGCACAGATGAGTGTGAGTAATGCAATGGGGACTCACCCAAATTGCAGCAAAATACATGACAGGATGTACAAGGGAGTCAGACAGTAGACAGACGTGGGACAATACGTAAAGAGAAATAGTTACAGGGTCGGACTGGCCTGCCGGGGAGTCGGGCTATCTCCCGGTAGGCCCCGACCCTGATCGCTCCTCTCTTCATTGGTGGGGGGGAGCTGACACTTAAAAAACTGACAAAAAAAAAAAACATACATGAGTGCCTCCTCCTCCCTGCTCCGTCCGCACTGAATGTCGGGCGTGACGTCATCACGCCCGACGTGCAGTGAAGAGCGGCACAGAGAGGAGTCGCAAGAAGACAGAAGAAGAGAAGAAAAGAAAAGAAAGAAGCCGATAGAAAAGGTAAGTGAAGGAACGGAAGCAAGTGTGCAGCAAAGACAGCATAGGCAGCGTGTGTAGGGGGAGCAAAGATAGCATGGCAGAGTGTGAAGAGTGACAAAGGCAGCATGGCAGAGTGAAGGGGTAGCAAAGGCAGCATGGCACAGTGTGAAGGGGGACAAAGGCAGCATGGCACAGTGTGAAGGGGGACAAAGGCAGCATGGCAAAGTATCAGGCGCGGGCTGGGAGAGCTCGGCCCGGGGGGCACACAGGCGGCCGCATCACGTGACACGCGATGCGGCCACGTCATTGATGACGCGTGTTTTGCGATGCGGCCGCGGATATTGTTATCCAAATTTGGCTTCCGGGGGAGTTGGGGCCGGCCCAAACAGGGGTCGGACTGAGCGGCCCGGTGGGCCGATGCCCCCCTGCCCCCCGGCCCAGCCTGCTCCTGCAGAGTATGAAGGGGGAGCAAAGACAGCATGACAGAGAGTGAAGGGGAAGCAAAGGCAGCATGGCAGAGAGTGAAGGGGGAGCAAAGGCAGCATGGCAGAGTGTGAATTGGGGCCAAAGCAGCATGGCAGAGTGTGAATTGGGGCCAAAGCAACATGGCAGAGTGTGAAGGGGGGCCAAAGCAGCATGGCAGAGTGTGAAGGGAGGCCAAATCAGCATGGTCCAAGGTGATGAAAGGGGAGCCAGGATAACAGGGGGGGGGGGGGCAAAAGCAGCATGGCAAAGGGTGATGAAGGGTGGCACAGCATTCTGATGAAGGAGCACAGTAATATGTGTGTGATGGCACAGCGGGCTTGTGACAATGTAATGTGTGTGGTAGGTGGTGGCTAGCTTATGGGTGCTATTTTGTTTGTGGGGTGATGGTGGGGCAATTAAATTTTATAGAGGGGACTATTAATTTAAGATGGGGTGGTTTGGTGGCTATTTATGAAATGTGAATATGAATTATTTAATTGCAGTGACGGTTGCAGGAAATAGAAATATTTATTATACATAAATGCTATTAATCTATTGCTGGGGCTGTTTTGAAGGAGGGAAATAGGTTTATTTATTAAATGGGAATACTATTACTTTAATGTTGGGGCTGGAGGAAGGCCTAAGTATTAATCGTGGGTCCTATTGATTTAATCCCGGGGCTGCTTGGAATTTTCTAAATGCACCCATTTATTTTTCCAAATAGGGCTCCCAACATTCCAGGATCCAGACAAGCCGCAACTAAAGAAACCAGCAGCCACAGGTGGTGAAAGTGACAAGAACAGGTAGGACAGTCTATCAAATGTTCTGAGTCTAGTGGGACAATCCCGATTTTTGGTGACTGTTCCGCCCAATCTAAGGGGCAGGTGAAGACTGTGTACTCTTTATATACACACTGCATTCTTTATATACTACACATTGGTGCTAGCTGTCCTTTGTGGGCTGATCACTCCCCGTCTAGTGTCTGGTCTCGTCTCTTAAATGGCTGGTCACGCCCTCTCTGGTGGTCCCCTAGCATTGCAGTTCCCCGGTGGGCCCTTCATGCCCCAGTCCGACACTGAATGTCACTCACCTTAATAAACGTCTCATAGCATTTTTTTATATATAACATACAAGGCACAAATGAACAGACAGCAATTGAACAGACAGCAATATCAGAAACCCATCTGTATGTTGTATTCTTTTTTAGAATACTGGATATATTCCTGTTCCTCCTAGTTCCCTTATTTAAAATTATATTGTAGCAAGTAATTATTCTGGATGTGGGAATAATATCTTACAAATCGCAGCTTGTCTTTGTAACAGCACTATTGTGTTATATAGGTTAATTGTAATATTTAAACCAATTCATTACATGCTGTATTCTCTAATAGACCTCTCTGTACTTCAGAGAGCTGGGCTAGTTTGTTGCAGACCATATAACGTTCTCCTTTATCTCCAGAGACTCAACCAATTCATTCAAAGTATTATATATTCCAATTTATTTATGGAACTATTATTTAGTTGAGCCTCGGTATTATCTATGTTTTACATTATTAAGTCAGTATTAGATGTCTCATTAGTTTTTGCTTATCATCCGTGAAGCTGCTGTGGTCTCTCATATTGTTTCATACCGAACTCATAATCGGCACACAAAAAGTCTACTCCTCTTGCTCACTGAGAGTACATGCATTAATTCCTATTGCAAGTATCCATTCATTCACACATCCATTCCATACTTTATGCAAGATTGGGAACGAAGTTGGCCTCATTGGCAGTAACACCAACGTTTGCTTCCCCATGTGGCTTTATAAAGGCCATTGAAATACTCTTATAATTTTTGGCCATGCACTTAAACCCAATGGACTATTTTATTTATTATCATCTAATTTATTTATTTTATGCAATTTGTTCTTAACTGTTTATTTTGGGATTTAAATAAATCAATATTTCATATGGTATTTAAATTATTATTAGATCTGATTATTTGATTAATTATTACTTTTATGAAATTGTATATTGCATTATATTCGTGAACCAACTTTGTATTGTTTTATGTAGTTGTTTTTTTTTTTAAATCAATCTATTTCCATCATCACCATCATCAGTTTGTTTCCTTATGAACAAGTGTCAGTCATGGTCAGATCTAGACTTGGTGGATTAGCAGAGCCACCCCCCCAATTGCTGTTGTAATAGAAAATCCGCCCCCATATCTCTGGTTGCATTATAATATAGAGCCCACCCACCTAGTCTCTGTAATAATACATCAAACTCCAGATTAATGATGGCATTAAAACACAGCCCTACCTCCCCCTAATCTCTATTGTTGTAAAGATCAGACCCCAGATCCATGGGGGTGATCCAATTAAACGATTTACCCTTCCTCTGGTTCCTCCCTAGTTGTGACTTGTGAGAGCATCCTGCCACCTTATTGGTGAAGGGCTTGAATAATCCATCAGTCAGTGTGCTACTGGGTATGTCACTATTATATCCAGTAACTGTGTGGCTGCGCACTGTGAAGCAGGCAGAAGATGTTGCCAGACTGCTACGATTGTATTTAAAACAAAATATATTTGCCTTCCTCTCGGTCGCCAGGCACATCTAAGAAGTGTATGCTAGGGGGAAAGAGGTGGGCAATCTCTTCCACTGGAGTCAACACTTAAGTTTATATTTTTCAAAATAAATACTGTAATGAAATCAAATTCATGGGTTTTTAGATAATAGAAAAGTGCAAATGTACTGAAAAGATACCATCAGACATTCACTTTTATTATCTATGCTGCACTAGATATAGCAAAGCTAGTTGTGGATTGGTTGCTAGAAATCACAAAATATTTTGTATTTTAGCTGTAATCTGATCAGCTGCCCTGGTGGGCAAATTATCATGAAAATGGAAGAAAATAAATATAGTTTTCAAAATAAGCTGTTTTAAATACTGTATGTCCTTAGGAATAAAGGGTATCATGACAAAAATTCATTTTGGTGATATTTAAAAAAAAATCTATAAAATGTATTTACATTTTCAAGAAATCTTGCTTTCCAGGTTATGCTAAATTTATTGTTCAATTCTCTTCCGTTTCGACCTCTGTCAGCAATATTTCTTCAGTGGCCAGTGATCTGATAAGTTGAACCAAATTGGCCAGAGGGACAAATAAACACACACATGTGGGGTGTAGTATTTGCTCTGAGTTTATCAAATCATCATCTATATATGTTTTAGTCATGTAGATATTCTAGCACTGTGCAAGTGTGAATCACAAAGTCCAACATCAGCAAATATTACTATGAACAAAGAAAGATATACATGTCTAGTGGAACAGGACATAAATGTTACAAATCATATATGCAGTTCTTGCATGTCCCTGAAATTTGCTTAAAAACTAAAGCCTATTGTGACTTATAAAGTTGTAGACCTAAGCAATATTGTTTTGAACAATCTGATATCCAGTTAACGCTTTCACCTCCCAGGTGTATACCTTTCATTTGTAGGCACAGTAAAGAGGGATGTGGGCAGCACGGTGGCTTAGTAGTTAGCACTTCTGCCTCACAGCACTGGGGTCATGAGTTTGATTCCTGACCAGGGCCTTATCTGTGTGGAGTTTCCATGTTCTCCCCGTGTGTTTGGGTTTCCTCCGGGTGCTCTGGTTTCCTTCCACACTCCAAAAACATACTGGTAGGTTAATTGGCTCCTATTAAATTGTCCTCTCTGTGTGTGTGTATGTTAGGGGATTTAGATTGTAAGCTCCAATGGGGCAGGGACTGGTGTGAGTAAGTTCTCTGTACAGCGCTGCAGAAATAGTGGCGCTATATAAATAAATAAATAGATGATGATGATGATGATGTGCTAAACAAGATGATCAGGATGATTGCCTGCAGTTAAATTATCTGCCATTAGATGGCACTAACTTTTTTCTTTCACCCAATGCTTTCAATGGAGAAAAAGCAACACACTAAAGTAGCTGTATTTCACATAAGAGTAATATTTAATTTCTACAATGTTTCATATTTTAAATATGCACAATGAGTAAGTTACACTTTAATACACAAACCTGTTGATAACAAATAATGTAATACAATGTATTACAATATACATACATGCATTGTTTTTATTCTAGAAAAACAGCTCTATCACTTGTATGTGAGATGAAGGCCTTCTAAGCATAGATATGAACATATGGGACAGTAAAGAAACTCCTGCGCACCTCCATTTTTTAACTGCAGGTAATAACCGGGAACCGGTCTGGTCCCTTGGAATGTTATTTGTGCTGAATGCTGGTGCAGTTTTTACCCAAGAAATGAGAAGCAGATAAAATAAACTGCATTGTCTTCCTAAAAAAACACATTTCAATTTGTTTTTTATTATTTCAATACAATTTAGAACATTACATCATGACGTATATAATGTAACATAAGGACGAAGTCTACAAGTAAACTATAAGTGCATGTGTTCATGTCTCCTATACAACTGCTATAACTGGAGACCACAGACCTCTAATCCAGCCTATCATGCAGCGCGCCAAGGAACATAGAGTGACGTGGATAGAGCGTCTTCTTCTCTACCTGACAACTTCCTGTCTCTGTGCTTTCCCATAAGCCTCCGCGGTCCCCCCTCCTCTTTCCTTTCCTCCCCGAGAAGCCGCTGCTGCTACAGCCGCCATCATGGTGAGAAAACTAGTTTTGTTACAATCAACCGCCATCTCTTTCCCTTTTCCCACCAGCAGTCGTTCTTAAGCCGCTGTCCGCAGCATCATACTGGGGGGCTTCTGGCTGGACGAGTATTGAGTGGAAACTGACCCGGAAAGTCGTTTAATAAAGAATGTATCTGTTCCCCGGCCTTATGTGTTATACAGAGCTGGTATAGGACTCTGAGTGCTGGAGACAGAGGCTGTGGGAACAGCCTGGTGTGAGCAGTCAGCATGCTGTTATCTCCTGCCTGGTGTGCTTGGCTGCTCATAGACTGCAGCATGATTACTGTTACATGCCTGACAGTCTCTGCTTCCTTTACTAAGTCACCACCGCTCCTCATACCTACATAAAGCCTTATATGTATTCTATAAGTGTCCCTAAATTAATCATATCTACTTATTATTTTACTAGACAGAAGTGTGTGTGTGTTTTATATAATTTTACCTTTCCTTACTAAGTTTCGATAAACGGTGTGTTTGAAGTATAATATGTATTGATGTCTGTTATTTTAGTTAACTTTTTAACGGTGCCCTTTAATTGGCAGTGTAATCCTCCACTTTTGGATAGGATGACTTCTATTTTTTTAGAGGCAGTGAGTGGTGGAACTTTACAGGCAAAACCAGTGCTTAGATTACTGATCTAGTCAATTTGCTGTTACCAGACATAGTGTAAACTGTAAAATGTGGTCATAAGGTTTTATTCATTATTATTGATTTCATTGAACGCTCATGTTTAGTGGAACTTTGCATTGTCAGAGGTTAATGAAAACTTAACTATAAGGCTTGAATACTTTTTTTTTATTTTAAATGTGTTTATTGTAAAATGTGCTTTGCTTTCCTCATTTAGGGAGTAGATATCCGTCACAACAAAGACCGCAAAGTGCGGCGAAAGGAGCCAAAGAGTCAGGATATCTATCTACGACTTTTGGTTAAGGTCAGTAATGTTTGTGTTCTGGTAACAATTGTTTCTGTAGTCTGATATTTCACTGTTTCGATGTAAAGTGATTTTTTTTTTTTATTGCAGCTTTATCGTTTCTTGGCCCGCCGTACCAACTCCAACTTCAATAGAGTGGTACTAAAACGTTTATTCATGAGCCGCACCAACAGGCCACCCCTGTCTTTGTCTCGCATGGTAAGCAAATATTCATACTTAAATATCCTAAGTTAGTTTTGGTTTGTTTGTATATGGTTGAATCGGTAGTGTTTCAAATGTTCAGTATTGAGTGCGATCTTCCAACTCAATTTATCATTTGACGACATGGCAGACATACTCTAGGAACATCATTATATTCATAAGAGATTACCTGGAATTAAATTTTTTGGGGGGACAGGTAAGTTTCTTAAAACTGCTCTAGTTAAGATGCTGCATATTATAGAAGATGATCGTGTCCAAGCAAAGTGGGATATACTGTTCATACCACATTTTCCTCAGTTTTTTTTGTTTAACTGCTTAATGCAAACAGTTAAGCAGTTTACTTTGGGACACTTGAGCTGGTTCTGTTCTATATGTAAACTCTTCATTTACACTAACACAAGGAGTAGGATGAAGTTTCACACGTTAATTATGAACAAGCATGTTTGCCATAGGTCAGTGTTGCCTAACCTGTGAAACTACAAGTCCCAGCATGCTTTGCAAATATATAGCAGCTTATTGCTGCTACTTGTAGTTTCACAGGTTAGCCAACACTGCCATAGGTAATGGCGCCCCTCGCACTGGTCTATATTGTCTCTGTCAAACCCCATTCCAGCTCTGTAAATTGGGCATTAGCAGTCACCTCAGCCTTGTAAGTTAAAAAGATCACAAGGAATGGCAAAATGGCACCTTAATGAATCCAGCTTGATGTTCATATTAGTGGTACCTGTTCTTGGCAGTTTCAATAGCTGATAGACACTTAGAAATGAGGATTGATAACAGCGATTAGTTGTCGTGTGTGTTAAAAGGGACTAGCCTCAGTTTTCCTAGTGAATAGACTATTTTGTGTCTGCTATCTTTTTGAACAAAAGCATTCTTTTAATTTATAGATTCGTAAGATGAAGCTTCCTGGCCGTGAAAATAAAACTGCTGTGGTGGTGGGATGCATTACAGATGATGTCCGGATTCAGGATATTCCCAAACTGAAGGTATGTTGTATTTGTAGCCTCAACAGAAATCTGTTCTGGGGAGACCCCAAGCATCACCAGAGGTTATTTCCAGCTTTGAGAGTGCTGGGACCCTGCTAAATATATACCAACAGTGGTTGTATCAGAGTAGTAGCCAGTTATACAGAGAAGGAGGGAGATGGCATACAATAATATTTAAAGTGTAAAACCCCTTTATAGAATGACTAATCTTGAAATGCAGTTGGCTTTAAATAAAGAGCTTTTCGAAACATTTATTAGATTTCGCCCCTTCAATACACCAGCCTTTTGTCAGCATTTGTTTACGCAGTTTCATAAAGTAAATGCAGCAAGACTCGATCACTATAGAAACGTGTAGACATCCTGATGTTTCAGCCAAGCACCCGAAAATTGTAAATGTATCATTTTGGTCTTCTCGTTTCGATTTGGAAAGCAATGTAATGCAAATTGTGACTAATAACTATTACAGAAATGTTCCCTTTTACTTTGATAACATTTGTGAATGTTACAAGGTGCTTGAATAAACTAAGAATTGGGAGCCAGCAATTTATATGGGGGAAAAAAATGCCCATCTATACTGCCTTGTGAGGGGGCTCTTTGTGTAAAATGCCTTGTTTGTTATTCAGTTTCTTTATTCTGATGATAAATCAAGTCCATGTCTCCTTGTACTGTCTAGCCACCAATGGAAATTCAGCAGTTGATTTCTTATTGATGGTTAATCGGCTTCTTATGCTTTCTTCACTGTTCCTTGAACATGTTATCACATCCAGTTTCCTGACACCACTGGTCTTTCTCCTTCACTGCCCGCTGACGCACTCATTTAATTTGACTCTATAAAAAGTCTTAATTCTCTTTTTCTTTCCTTACGTACCCCTTTAATGAAAGACTCAGGCAATGCAATACTTGTGCTGACAGAAGGTGCCCAGGAGAATAAAGGGGCCATCGCAGGGTGTACAAAAAAGATACGGGGGCATTGCCATGGTGTATTTTCTAGTCAACATTTTGACCTGAAATCTGAATTTTGTCAAGCTCTGGTGTGTGCACTGTACTGTTATCAGGGACTGTTGGCTATGCTTATTTTATTTAATGCTGTTAAGGATATTTATGATCCATTTAATGGATTTGGGTAAATATAGCTTAACATTTTCTTTCATCATAGGTTTGTGCACTTAAAGTGTCCAGTGGAGCACGTAGCCGAATCCTTAAATCTGGAGGCCAAATCATGACATTTGACCAGCTGGCCCTTGCTTCCCCTAAAGGCCAGGATACTGTTTTGCTGTCAGGTAATTTTATGATGGTGGTTTTTTGCTTTAATTTAGTGAAAAGTAACCTGTTTAAACTGACAACAAATTTTCATGTGAATGGCTGTTTTTAAAGCCGTACCGCATAATTGTGCAGTTACAGATGTTGCCCATAATCACCATATTGCCAAATTCTGTTAATCAATGCATCACATTTTGAGGCAGAAGTTTCCAACTTTGTTCTATGCATTGAAAATAAATCTGTGGAGGCTGCAAGATTGTCAAAGGCCCACTGCTTTCAGGGACTAAAAGCTATATTTTACATGGTGTAAGCTTTTAAATGCCGCACTTTAGTTTGAGATCAGATTGATGTTTTTGGTCAGTTTGTTTTCCTTTACATTTCTATTCCTGTTTGGGCGATAATTAACTTATTGAAAGTTATATCAAGTGAGGCTTAATCCACAAAAATGTTAAGCAGTGTGTGCCAATGTTTTGTGATCCTCACACTGTTTGACACTCTTGTGGATGAAACCTTGCGTGCGTATTTCCCTCCTCGTACAGACATTTCTCCCTGCAGTTCTCTTTGAGACTGCAAATACTCTTAAAGCGGAGTCATTATCCTGAGATGAGTGCAATCCTTAAAAAGAAAAGGCTGCAGCTCTACGTAGTCCACGAATACCATAGTAATGAAAGAAAGAAAAATGGCTATATCGCCTATTACTGTATTACTATAATGCCGGTATATCGCCCATCTCAAGCGCAGTCTGCTTTGTATTTTTATCAAGTATAGGATGAAAGAACATCTACATCGGATAAACAGCTCTGCAATAATGTATTGTTTTTTTTGGCAACATCTTGCTGTATTTCAGTACTAAGTCTGGGGACACACTACAGAATTTTCTGACCAATGTGTTATCGACAGCAAAAAAGTGACGATCAGTATGCAGATTCATGTGTACAAAAACTATACATGTTTTAAAAGATTTACCTTCAGACCTGTGCTCCTCAACTGTCATCACGGTCGGCTGAAAAGATTGCAACTCTAACTCTTATGGTGATCCTGCTAGTGAGTGTATACACATTGCAGGATTGGAACGAGATATATAGTTTTGCTTAATAATCACAGGAAACAACTATCGGTACTTTGGAATGATTATTGTTTAAGTATACACACTAATGCGATAATGGCCGAATGGTCATTTATCACTCAATTGACCCAATAGTTGGCTGAAAAACCTGTAGTGTGTCCAGCTTAACTGATTTTGAATATTTAGATTACTGTTTAGAGCGATCATCTTTATCTTGAGAGTTCTGTGTCTAACTATGAGCAACCTGCTTGAGCAGTGTCCCATCACTGAGTTTGCAGAGGTTCTTGGGAATGTTAGACTCCACGGAATAGCAATAAGTTCAAAATTCTTGAATATCTTCGTTGTCCTTCCTGTGTGATTTATTTGCAGTACATGCTTGTTGATGTGCAGTCCTTTTATTTAATGAACAAATGCCACTGGCTACAGAAATGTGAGCAAACAAAATACTTCTACTGTCAATAAAAAGTTCATTACTGACTTAGTAGTGTATTAGTGAGTGCTGGAATGGGCAATAAGTGCAAGTGTTAATAGGATGAGCATTTGTTCATGCCAAATGACTGGATCCGTGAACATCTGGACCACTTTCTAGGGGCTTAAATTATGAGATCTGGCCATTTGGGTCTTGGACTGAATGGTCTGTTTTCTGTCTGCAACAAAGCCTGTCATGGAGTTAGGAAAGAACGCACACACAGGTCAATAGCTGCCAATTTCTGAGCACGTTTACCAACTTGTCCGATAATAATTGGACCCATTTTGATTGGATTATCGTGCTTGTTTTGGGACCACATTGATATTAAGCTACTTGCCCAGTATCTCTACAGATATTACAATATTGTGGTTTGCTTTACTAGAAAGTAAACAGTTGGTCTGTCAGAACAATGCTTCTGGGATTCATGTGGAGAGGAAAAGATTGTATTAATTTTGAGGCAATGCTTTCTGGCGATTACTTTGACTGAGGCTGTCAGTTTGTTGTGTGTTTTTATAATCTATTCAGCTAGTACTGTTGGTACCTACACACAAGTGTACATTAAACAGATATCTGCAAACATGTTTACAT
Organism: Mixophyes fleayi; assembly: GCF_038048845.1. Taxonomy (NCBI): domain Eukaryota; kingdom Metazoa; phylum Chordata; class Amphibia; order Anura; family Limnodynastidae; genus Mixophyes; species Mixophyes fleayi. The sequence continues at coordinate 36,034,887 of NC_134412.1, read as the reverse complement.
TTACTTTATAGCATTGTAGTTTATTCTATATATATATATATATATATAATGTGCCAGTGTGATAACTTGCTTTTGGCCAGTTGGAAATATCCAGAAGCAAGCTCGCTGTGTTCTGGAGAAACGTCCTGGGTCATCACGCTTACCAGCTTGTGATACATTGGCTTTGAATGATCATACAAGTTCAGGGTCACAGGAACTGCAGCTAATTTAAATAATTCCTAAGGCATTTGATACAGATGGGTGGACATAATTGCAATTAGCATTTTGTTCAGGCTGTACTAAATTCAGGCAAAAAGTGGAGATTAACAGTTTATCCCTTTCCCTCACCAGGCCCTCGTAAAGCACGTGAGGTGTACAGACACTTTGGCAAGGCACCAGGTACCCCACACAGTCACACCAAGTAAGTTTGACTATAAACTTATTAGATTTACTGTACAAAAAATCTTTGTGTAATGTATTCTGCATTTTGTGTTTGCTGACCTTTCTCAAATGTATTAAAGGTCACTACAGTGTTCTCCCCAGCACCTATCACTGGCTGTTGGAGCTCAACAGTCCTATTATAATAGACTAAACAATTTTCTCCTAGTATAACAGGCACTGAGAGCACTACAGCCAGCAGTGTGTGTTAGACCACTGACCACCAGTCCTGGCAGGTGTGGGCAATAACCTTCCAACATTTTTCAATATTATTGAAAAGTATCACACTGCCTCCAGCCGGCTACTTCTTAGTCATCCTGCTTGCAAAATTTTCTGGGAAGAACACTGCACTATTTATTAAACTATTTTAAGTTTAATTTGTAAAACCGTCAATGGAAAAATATATCCCAATTATTGCGGGGGGTTGGCGGAGATTAAAGTTATCACAAGGTCCCGCTGCGCACACTTCCAGGTATTATAAAACTTAAAACATCCCTGATTTTTGCTTGCCCCTCTAAGGTGTAAGCAAAATGCAGCAATGTTTTTAGATACTGAACATGCCTCGGCGATGCATTGTGTGAGGCTCCTCGGGACATTGCACTAAATCGTATTCATCCCATATAGTGTTTATAATCCCACACATTTTCAGTAAAAATATTCCCGTTAAGAAATTTGTGTTTATGTAATGTCCATTGGGTAATAATCACTTTATAATGTCAGCCTTAGTCTTGTGTTTGAACATGGGATAAACAGAGGTATTTGTATGTAGTAACGTGGTTGAAACAGCTGCTTGTTCATAGCAGATCAATGTGTGTATGTTAGGGAATTTAGACTGTAAGCTCCAATGGGGCAGGGACTGATGTGAATTAGTTCTCTGTACAGTGCTGCGGAATCAGTGGCGCTATATAAATGATGATTGTAGATTGTAATGACAGTGCCCCCATGTGGGCATGTTAATAGGAAGAGATCTAGAAGACATGTCTTATAGCGATTGAGAGATGCCCATAATGTAGTATTGCAGTCTTATTAATAAACATTAGTGCCATCTAATGTGAGATTTGTGTTTCAAGTAGGGATTCTAAAGCTGATGGGTACACTCCTATCAGTTTCCAATACCAACGGCGTGGATTGCCCAATTACTTATTTGATTGTTCAGTAGCCAGGCCGAGCATATTAATGTAAAGAGGCACAATATTTCCTGTTGTCTAATGACTGCATAGATGGGCCGGATGTGGTCCTCAAGCAGAAAAATGTATTTGATTATCTTGTTCATACCTGAAGACCATTTTAGTCCCAAATGTCTATTTTAAAGCCCATTTGGTTGAACATAGTGCCCTTCATAATTACAAGCAGCTTATTTAGAATGAAGGATGTCCTGAATGTAAAGAATTGTGAACATTCTCAAACTTGTTTACGTTTTTTCATATCCTTTCAGGTATTACTATGGCTCTGTACTGGATTGTAGCATTGATGGTTTGCCTTTTTCGAATTATGTTGTTTTTTTTCTGTCTAATTTTTTTTTTCTGTTCTATTTCTAGGCCATACATTCGTTCTAAGGGTAGAAAGTTTGAGCGTGCCAGGGGACGCAGAGCCAGTAGAGGATACAAGAACTAAACTCACTGTCTATGCTTTGTACACAATAAAGATGTTAAGTCTTCACAAAAAGGTTTCACAACTTTTTTTAATTCAATATACAACAAAAATGATCTGGTTTATTAAAGTCCTTCACGTTATTAGTTGTAGTGTCCCATCATTATGCCATCCTTTTATATGATGCCAGTCTTGGCCTGCGTGATAAGCTGGCATTCTAAAAAGGGAGCACGTATAACATTCAATTTAAAAGACCATTAATCCTAAAACGCGAGCCTATTTTTTCTAATTGCATATATAAAATACCAAAATAAGGTTAAAAATGTATATTCACTAATGTAGCACAATAAAAGCTGGTCATTGTGTACAATTTTAGTCTAGCTCAGCCCTGTCCTTAACACCTTTTAGCATAAACTTGCAATGCACAGAAAATGTTATGTCTAAGACTGTAGTTTTAAGTTTCCTTTAGATTTGTGTTCCATAAAGACTTGCATACATATTTTTGAATATTAGAAGCTTCCATAAAGGCAAATTGTATTTAGTGATCAACCTATATTCCCTTTGTAACAAAAGGCAGGAAGTGCATTTTTAAAGGCATTGGGCACATTTAGTTAAATAACTTATTGGCTTGTATATTCCATTTTACAAATTTTTTTGCATTACTTTGAAGTGGACCACTCTTCCACACAGCAAGCATTTTGTGGGCTGACTCCTTTTACAGGCTAGGAACCTGTGACATCACTGAGGCACTGCCCAATGTTCACATAAGGCTTGACTTATATTCATGAGGTACCAGTGCCTTATGAATTAATGGGTTACATTGTCATGAATATTTAGCCAAAAAGAAAAAAGTTGATGCCTCCACTGTGTATGCTCCAGGTCCACTTGATCTTCCAGGACTATTTATCCATATATTTATAATAAAAAAGAAAGTTGGACAAGATTATCAATAAAACTGGGTGGCCCATTGGACAGATGTGCCTCACCTAAGGATTTATTTTTTTTGTTGAAGTATTCATCCTGCAAGCACATATATGTAACCTTTATGTGGTCCTCTTGGATATGATGCAACTCCTTATTCTCTCTGAAGGACAAGCCACAACAAGGAAAATAAATCTCATTTGATTAGGTACATGGCAGAAAAATACCTTGGGCTATACATATATACTAAATTTATATTTAGTATAATAAAGTGACATTTTTCTTCCACCCTATCTGGGGAAAAAGTGCTACCTTGGGTTGTATGAGGGGAGTTGGCACGCAAATAGTCAATTATTTGTTTAACGTTAACCTACAGACTCCTCCCCTCTGCAACCCCCTGAGTCTACAGTGTAATTTGAGTGCCTTAGGCGTTGGGCTTACTGTCTGTTGCTCTGCAGCATTTTCTTACAGACTTTGATAAATAAGGAGAGCATAGTCCTGGCTTTCTGGGTGTGGGATGGGTCTTTGGGCTTACAATCTGAGAAATCCTTGGATTTTGGTCGTGCCCTCCACATATGTCAAACAAACGTTGGAGATTCACAAGACGTAAGCCTGCAACAGCACAAGGAGGGAATCCTAAGTGGGGACAGCTGGCTACTAAGCAGACCGTGGCCAGGTGGACCACATCCACCATTAGGCAGACGTATGTCACGACAGATCAGCCTGTGCCTACTCATATTGCCGCCCCTTCCACTCGCTCAGTGGGTGCTTCTTGGGCTGCACGAAAATGGAGTTTCAGCAGATCCACTTTGCAGAGCTGCCACCTGATCCTCTGTCCATACTGTTACTAAGTATAATATTTTTGCATCCTCAAACACCAGTTTTGGCCACAGTGTTTGCTGTGCCGGGCTATCGGAGCAGTCCCTTCATTAAGGGGCTGCTTTAGAACATCCCCATGGTAGCAGTGTCCACCAGATAATATAAAAATCCTCTTCCATACTTTAAAAAAAAATCCTTTTCTCAAGAGTCCATCTGGGGGAACACTGTGTTCTCTCCCTTCTGCTCTTTTCTCAGTTGTCTTACCCTGGGGGAGAAGTCTGGCTTTAGATTAAACAGGTAATTAACTGTCTGAGTGCCAACTCTTGGCTCCCTTCATACAACCCATGGTAGAAGTGTCCCCCAGAAAAAAGGATTTGTCATGTATAAAAAACCCTTTTTTTTTTTTTTTAACACCTAATGAGTAATGTTTTTTTTTTTTTTTAAACTGGTTAATCTATTGTACACCATAGGTTTTTAAACGTATTTTGTACTACAGAATAATCTGCATTGTCCTGAGCTAGGCATTCATTATCCATTAAATCCCAGTTGAATCTGGTGTGGCACATTTTATATTTATGCTGTGAAGAAGGAAAACTAGGAAGTTTATACTAACTCTTTGTAACCACAGAAACTGTAAAACATATGATATAGAATTAAGTTTTTATAGTGCAAATATAGAAATGTTAAACCATTTGGTAGGTCCTTAATGTTTTCTGAGTAAAAGAAAAAGGGTAAATTAATTTTATGATAAGCCCATGGGATCATGAAGCAGACATGCCAAGTAGCAACAGATTATCCAAGCTCGATCTACCTGTGCTTCCATATTCTGTGGATAAACACATTTTAAGAAGCGGAAGTTTAGAGCTTTGTCTATGAGACTCAAGAAACTTAGAACTTGTCTGCTCATTTCTTGTTGCTGGTGCGTCAGCTGCACTGGAACATTTTGCATGAATGGTGGAAATGCTAAAGGTGGGTTTATTCCTTCATAAAGTTCTTCTTGCGGTTGGCCATCCATTACTTTAGTAGCTATTCCAAATGGTAAACTAGATGAAAAAGTAATGAAACCATTGGAAGAGGCAATGGCATACCCACGTCTTAAGTAATGGTTTCTAGAGGGGTGGGTAGAAGCAGGCTTAGCACGATCCTTTGCTTGCACTTCAAAGAACAGGTCTGTACAGTCCATAATTGTGCAAGTGACTCCTTCATACTGGACAATTCTCTTGGGTTCAAACACATCTAGGTATCTGCTACTATACAGGATTGGTATCTGGAAGAAAAAGAGTCATGCGATAAAGAATTAAATATTCATAGGTACAGTACCCTCCATCTTATTATTAAGGGAGCAATAACAGAACATGGCAGTGTGGGACAGACCGCTTAAGTGGTACAACACAATACAACTCTCCAATGGCTTAACCTGTCCCTAACAAAGTGGGGGGTACAAAATTACGATGCTGAGAATTGCAGCTACAGTTACATCGACACACAAATGCCAATTTCTAAAATAGCAACATGTAGGAAATTCAGACTTACTACAAAGTGACAGCCAACATTTGCGGCAGCCCTGGGAGAAATGCAGTGGGCTGCCGACACTTAAAATAGCGAGTCACGTTGCCAGCATTAGGGGGGCTATGTGAGGACCCTCTGGCTGTAAGGTACAAGGCTTACTGAGCACCAATGGAGAAAATCTTGCTGACTCGCTTCACTACAAACAACCCATCTGCTTACTCTACCTTCCTTCTCGACAAGCAAACCTTTCACCTTGCCACCTTCAACTTGCCTTTCTGCCCACTCCCACCACCGTCCCTTCCATCGTAACCTCCTTTTACAAGCTCCATCATCCCACAACCACCTTCTACTTCACTCATCTAAAACACTCAATTCTTTATCGCCCATTACTGAGGGCAAGATTTTCTCTCCTTTCCTGTTCCTCCTCAACTCTGTTACTTCCCAACTCTGTGTGCTCTCTACAATCCATCCTAAATGGTGCAGCAAGACTGATCTTCCTCTCTTGCAGCTCTACGGTTGCTGCACAACTCTGCAAATCCCCATTCACTCCAGAATTCAGTTCATTCTTCTCCAACCTTGCCATGACATACACTTCCTCTAAACGGTGCCTCACTACCTCTCACTCCTACCTCCATGACTTCTCTAGTGCTCTCCACATAAGGAATGTCTTTACCCCTCCTGACTTACTCATGAGCACTCAAAACCCACCTCTTCACTGTAGCATGTCCTAACTCCCCACCTGAAACTACAGCTGCTGAATGTACTTAATCAGCTACAATCCGATCTCCACTCTCAGTTCCACTAGCTCCTATTGTCTCACAAGTAGGGACCAAACTACGACTGCACCTCCTTTGCCAACCTCCAAAGTACTAGCTTTTAGGTGTGATTTTATTTTATACAATTTGTCATTCTGACTGATGTTTTAGAGTGTTGTGGCACCTTACACAAACAAAAGCGATGATGAACAATGTAATTTACTTTAATGTGTCAAATGCAAAAGGACCACATTTCTTTTTAGTTGTCCTTTATGCACATGCTTAAACAGGAACACTCCCTGTTGTGATAACAGAATAAAGCACTTTAGCATTAAGTATACATAAAAACTTACATTGCCAGCATGCAAAGCTAAGTTGAAGAATGTGTGCAATTCTCATTAATTCTTTTAATTCCCACTTAAAACATTTCTCTATTACATCCTCAAAAATAAATGTTATCTCCTATTTAAATGTTCAAATGCATGATTTGCGTTTCTTACCTGGGTAAGCCGGGCATGTAAGAGCTCTGTCCAGTTCAACCAGTAACGGGAGACTGTAGACTCTGATATTCGGAATCTAAATGCTAGATCCTGAAGCAATAAACCTAAGCGCAGCCTGGTGAGGACGAGGAGGAGCTGGTCTTCTAAACTTAGGGCACTTTGAGGTCCCACCTCTGTTTTTTTACGAATTTTGCCAGTGCATAGTTTTTGATCTGCAGTAACAAAGCCAAGGAAGTCAGAGAGGTGTTCATAGCTGTCAAAACCGGTGTAAAAGCGCACCCATTTGCTTTCGTTTTTTATGCTGTTCATACAGAATCCGGTATCATCCCTGTTCTGTTCTTGATGCTTTACTTGTTGACCCAAATACAGAACCGTTCCAGAGCTTCTCTCTAGTTGCTCTTGCAAGTCTTTATTTTTCCTTTCTAAAATCTCCTTCTCGCAACGTAAGTTCCGTATCTCTGATTCCAGCTGGGAAATCTGCTGGCCCATGTCACACAATACCATCCATCTGTCATTCTCCCACTTCTCCTTTATTTGTGGAAACAAAAACAAACCAGAAGAAAAATTCATATCGTTTAGAGTGCAAATTACGAAAGGAAGCGGTCTGTGAAGAGTTATGGTTCATATTAAGCGTCATCTAAACATTGTAGTGCTGCCCATAAATAATGTTGTCTGGCCTCTGGGCATAGCCACAAAATGACTTTGGCAAACTCCTGCAGATGGCCAAATAGGTCTAGAGACTGAACAACCAAATCTACAAACCACCGGATCTCAATTCATAACCTGCACTTGGGTTTCTTAATCAAGCCTGTCATTGAAAATATTTTCATACAATAACAATTGCATTTTTAAGTATTTTTAAAAGCTTTTGTGTGTTTGCAAAAATAAATTTTCCATTGGAGACACATTTTGAGTTCCAAAGTTAGTATATAAATAGTTCTTTTGATTGCAAAAATATTTAGGTGTTATTGTTGGATGGTGCCACACAGATTAGTGCCCCCTATCCTATATGAAAATAGGAGGGTCATTTGCATTTTGATATTTAAGACTAAGAAATCCAGAGGTGCATGTTTGTGAAACAAGGCTATAACCAATACTGTTCATTCATATATGTGACTGGCAAACTCATTTGTCAGCCTTACAGAGCTGAAGTGCATTGTCATTTGAGTGCAAGTTTGGCCAATTTTAAAAATATTGAAGGATGTAGAGCGTTTTGTTTTTTTTTGTTTTTTTTTATTAAAAAAAATAAAATATTTTTTACAAAATATGGAATTTTTTTTTCTTTAACTTTTCCTGATTACAGCAGGAAAAAAAACCATATTTCAAATAAAACAAAGGTTTGGCTCATTCTATTCAAGTACTTCTGCACAGCTTATTATAAATATCCAGCAATCTGTATTCTAATCACTTTGGTTAGCTACTCAAATCTCTATAAAGCAAAATAATTTCCATGATTAAACATTACATTACTAAACGTCCTAATAAACATCATAATATACACAGACAGATAATGGATACAAAAAGGCTAATTTACAAAGCACAAATTAGCATGCAAATTAGTGCTTGCATAGTTACTGTAGTGAACAGAGAGGAATTACAGTTATAAGGATTAACCTGTAAAATAATTATGGGAAATTAGTTTCAATGCAGTTATGGTTAGGCCTTCTGTGTGTCAAATAAAGCCATTTATAATTTGTTTTTCTCTACAAGTGAAATGCATATTACTTCAAATCGGAGCCCTGCTCTCCAAGAGACATGATCTAATTGTATGTGTAAAATACGAGGCCACAAAAACTGACCTATTTTAGAAGATAACAGTGACACCTGAGTCAGCTTCAAGGTCCCTGCGGTGAGCTACGCCATGCATAGGAGAGTTTTTTGACACCCAGCGAGATGCTAGAGAGCCATTCTCAGCAGCAGTCTCACCTGAAGAGACATGAGCTGTGTGACCATGGCCTGCAATATTGTATATAGACAAATATAATTCAGTTTTAAAATATGTCACTTAAAATCAATAAAAGTAGTGATCAACCACATTCATCAATTGCATGATGAAGGGCAGCCCATACGTCAAATAAAGCATTCTGTCACACAAATAAGTTGACTGATAGGCTGGCCATAGGCCTGTTTGGTATCAATTAATTGGTAAATTCATAGTGGATCTATTAATAATAAAATTGGGTCTGCGTGACACTCCACAGGAAAGTTAGGTCACATAGTAGAATTTAAGGATGCTCTGCTCAGGCTCGGTTCCCCGAGAACCGAATACACCCAAATTTAGCAGATCTGAGTGCCGAGCTGGCTTGGTACTTTCGCGCGCCCTCGGAAGTGAAAACGAGGCAAAACGTCATTGGTACGTTGTCGGATCTTGGGAGTTTTGGATTCTATAAGTACCGTCCTCCACGGCGATCCAGCGCCATTTCACAGAGTGGCACAGAAGGGATAGCACAGTTCTTGGCAGTCTCTAGTGCAATTGGGCAGCGTCATAGGTAGAAAAGAAAGAGGAGGGGTAGCAAGTGTTCTTCAAAGTCTCCAGTGACATTCAGGAGAGTTCCATTGCTAATTGTCATTGCTGAAATAAAAAATAATAGGGTTGGCAGTCTTGGTCTTTTAAATCTGCAGTCAAATTGTACTGTGTTATCAAAATGGATTCACAGCAGTACCCAGAAGACCAGGAGCACCAAGCAGCTGCTGGCACCAGTCATGATGAAAGTAACCTCTCTACGTCATCTGGTAAAGGCTATGTTAAAGTGCATAGTGTTTTTAAGTCAGGGAAACAAAAATGTAAAAAAACGCCTTTTACCTTGGTAAGAAAAAAGACCTGTAATCCAGACAACCAGTTATCTGCAGAAAAAAATAAAATTGCCAACATGCCATTCTACACACGCAGTGGCAAGGAAAGAATGAGGCATTCGCCTTTCTCTATGTGTGCGATTTTGCAACGGTCACTGAGGCATCTTCTTGTAAGGTCAGTCATGACCAAGCAAGACCTTGTCATTTGAACTCCAAAAGTGTTGTCCAAATACTTTTACGTGTAAAAGCTGAGCTGGAAGAAAACAGTAAGGAATTAGAGGAAAATGTATGTTCAGAATCAGAAATGACACAAATCCGTGAGGAGAGTCTATCCACGAGTGCTATGTATAAGCTTGACCTTTCTGTTAGTGTAAAGAAGGCCCCTTTCAGCATTTCTGCAGATGTGTGCCTGAACAGCCCAAGTGTAGACAATGATACACCAATTGAGGATGCCACTTTGAAATTACAACAGGATGAGGGGGATATTTGTGTAGCTGACGAGGGCGCTAATGAGGACGTTGATGAGGATAATGTTGTTTGTGTAAGTCCTGCACCAGTGTAAGCAGTTCTTGCACGTGATATGAAGAAGGCCATTGTCATGCCTGGGCATAAGACCCAAAAATCCACCTCTTATGTGTGGAATTATTTTTACCCAAATTCTGACAACAGTTGTCTAGCCATTTTAAGGGTTTGTGAAGCCACAGTACTGCAAGCATGGATGTCTAAGTAGACGTGTATATATGTTACCTTCCACTTTGCTGCTGTTTCATCAGTATTGCACAAAGTGTTTGTAATCTGCACTTTACGTCAAAGGTACCTAACTATATTATATTTTTTTGGGGAGTTGTGGCTGATTCGAAGCTCAGTGATAAACTTGCTTTTTGCTGTAAATTAAAATGGCTCTTTTTAGTGCATTGTCTGCCACCCTGGATTGGGGGGAGGGGGGCTCAGCGCTCGTCGCCATGTATTTAGCTGTAGAATTACCACAGTTATCCCAGGAACGGGTGAAGCGATCAAATGAACCATAACTGATTTCATGTTCCAAGGAAAATTCCATCCTGCACCACTTTTCTTTTCGGACATTGCTGTGTGGCAATGTTTCCTAGATGTGCTACGAGCTACCGTGTGTTTGTGTCATTGCTTTGTCGCTTAGCATCCAGCCAGGTCGTTGCAGTCTTTGTTTGAAAGAGTATGAAAATAATATTGTGACCTGTGAGATGGTCAAAATGGACTGCAAATTACTTTAAATTAGTTTTATTGAGGTTAATAATAATGTAGGGGAAAAAAACAACTTTACATGATTTAGCAAAAAAAAATAATTAGGGGTTTTAGAAAAAAATATGGTTCCAAAACCAAAACACGCAAGGGCGGTTTTGCCAAAATCAAAACACGAAGTGAATCCAGATCCAAAACCAGAACACGGGGGTCAGTGAACATATCTAGTAGAATTGGGTAGTAAATCAGGCAACATGCAAATGGTGATTGTAAACAGTGTCACAGACCACAACACCTGGAGGTGGGGTAAGGTGTTTTTAAAAAGCTGAGAACAGTTACAAGAAATTGTCAGTCTTTTGGGAAATCAATCATTGATAAACTGTCCATTTTCCAAGCCAATTTCCCATGGCACAGATTATACAGCGCATGTAAGTTTATAGTCTAAAATCTTGTCTTTTTATTTTTAAATCTGTTTTGTTATATATGTCATGTCATCTTAGTTGTTTTTATATATAATTATATATTTTATATATAGATTGCTGGACCATGCTAACCCTTTAATTACTGAGGTGTGAATACATTTGTATACCAAGCTGAGTGTGTGTCTGCATGTAAATTTGTGTCATAGAGCCTTGAGGGTTTAACCCTTTGATTGCTGGTGTGTGCCTTGCTAAACTGTGTGTAAGAAGGAGTGCTCATTGTGTGCCAGTGTGAGACAGTATATTGGGGTCCTATTGCCCTTATTTAATAGGTGGTGGCAAAACCAAAGTGGGTGTGGTTATGTGAGCATTGTTTGGGGGCGATTCGGCAAATTTGTAACCTGTGCGATAGGTGAGAGGAAGATTGAGTGCTGGTATCGTGTGTAACCCCATACAGTAAACACTTCCAAGTCAAAAGTGTGGTTTGTGACTGGTAAAGGCAGTTAGGAGAGGTTATATGAATATATGGTAAGACATTAAATCAGGGAGTGGCTAGATGTGGCTATTCGTGACAGTTAAGTTTTAACAAAAAATATTTTCAGAATTGTTTGTTAAGTGTATTTCAAGGTGTGAATTCACTTGCTGGTCTTTGGAAGCACTGCATAAAATCAATCTCTGCCTACGTATATGGATACTCATTGTGGAAATATAAAAATATCACTAGAAACCCTACAGTTCGCATTAAAATGAATGGCTCTCTGATCGACACATTCTTCATCTACAATGGCACGCATCAGGGTTGCCCGCTTTCCCCATTGAAATTTGTCCTGTGCATGGAGTCTTTGGCTTGATCCATCAGGAATAACCCTGATGTGAGGGGGGGGGTGAGGGTTGGAGCATAAGTTGGCCCTCTGCTGACGATTTGCTGGCATTGGTCACCAACCCTAGTTTCATTACCCAATTTATTGCTCAAGTTTGAGAGGTTTGGGGCACTGTCAAACTTTAAAATAAATTATACTATATCTATGACTCTGAATCTCTTCATCCCGCTACATGTTCTTGAGGGTCTATAATGCTCCTTCCCCTTCACCTGGCACTCTTCTCAGATTAAGTATCTAAGGATATAACTGCCTAGGGACCTCTCTGACTTGTATAAAATGAACTTCATCCCTCTAATTCCTAAGTTTCGTGCAGAATTTTGGCGCTGGCAATCTCGTGGCTTCTCCTGGAAAATTCAACCTACTTCACTTTAGGACTACAAATCTCTTTTCCGCAAAAGTGCTACTAATATGTGCAAAAAGAGTTCCATTATAGATAACTTATTAAAACATAAAAAAAATAATCAAGACGCCTGCTAGGCTGACATGTAAAGTAACTGCTCAAATAGTCATTTGCATAAAATTGTTCATACAATACATATAAACCAAAAATAGTCTTTGCATCCCTCTATGAGTTATATTTACACAGATGGAGTATAATTTCCAATCACTTAGGTTTCAGCCCACACCTGCTTCTAATCTACAGTGCATCTGGAGAATAAATGGATCAATAAGCTGTCCACTTGCTTTAGATGAGACATAGGAGTATTACAGCTGCAAATGAGTCTCTGCGTAAGTGGGAAGTAGAGCCGCACTACAGAAGCAATGCAGTGTGGATCATACAATCTATAGCTACTAGAGTATACTTTCCTTTAAGAGTCCCCTGTTATCATTGTGCGGTTGCCAACAAGACCTGACTGGGCTTATACAGTCATGGTGTGGAGCGATTCCTGGGGATGCATGGGCAGTATATTCCTTGTCAGCATGTTATTGTCACTGACGCGTTTCTCCATTCAATAAATTGTTAATGGTGGTTTCATCAGAGGTAGGTTAAACAAACATAATGGGGTACGACTGTATACGTCCAGTGAGATCCTGTTGACAGCCACAGAACGATAACAGGAACTTGTCTCTTTTATAACATCTAACCTATATTTTCCTTCCTGTAAAAAAAATGTAAACCTACAGTAAGACACAATGATGGCCCCACACTACCTCACTGTACTGATGGACATTTTTTTTATGTTGCCAGATTAGCACATTGCATTGATTTTAAAAATGTTAAGCTGATTTGCACATTTCATAAATGTCACCGTACGTTTAAATGTTTGTCAATTAATGCTGAACATTCTTCAGAATCAAAGATCAGAGATGATGAATGAACAGCAGGGTCCTGGGGCACGGACCTCCAGTATTTGAGTGGAAGGATGTTTTAAGTTATATTTGTAAAGTGATAGATGTCCATTGTCAAAATCCTGTATGTCCTAAATCAGTATTTCCCAAACCCAGTCCTCAGGTACCCCTAACAGTGCAGGTTTTCCAGGTGACAAGTAAAATAATTACTACATTTTGAATCTTTCAAAATGTGTTGGTCAGTAACGAAGACACCTGTGCTCCAGCAAGGAGATAGGGAAAATATGCACTGTTCCTGAAGACTGGGTTTGGGAAACACTGTACTAAATGTTCAACTGTTTTGTTATGAAAAGCGAGAAATCCTATACATGAACCATCTTTACTTTAGCTTGAAAGTGTAATTTCTGGTACCTGGCAATAATTATTGGGTTTAGGTTATATGTAGTACCTGGAGTGCCTGGCACTGCATTTCTTTGCTGTTGAGTGCATCTTGCAATGATAGAAGAAGCTGATTCTGCTGATGAGTTGTCTTCTTCAGCTCTTTCACCATCTGTTTCAAAAGTTCAGGGTCATCGGGAACACAGTAATCTCCATGATCGTGTACAATGCATTCATTCATTTCACCCAGGTCCTGTAATGTTGCCTCACTTGCTTTCTCCATCAACTCTGCTGCCCAAACCAAGTCGCCAATGCTGGACTGAACTTCTACTGAGGGTGGTGTGAGAAAAAACAACAACAAAGCATGTATTCAACATGCACATTTCAGTGCACATTTTGGTGTTTTACAGGATCTGAGCAAAAGAGGACCAAATACAATGGTATAATAAAATAAAAATAATTCTATTGTTCTCTCTACCTGCAGTTAAAATCAGGAATTTCAGTTGGCTCGTAATATACAAATATTTTATTACCCAAAGCAATGGATGTCTGCCTGTCAACTCAGAAGCTGGATGTACCCGTCCAAATCTGGAAAGCCACATAGATCTTGGTATGAGGCTTTTTTCAATGATGCGTAGTACTCCACTCCACTAGTATATACTTTATTATTTAGGTAAGCCTCTTCATAGATCTACTAGGACAGCCCGGCTTTACACCTGCACAACAGTTATAAGGATTCTTACCCATTTCATTTTGAACCGGAGGACAGTAGTGTTGTGATTTCCTTTTAGTGCTCACCGCACTCTTTTTTTTCTTAAATGCCTTACTCGTCTTTCTTTTTGAGATGCGTATGTCTTCTGCAACTTCTTGCTCTAGGCCATAATCAAGAGGAGAAATGCTAGGTATTTCAATGTCCTGATGGTAAAGAAGAAAGCAATGTATAGGAATGTAAACAAAATGCATGCATAACAAAAACAGGGATTGGTGAGACCATAGGGATTATTGTCTGTTATGGCAATCCACAAAAAAAAAAGACAAAACAAATTGGGACATGTATGAAAATTGGTGTACAGGAAAAAGATGTTGTAACCTACGGAAACCAGCATTTTGGTTTTTTACCGCTATTATAAAAATAAATATGATTCATTGCTATGTGTTACAGAACCTTTTTTATGTATCAGCAACTTTATAAAGTCTGTTAAAACAAAATGTACGACAATGCACTAAAGAGCAAAAATTGGTGCACATATATTAAATATGGCCAGTCAGTTCTGAAAACATATAAAATGAAAACAGAGGAAATCATTTTACAACTACATGAAATTAAGCCATACAGTGGTTCTGTAAATAGAACACATTTTATTTTCTTAATTTAAAGTGCTTTCAACATTAATATATAGATGTTCTGTGTGCTTAGCGGGGAGTAGGGAACCAGGGACCAGGGGCGGGCTGGCCCGGGGGGCAGCAGCTCCCCGGGTCGCTCAGTCAGACCGCTATTAGGGCCAGGGGGGTAGGCCGGCCGTCCACCCCCCGGATGCAATATACCATATTTTCAACGGCGGCCGCATCTGATGACACGAGATGCGGCCGCATCATGCATCCCGTTTCATGTGATGCGGCCGCCTGTGTGCCCCCCAGGCTTCCCTCTCCCAGCCTGCGCCTGCCAGGGACCCCGACCTTCTGCATCTGCCATGCAACGGGGCTCATTATCTCCATAGGCACCAGTGCATGGAACCTGCCGCACCAATGGTAGTTCTGCCACTGCCAGAGAGGCTGACCTGGTCGAAGCACTCAAACAGAGAACTGCCGCTGGGTCATATAGCTGCTGCTAGCCTATTGACTACTAGGAGTTCCATTTTTCAGTCCTACTGAATTCTACCAGTGGAGTTTAGTGAGGTAAGGTATATTCTATTATTGGCAGATGAAATTCACTGCTGCACTGTAAACAGAGGTAATATCAGTGAAACTAATAGTTTAACAGCAGCTTGATGGAAACCAGACCTGATGGAGAGCAAACTATCAATAGCCACCAGCCAACGGGGACTGGGTTCTGCATTGCACATTGGCCACACCTTTTCTATTTAAACCACCCAACACTTCACTGGAAATGTTTTCTTCATTACCAGCTTGGAATATTGGTTATGTTCAAGATCTGGTACAAAGAAAAAATTTGTAAAAGTAGAATTCTACATAACTGTTAGTATGGGCAATGTCAGAATTGTGATAGGCACATTAAACCGTTCAATGCACCAAAATATTCATGTAATTAGTAAAAACCAATTGTGTTTTTAAGCGTATGTAAAAAATAAAATGAAAAAATAGGCAGCTATTGTAAAAACGAAAACAGACTTCAAAATATCAAGTATTTCTGTAAAATGCGGAACGGACCGGAAAAGTACACAACGTTTCTTCCCAGTGTCTCTTCTCAGGGCTGGGACTAGGAGGTCATGGCCAACTACTCAGTCTCTAATCCCTTGAAACAAAAAAATGTAATATGCATAATACAAGCAATACCTAACTGCCGACAGGGGGCGCACTTTGATGTAGTCTTCCGGAATCGTTCCGACTGCTGCACTGTTCAGCTTTTACTTACGTCCAATATCAGATCATTTCAAAACTTAATAAAAACAGTATACAATGTAAAAATGTGCAGGTGACATACTAGTGACTGGGGTTGGAGAAATCCACAGTGAGATACACAAGCGCTTGTACCACAATTTACCTCTGGAAGAAGAGAGCTAAGCTTAGGATCACTGGTGGTGGAGTGAATGAGAGTACTCTCCGTACGTGCTCTCTCATCATTTTCATTTTCGCAGATAACATCCATGTTTCTAGCACACTGCACTTAACTTTGTGAAAATGTAACAAAATGATAACATATAGCGAGCAACCATGGATTTGCTTCACATTACAAACAGGAAGTCGATATCAGCCTCTTTTTGAAAACAAGATGGCGGACATGAACCTTCCCTATAGCCAACTGTCTGCCAGTGCTTATGATGGTGCCAACATGCTGCAGTACTGGCAATCAGTTTACGTTGCTGGACCAGTGTTCTGCGTGATTGCTTCACTTCCGGTCATCATTTTGTAATCATAGTCACTAAGCGTCTATAGGCACAAGATATATGTAGCAGACTGTTCTATTTAGCTATCACAAAATAAATGTTTAGTACAGGACCCTCAAATGCCATTATTTCGCGTGAATGAGAGAGAGCGAAAGAACGTGTTGTGTCAGAGAAAGTCAAGACGTGCATATTATTATTTCCATTATTATTAACTATTATAGCATTATTATTTCTATTATCTAACTCTTTTGGGATATATATGTAGATGCATGTATGCATGTATTATATAACTTCTTCATGGATTACAAAATGTCACTTTAACTCCTGCAGTGTAATTTATAATAGCGCCTCTGCTTCATTTTATGATGTGCTTTATACTGTTTATAGCTTATTGTTTTCAGTAGTTCTGATCATTTGTATATCAATGTCACAACAAAGACTCACTTTAGCATGCGTGACAAGTGAAGGTTAATAAAAACACAACCACCTGTTCTGTCTAAAAATAACTTAACTTCCCTAAAATTATATCTCATAATTTGCTTTTTGTTACAATATCTCATAATTGCCTACTCTCGTGGGAATGTTTGGGAGACTCAGGATTTTCTGGGAGTTCTCCCGGAGTCCCAGGAGAGCAGGGCAACCTCCCGGATCCCGGCCAGTTTGTAAAGTTCAATGGAGGGGGTCTGGCTTAATGATGCGATTATGTGTCATTGTGGCCCCGCCCCCTGCTGATAGGGGGCAAAATCGTGACAGCTTATGGGGTGGGGCTTAGTTACATGGTTCTCTAAGCTCCACCCCCACATGCCCACCCGCTCCCAGAACATGAATTGGCAAAGTAGATAAATATGTGATATCTCTAGTTTGTTTTTTTTTCACAAGTGGGTGGCGTGGCATAATGGCCATACTGGATGGATGGAGTTTTCCACAGCTCTCCATCAGCGACTACTAAATCCACCTTCATTGGCATCATCCGACCTCCAAAAAGGCTTTCTACTTGTGCCCTGCACCTGGCCTGCTTCACTATTCAAACAGCCTGCTAAGATTATAGCAACAACTGTGGCGCTACATCCTGAAGACTTGTGAGTGCGGACATACTCCCTTAACACTGCCAGAGCACTGCTAAGGGTCTAGCACTGCTAAGGGTCCCCTGGGTTTAACCATTTCTCCTGAGATCCCTTTGGGACATAAATGGCTGTCATCATATTTTGCCCTGCAGATTACCTGTGATTGACACCGACCAGCCCAAGGGCGCTGTGCACTTGATGAACTATATGTGGCATATTGCCCTTTTGTCTTTATTAACCACATTACGAGCTTCATTGGGCAGCACGGTGGCTAAGTGGCTAGCACTTCTGCCTCACAGCGCTGGGGTTATGAGTTCAATTCCCGACCATGGCCTTATCTGTGTGGAGTTTGTATGTTCTCCCTGTGTTTGCGTGGGTTTCCTCCGAGTGCTCCGGTTTTCTCCCACACTCCAAAAACATACTAGTAGGTTAATTGGCTGCTATAAAAAAAAAAAACCCTAGTCTGTCTGTGTGTGTGTATGTTAGGGAATTTAGACTGTAAGCTCCAATGGGGCAGGGACTGATGTGACAATGTAAGTGTGCACACTTTCAATACATCTTCCACCCCAACCCTCTTTCCTCTTGCCATCCTCATCTTCTTCAACAGCTTGATTGCTTCCAGAGATTTCACTATGTCCAACAAACCAAAGAAAGTCACCTCCGGAGCCTCAGCAAACTTTTTTGGATCAAAAAGTAAGGCATACCGCCTCATCCTGCTCATCCTGAGACTTCAGGCCCCTTGCCATCTGCTGAAGTTGAATTAGACCCTCAGATTCAGGCGGTTATGACTAATCTGGAAGGGGTTAAAGCGCCCTTTCACCATGAACTCTCTAAAGCCATTATCGAATTTAAATTTGAGCTGACCTCACTGGGCAACAGAACAGATGCCTTAGAGACAAAAACAGATGACCTGTGCCGCTTTCAAACTGTTAGATAAAGACCTTTCCTGCCTTCATGAGGAAGTTGAGGCCTTGAAGGAAAAACAGGAGGACTCTGAGAACCGGTCCCGAAGTAACAATATCCGCATGTTTCTGTCGCGGACCTATAGGCTTTCCTTAATGGCCTTTTTTTACACATTTCATCCCTCTCTCCCTCGTCCCCCCCCTAAACATATCATATACTATGTTCAAGTGCTAATTTGTTGATGCCTATGTACATTGTTTATTCGTTAGTTAAAATTGTGATTACTTTACCTTATGATCTTTTCATGAACCTCCGGTTTTGGTCATCTCTCCTCGTAAATACAGGACAACCCGCAAGCACCCTTTGATATTGTTTGATGTTATATGTACTCAGTTTTCACCATGTTTCTGAACCCATACTGGGTTCCTTTCATGCAGGGTTCGCGCCCAATTGGGCTTTCTTTTTCTCCCCCCTTCTCTTTTCTATTTTGACTCTCCCCTGCCTCCCTCTCTGTTCCTCTCTCTTTTTTTCTCAAGAATGGACTAATAGCTCACCACTTTTTATTCTACCACTAGTCATGCTGTTGAGATTCTTCTTCCTTCCAACGCCATGCCAATAAAAATATTCTCAGTAAATGTCAACACCCCACGTAAATGCACAAAGCTTCTGGGAGCATGTAGGAGAGAAATAGTCGACGTCGTCTTCCTACAAGAAACACATTTTACCAGAGTCCACTCTCAACTCTAGGGTAAGCAGTTTTCCCAGACTTTCTTCGCTTCTGCGGACTGCATGAAGCGGAGAGTGGCTATTTTGATCTAAAGTAAGGTACCCTTCTTGCACTCCAATAATTATGCAGACCCATATGGTCATTTCCTACTTGTGGAGGGTACCCACCGCTCTACTCCTGTCACTCTGGTTTCGGTCTATACCCCGAACCAGAAGTCTTTTTTTGTTAGACTTTTTAAATGTATTGAGTGGTTTGTGCAGGGCCACGTGATAATAGGTGGTGACTTTAATGTGGTTCTTGACCCCACCCTGGACAGGTCTTCCCCGTTCTCCACCCGGCGGGGTACTCCTTCCTCTTCAGTCTCGACCTCTCTAACCACACTACTTACTCAACACCGTCTGTATGAGTCTTGGCGTCTTTGTAACTCTGATGCCAGGGACTACATCCACTTCTCTGCCCTTCACCAATTATACTCTCGTATAGACATGCTACACATCTCCCACTCCCTTACTTCCCATGTGACCCAGGTGGGCATTACTCTGCTTTCCTGGACTGATCACTCTGAGGTGTTCTTCCTCCTCTACCTTCTTAAAACACAGTCACAGGGTGATAGGTGGCGTCTAGATGATTCCCTCCTGCTTAACCAGTCCACCCTTGGAGAACTTAAAACCTCAATCTCCAACTACTTTCAAGATAACTCTGACACAGACATTCCTCCTGGCATCATCTGGGAAGCTCATAAAGCCACCATTAGAGGTCACCTGATTAGTCTGACTGCGGCCTCTAAAAGGAAGGCCACAAAGGAGGTGACGTCCTTAGAACGTAAAATTACATTACTCCTCTCCCAACTTCAGACCCAACAAGACCCTGCTTTACTCACTAAAATCACTACACTGAAAGGCCAACTTAATACCTTGCTTTCTCATTGGGCTGCTATCACTATGCAACAACTCCAACAGCAGTACTACGATAAAGCCGACTCAGTCCTCACTAGAAAGCTTCTCAAGAACACAAGTATATACAATTATTTAATGGAATTTAATATTCTAAAGACAGTAACAATGATACATATACAGTTATGGCCAAATGTTTTGAGAATGACACAAATATTATTTTATTGCCATCATAAAAACTGCTGCCTCAGTTTTTATGATGGCAATTTGCATATACTCCAGAATGTCATGAAGAGTGATCAGATGAATTGCAATTAATTTCAAAGCCCCTTTTTGCCATAACAATGAACTTTATCCCAAAAACAACATTTCCACTGCATTTCAGCCCTGCTACAAAAGGACCAGCTGACATCAGGTCAGTGATTTTCTCGTTAACACAGGTGAGAGTGTTGACGAGGACAAGACTGGAGATCACTCTGTCATGCTGATTGAGTTAGAATAACAGACTGGAAGCTTTAAAAGGAGGATGGTGCTTGAAATCATTGCCCTTCCTGTGTTAACCATGGTTACCTGCAAGAAAACACATGCAGTCATCATTGCTTTGCACAAAAAGTGCTTCACAGTCAAGTATATTGCTGCTAGCAAGATTGCACCTAAATCAACCATTTATTAGATCATCAAGAACTTCAAAGAGAAAGGTTCAATAGTTGTGAAGTGGGCTTCAGGGCGATGTGGAAGTCAAATAATTTGATGAAGTAAGCTAAATTGATTAATATTGTTTTACCATGCGATTGCGATTAGTATGCCACGTGTAATAATGCAATCACACGGATTAACACCACACACATTAACATTTGCATTTATAAATAATACACATTTATTAAGGTTACAATCCACATCTATTTATTAGTAAAATGTATTAGAGAAACATCCATATCCATAGATAAAACTACATTAAAGGTATCTAAGGCTCAGGAAATTGGAAATGTATTATGTTCAATATCATTTTGATCTGCACATCACCATCAGGAATCTGCTACTATTGGTGAAACGATTGCTTCCTGCAATTGCTAGTTATGGAAGATAAATGATTAATGCTCAAAATGATTTTATGTTTGGAATGCAAATAGGTTGGTTTAAAATGTATTAGGTCAATTCCCTTAGACACATGTAAAAGACTTAGTATAAGTATAGGAAATAAGGTAAGAATGCAATGGTGTACTGTTGAGGTAAGTATGGCATACTGTGATAAGTGGGTCAAGATGACAGATGAATGTGTAAAACCCTTTCCCAAGGTTGGTAGTTTTGATCCGGAGGTATGGTTAAAGATAAAAATGTTTATGAAAACGAAGAATTAAACAAACTGACTGTTTCAAACTGTGGAAACAGGAAGAGAGCATGTGGGTGGATAGCGCGTGTGCTGCGGAAAGTAGCATTGCGAAGAAAAGCGATCGCAAAGTGCGCCTCTGCCGCCATGTTGGCAGGGCAGGGAAAGTATAAACCGAATAAAAAAAACCCAAAAACTTATAAAAATAACAAATGTAACTGATATTCTGTATTGAGTATGTAACTTTTTAGAGGAAGATGAGTAATTTGTATGTATTTTTCTTTTGTGTTTTGTTTCTGTTTTTGTGTTTGTGTCAAAACCCTGCAATAGAAGGGACAGTCATTGAATCTAGGAACAATCCCTGCAGTGGAGTGCAGTAAGTGCCACATAGGCAAGACAAAAGGCGCTAATTGAATCTAGTGAGACCAGAGAGAGGCATCTACTCCATTCATTGGCAAGCCCAATATGTAAAGTTAATAACAAAAGTGACATTCCCCACCTTACGTGGATAATAACTAAAGTGCAGCCAGGGAAAAGAAGTGTGTCATGTATTCATATTAGTAAAATAAGTTTGTTGTGTCCCTGTAATGGCTTAGTTTCAGAAATCCTAAAAGGAAAAATAAGGTTTCACATGTATGTGCTATTAGTAGGTCAGAGATATCTATTGTGAGACAATGGTTTTAGCTAATTGACCCTGGTTGCAATGCAGCAAAAGACTAGAGATAACAGGGATAAATTTACATAAGAAACATTTGCTGCCAATGAATGGATAGAGTTTGAGGGTTTTTTTCTGTTGTTTTGTTTTTTACTGTTGGTTAATGATAAGGATTGAAAGTAAAGAAATTAAAATGTTTTGATTGTATTCTGATACTAATTAAACTTTGTTTTTTCTCTTCTTTAGCCAGAGATAAATATATTTAACTATGGGGATTGCAGGGGAAATGTAATATTTTCCCTTAAAAGACAAGTTAACAATGGGTCATTGTAACACTCTTTCTTCTAGTTGCAGTGGCTCATGATAACTTATTTGGCTAAGATTTATTATTTAAAGTGAAGTGTTTATATACTCTGCTTCTAATGGTGTTTTTTATGTATTCCAGGAAGACACACATGGGAGATACAGAGTATGCGTCACAAGGGTTAATTTTGCACTTCACTGTTATAGCCACAAGTCCATCACAGGTTGAATAGTTATTGTGATCAGAGATACCGGGTTCCTTATGAACTAATGATGAACGACACTGGATTGGATGGGTAATGTTACTCCCTGTTAGGTTTAAAAAGAATGGAGGAGAGCTCATAGATTAGTTAAGATTTAAGGGGATTAATGAAATAGTTGAGAGACAATATCCCGTAGTTTCCAATCCAGCTGTCATCTTGCTGTAAATCTCCTTTTCTGCTTTCCTGCTTTCCTGTTTTTCTGCAAGTCATTTCAAGTCATTTCATCATTTTTATTCTTTGCTGTCTTCTCGTTCTTTACACTTCTACCTGTCAATATCTCAGTCTTTTCTTATAATGAGGTACAAAATATGTGACAATGGACAGAATTAGGGGTACACACACTACACTGACATAGTCACAAACGTAGCTAAAGGTTGTGTTTTAATGCTTATAGAAACTGCTGATTTTTAAGCAGGAGTTTTGTTGTGGAAATACGAGTCAAATGTTTATACACTGCATGCGGTATCTGCCTTCCTAAGTCCTGCCTAAATATGTTTGTTGAGTAAGGTGTACAAAGTGTGTCTCTAGATGCACAAAGGATAGAAGGAGAAAAGGTGACTAGCTGAAGATCAATTAGGCAGACATACAGATATGCATGACTGTGTGGAATATTTGAATAAGACTTTTTCCACAAGACCTTACATAAGTGACACCCTTTAGAAAATATAAATTTTTTATGTTTTTTACTTGTCATAGACAGACAGACATGTATTGGATATTGTTATAAATGATGAAGGTGCTATAAAAACTGACCCTTTTGCCCTCCTCACTTAGCCAAGTAGCTGAAACTGTGGGATCGAGAATGGCATGTGAATTGGCAGAGGGTAAATCAGTTGATATACACTGATTTTTAAGTACATTTCTATGATAGTGGGTGACGTTGAGGCGACAGAGGAACCTTTGTGACAATAGCAGGACACTAGAAGCGCACTCACATTATATAAAGGAATTTTTGACAGTGATAAAAAGACTCAATATTATTATAACAGGGCAGACAAAGCTTTCAAGTGGGCAGCAGGTTTAAGTATGAGAATTGACAAAACAATGCTTTGTTTGTTTTTTCTAAATTGAAAACACACAAGAATAAAGTAAAATGCAAGAGTTGTGTTTCCTGCAGAAAAAAGCGGTCTGAAAGGCGAAGGGATGTGGTCAGATGTCCTCTAGACTCTGGAGAGATGGACGAAATAGGCCTGTTGCTCCCAGAGCGTATCTTACAGACCTAGCTGAGGCAGCACATGGTCTGACTCATCTGGGTAAAGAAGGTATGTGTAAGCTGGTAAGAGCAGACAGGTCAGGTATAGTGCTGTTGTTTGACAGCAGAGCGACACTTGGACCCATTCCACCCACTGCGGAGGACTCAACAACCCGGAGAAGGTTCAAATTACAGCCGAGAATGACACTCGTGAATCTGTGCCGGGAGACACAAGGTCGCAGTTGATAGCACCTAAACTAAGGACTTTGCAAAGACTGTTATCCCATCATGGAACAGTGGTTTTCCTGTTTTTCCCTTTCCTGTGTTTCTCTCATCATTATTCTCTTTCCAAGACATTCAATTCTATCATTGGTGATCAGGTGATGAAGACTGGTTCAAGTAGTGATACTGAGGATGTGGGGATGAAGGAGAAGTTGGTAGCATAATCGGTCCAGCCAATTACACTATTCAATTCGGGGGTAAAAAAAAAGTTTTGGAGCTCAGAGACAGTGTGAGGGGCTATTGTCTGAAAAATAATGCCAGTCCAGTAATAATTTGGACTTGAGCGGGCATCCATGATAATGATTATCATTCTTTGGCGGGTAAGGTTTTAGACCAAGCTGAGTGCCGGGTGTGCTCTCACGTGCCTCAGAGACTAAATTATGTAGGACTAGTCCTCTTTCCACTAAATATTTCTGTGGTACTCGAATGATGGGGTGGGAGGTCAGTAGAGGGAAGGTAATACAGCTAGGTCCCTTTGAAATTTCCCAATACTCGGCAGACTGATCACTGTTTCACGTAAAAAGAAAATTGAGTATTGGTAGACTGGACAGAATGAACAGACAATAGCCTGCCTCACAAGTGTTGATGAAAAACCCGTTGATATTATTAGAGTGTATTTAACTTCAAAGGTTGAAGGATATCATAAATAAGATTATGTTAGCAGACATAGGATGGTGTATCTGAAAATGTATTATTTAAATGTCATATAAGCTAAAACATGCCTCAGACAGATGGACATGTCACTCATGAGGAACTTTACTAGAATATTATGTAGTGATGTAACATATTTTATCGTACCTTGTATTCTTCTAGATAATGTATTACATATGTGGGTAAAGGGCATACAAAAGGTTAACTCCGAGCTCCAAAGGTGTATGTTCCATAGAAAAAAAAAATGGTAACCTGACGGATATCCACAGACAGTGTGGTTGTACCAAAGGGGACATACATTACAGAGAATGAAGTGTACTACTGAGATCCTGCAACAAAAATCTTCATAGGGTGAGAGTGTTGGGTATACTCTCAAAGGGTGGACTGTGGAAGTCAAATAATTTGTTGAAGTAAGCTAAATTGATTAATATTGTTTTACTGTGAGATTGCGATTAGTATGCCACATGTAATGTCGCAATTGCACGGATTAACACCACACACATTAACATTTGCACTTACACTTGTAAATATTACACATTTATTTAGGTTCCAATCCACATCTATTTATTAGTAAATGTATTAATGATTATTTATACATAGATAAAACTACATTAAAGGTATCTAAGGCTCAGGATATAGGAAATATATCATGCTTAGTGTAATTTTGATCTGCACATTACCATCAGGAATCCGCTACTATCGGTGAAGCGATCGCTTCCAGTGATGGCTACTTATGTAAGAAAGGATTAATGTTTAAAATGAAAAAATTGTGTTTGGAATGCAAATAGGTTGGTTTAAACTGGATTAGGTTCCCTTATGCACATGTGCTCAGATGTTGGAGTGAGCTGGCCCCCACTTTATAAGGAATCCTTTGAACTGACCTATGATTTGCATTGTACTGGACTGACCCGACCCCTGTACCAATGAAGAAAGATCTTAGTTTATCTTTGTGTACATTGTGACATCATCACTGTTTTTTTGTTAACTGAAACTGCATATAAGCTCCCTGCCCCAGTGTTAGCTCTCTTCCTGCCTACAAGCCCAGGACTTGCTTGCGAAAAAGTAATGCATTCGGTTTTATACTTTCCTGTTTATTGTTATAACTTATGCTTCATCATAGCTTGCTGTAATTCCTGCTGTCTTTTGCTATTAAATCTCGTTGTGCGTTGGAACCACAATAATCGAATGGACAACGTTTATTGGTAGTGACAAAATGAACATTATATCACCCAAGAACGTCTAGCAAGTGCCAGCACCGTCTCCTAATGTTGATTCAGCTGTGGGATTGGGGCACCACCAGTGCAGAGCTTGCTCAGGAATGGCAGCAGGCAGGTGTGAGTGCATCTGTATGCACAGTGAGGCGAAGACTTTTGGAGGATAGCCTGGTGTCAAGGCCAGAAACGAAGCCAATTCTCTCCAGGAAAAACATCAGGGACAGACTGATATTCTGCAAAAGGTACAGGGATTGGACTGCTGAGGACTGGGGTAAAGTAATTTTCTCTAATGAATCCCCTTTTTAGATTGTTTGGGGCATCTGGAAAAACGCTTATCCGGAGAAGGAAAAGGTGAGCACTACCATCAGTCCTGTGGTGGTTTTAAAAAGGCAATAGACCCCACGCCTGTATTCCATTATACAGGGCGTGGGGTCCGGGTATTGCCACTTTAAAAAAGGCATTTTCAGTATGTCCATAGTAAATGACATAATTTTGCAGTGTAGCTGTTTAGCTTATTCAAATTTTACAGTACACGGTCATTTAAAGCTTCGAAAAAACATCATGTCTCTTATATGGTAAGTAGTTATTTTATTAATGTAGGGTTTATAGCCATTGTTATTGTCCAGTCTTTGAAAATTATGTCGCCTTTATCGTCTCTGTTCTCCCGTACCCCACTCTAAGAACAGTTTGGTGATGAACAATGCCTTCTCCAGCATGATGGAGCATCTTGCCATAAGGCAAAAGTGATAACTAAGTGGCTTAAACTTATGTTACATTATGAATCTTCTTCATCATGCTCAGAATCCCATTAGTGCAAGAGCTAATGGAGTTTCGAGACATTGCTGGTCAGGACTCTCTCATGGAAGAGTTTGCATACACTAAGGGGCCGATTTATTAAAGGGAGAATAGCCATTTAAATTATCAATAGGGCCTTTTCTCAATTTAGAGGGTTAGAATCATAATGCTTCTGTAACTCCCATCAGAGAAAAGATAGCCTTGGCATAGAGAAGCTAATTTAACAAGTATTGCAGCAGTACTTGTGCACCACAATACTTGTTCTGTTATCATCATCCAAAATTGTAGAAGTACAGAGAGATGCAAGTGGAGCAATGACACAAGTTATATATATGCAAACTCCGCCCACGGTAGTAAGGATGACCAATTGTCATGAAATTCAGAGGTATACAATCATAGAAATTGTTCCAGGAATGTATTGATCTTTTCAGTCTGTCTGTTAAACTGTGGATGATACGCTCATGAAAGTCTGATGTTAATGAAGGATTTCCATAATTGGGCAACAAAGAGAGAACCACGTTCAGAGACAATATCTGATGGGAAGCCGTGGAGACGGAAAATGTGTTGAATAAAGAGTGATGTAGCCAATTACTAAATTGGTCTACAACCACACATATAGTATTGTGTCCTGCTGAACACGGGAGATCCACGACAAAATCCATAGACCGGTGTGTCCAGGGTTTCATAGGGATAGCCAATGGCATGAGCTGGCCCAAGGGGCAGTCTCTGACAGGAAAGTTCACCAAATGAAGCGTGACAGAATCTCCATGGTCTTGGAGATACCAGGATGTTCGGCAGTCTTGTTATCATGAGCGTCACAGTGAGAAGCTTTCCTAAGGTGTACTGGAACAAACAGACGATTTGCATGCATTTCCAAGGGAGCCAACTTTTGAAATCGGCGAAGAATGATACACAAGTCTTGGGTAAATCCAGCGTAAATGATAGAGGGTGGAATGATAGGCAATGGTTCAGCAGCAGGTATATGATGGGAAACAAAACTTTGAGATAAGGCATCCACCTTAATGTTCTTGGATCCAGGTCTGTAGGTAATAATTAATTGAATGCGAGTAAAAAATAGTGCCCACCGAGCTTACCTGGAATTCAGTCATTTAGCAGAATCAATATACAGGAGGTTTGTATGATCGGAGATGGTATGAATGGCTCCTTCTAGTCAATGAGGCCACTCTTCAAAGGCCCATTTTATGACCAGAAGCTTCCCAATAACTACATTGTAATAAATTTTTGCAGCAGAGAATTCACGGGAGAAGTAGGCACAAGGATGCCAAGTGTGATCATGAGCGCCATTCTGAGATAGAACAGTGCCAATGCCTATGTCAGAGGCATCTACCTCCAGTATGAACGGTAAATCAGGATTGGGATGTCTCAAGATAGGAGCAGAGACAAAAGAGGTTATAGCCTCTCTGGACAAATTACCGGGGTCCGCCCCCTTACAGGTAAGGGCAACAATAGGAGCTACCAAATCTGAAAAGGCATGAATGAATCTTCTGTAGCAGTTTGCAAAGCCCAAGAACCTCTGGATGGCCATCAGATTGGTGAGTCACACCCAATACAGGATGGCTTGGACTTTGCTGAGATCCATAGAGAATCTACTAGAGGAGATTATGTATCCTAGAAAACATACCTTCTGTATTTCAAATTCACATTTTTTAGGCTCGACAAAGAGGTAATGATCTTGAAGTCTGTGGAGGACCTTGATAAAAATCTTTATGATTGAAACACGTTGGCTGTTGGGGTACACACTTAGTCCGGTACAGCTCTTTTCCTGAGTTGGGCATCAGTGGAGAAAGCCGGCTCTTCACTTATTGTTTACATGCTGTATACCATCTGCCTTATGCGCAATAAGAAGGAGGAGTCCTACAACATAGACTTGTTAAATCTTGGAAGCTAAGCAGAGTTTGGCTGGGTTGTTTTCTGGATGGGAGACCATCTAGTGCAATGAGAAGGAAGAGTTCCATACTACAGGCTTATGATCCAAGATAATTCTAGTAAGTGTGCACCCCTTAAGGGGATTTCGGAAATTTTGAGAACTATCACTGGGAGACGATGATGTGTTGCATGTTAAGAATCACGAGTATTACAAACACAAGTTGCATTTATAACAGTCTGCACTATGATGTTTTCTCTCTGATTTTTGGCCCCCCTACATATAACGTCACGGGAATACATGAGAAAAAAAGAATGACCCTCCATCATCAACTATCATGGCTCTAGACTGACCAGTAGTTATCACCATCGGTTTATTCATGTTTTGACTATTAGACAGTCATCTGTTATGGTTTGAAGCGATTGAAGAAACTATTTCAGTGAGATCTGATAGAGACTATATATGCATCATTAGATATTAAGGGCATAACCAAGTATTCATAATGGCCAGAATGGGTGTTGAATACCATTTTCCACTCGTTGCCCTCTCTAATGCATATAAGATTATATGCTCCGTGGAGATCAATCTTGGTGAAGATGGTAGCACATTTCCGTTGATCAAACAAGATCAAGATGAGGGGGAGTGGATAGGTGTTCTTTATCGTGATCTTGTTAAGGCCACGATAATTGATGCAAAGACGCAACCTGCCGTCCTTCTTAAACACAAAGAAACAACCAACCCCTACTGGAGACTTCGAAGGCCTCATAAAGCTTTCTGAAGATTTTTTTCCATAATCTTGCATCATCTTAGTTTCAGGATCGGAGATTGAATGCAACCACCCTTGGTCAACTTAGGTCGTGGAATTAACTCGATGGCACAATCGAAATCACGATGTGGAGGCAGAGAGTCAGACACTTTTTTGGAGAACACATCCTGGAATTCACAGTAAGGTGGAAGAACTTGTTCAGGGAGAGGCTACAGAAGAGGTAAAGACAAGCAGGCCTGAGTGCAAGAGCAATTTCCCCTTTAGCTCAACTACTGGGTTAGGAAGACAGAGCCAGGCATGACCCAAAATTAGCTAGGCCTGATCTTTTCCCTTATTGCGGCAAGAGCAAAGAAAGTGACCTTTGTTGCCACAGTAAAGACAGAGGCTGTCACGATCTGCCTCCTGCAGCTCCTGTCTGCCAAGAACAATGTTGGACTTTTGCCTTGATATGTATCCAGCTTGCAGTACCACTGTTCCACGAAAGGGGTCACTGTGGTACTTGGACTGCTCTCCTACCTGATAGAGATAAGCTAGTTACTCCAGGATGCTTAGCACCTGTCCCTAGCCTATAAAAGCCTGCCTGTTCCAGCAGCCTTTGCCAGTTCATCTGTTGCCTTTACTGCTGCTGGTTTTCTTGTGTATGAATCCTGATTGCTTTCCTGGTTTTGACTGTTGCTTGGCTCCTCCTTGTGCACCTCATCTTTGACCCAGACCCGGTTTTGTTTTGACTTCTCTTCTGCCTTCTCCCTGGTATTCTGGTGGACCATGTGGCTTTGACCCCTGGCTTGTTTGACCATCCTGCTTTACTGTGTCTGAATTCCATTTCACCACTAGCAATCATGCACCTACACTTTGTAACATATACAGCTCCTGTGTCTGTGTTCCATTGCAACACTAGCAATTCTGCACATACAGTCTGTGGTCTGATCCAATCTCCTCGCTGTCTGCCTACCTGGACCCCTGAGTACTCCGCCCTGCAGGCCACTACACTTTTTCAACTTGCTAATCACCCAGTGCCTCATGCCCCTCAAGCAACCTGCAGTCCTGACACCCGTGACTCACCTGGTGCCTTGTGCCTCCTGAGTAACCTGCAGTGCAGACATCTGTGACTCATCTGGTGCCTTGTGTCTTCTGAGTAAACCAGGTATCTTGACACCCGTGTTTTCTCTGGCTTCTCAGAACTGCCTCTTTTGAACTATACTACTATTGACCATCCTCATCATCTGTGGCTTCCTGAGTAATCCTTGCTATAACTACCATATTCTGCTGACTTGTTTTTGATGCCTTACCATTTATTGCATCCCTAACCTGTGTAACCTATGTAATAATAAACCTCTCCTCTGATGAAAGACAGCATGCCCCTTACTGCATAGGCTCTACACCTTCCATTGGTGTAGGAAGCAAGCAGGTGGAATGAATAAATATGGTGCTCCCTTCTCAGCCTTACTTGCCTTGATCTGTCTGTCAACTTTAATGACGAGTTGCATGAAAGTCTCCACGGGAAGCCGGGGAAGGGTATTGTATTTGGGAATCCTTAATTTGTTCGGACAAACCGAGATGAAACTGACTGAGTAGAGCAGGATCGTTCCATTCGGTGTCAGCTGACCATCCTCTGAATTCAGCACAACATTCCTCGGCAGAGCGCTGACCTTGTTTCTGGGATCTTAGATGGGACTCAACTGAAGCTACCCAATCTGGAACATCATAGAAGAGCCCTAAAGCATTAAAAAATGCATCACGGATTGCAGGGTAGGACTACCCGGATTCAACCCAAAGGCCCAGGTTTGTGGGTTCTCTAGAAGCAGTGAGATCACAATTCCTACTCTCTGTTTCTGAGTAGCGAGGCATCGGGCAAAAAATACAGCTTAAATCTCTCTTTGAAGTTCGAGAACAAGGTGCAGTCCCCAGAGAAGCGATCCCGATGATTGAGTTTAGGCTCCACAGATGGTGCCATAGTGACTGATGAGGATTTTGAAGCTTCATCTTGCACAAACAGACAGTGGGAGAGTTCTTAGACTACCTGTGACTAGAGTCTAGATCTGGCTTGACAGAACCTGAGCTGGACCATGAGTGATTTCACTAGGATCCATTAGGCAGTGTCCTCCAATGTGTTTTTATGGCCGGTTATAATGTTACGACTAGCGGCTCTTAACATAAGCTTCTAGAACAGATGACAGTGGTCTTCGCTTATAGCAGCCGCCTTTCCCATAGAGCTTGTTGCG
This sequence comes from Mixophyes fleayi, assembly GCF_038048845.1. Taxonomy (NCBI): domain Eukaryota; kingdom Metazoa; phylum Chordata; class Amphibia; order Anura; family Limnodynastidae; genus Mixophyes; species Mixophyes fleayi. The sequence goes on along the minus strand of NC_134412.1, from coordinate 36,003,193 downwards.
CTCACAGGAACTTGGATGCCCCCAGGTCTTAACTCTTAGAGTAGTGGAAGCTAATATACAATACCACAGAAGGTAGATAGGAGACGGTAGCCAAGATAGGAGTGGATGGTCAGAAGCAGGTTGGTGTCAGGGGTCCATAGCATTCAGAGGTCAGGGCTGGCAGCAAGCAGGTATATCTAAAGAACAAAGGCAAAGGTCAGGGCAATCAGAGTATAAGCAGGGTCCAGAAACAAGCCAAGGTGTCACAACAAAGGGTCAATCAGTAGTTCTGCAAAGTATCCACAGTAACACAGATGCACAGCAACAGAACAGGTCAATAACAGACAGTATCCATGCTATAACTGGCAGGAAGGCTAAGCTCTCCCTACTTTAAATACACAAGGTAACCAGTTAGGTGACAGGAGAAACCTCTGTCATAATAATCCCCAGGAGCTGCTTAATTAATGGGTGCAGCACTCCTTAATTAGCCCAGGAGGCTTATAATAACATGCTACTAATCCACATGCGCCTGGCTTCCCACAGTTGCTGGGGCACGGCGCTTATTAAGAAAGTGCCCCACCCCGGCAACTGTGATGGCAGGAACGGCCAGGACTTTGCAAAAGGAAGTGACGTCCTGGCTGTTGCCATGACAGCCAGGACACAGCAGAAGAAGTGAGCCGTGGACTGCTGAGGCTCATAACAACCCTGCATTTGTCTGCCTTGATTTGGGACAGCTGCAATACCTCACAATCAATTTCCCTCCACATACTTTCACTATGGGATAACCCTGAGTTCCCTTTAGGCTCCTCACATCACTATTCCCAGCTCTGGAGGGCAGTAGACATCCAATTCACTTTTGACTTCACCGACAGAGGCTTCTGGCTGACTTTAAATGGTCTACTGTCACTGATATAGGCAGGAGATGGCGGCTATTTGCCAGCATTTACACTACTGAGTTAGGAGGAGCAGAGTCTAATGCGCCCCTGGTTCATGAGGGACCCCAGCAAGGAGGTTTGGACTTTGCTGCAAGGGATGCGCAGGTTGCGGTTCTCCAAGTCAGTTACAAGCAAAGTAGGTAGGAAAGCAGGGACGATGCCTGACACCTACAAAATACGCATCCTGAGCTCTCTCATAATTTCTTCAATTTTATACCACACTTCTTAGGCCCCCTTCTATCAGACAGACTCCTCAGAAACCTCACTGATTTTGTAGGGCTTTGCATAAACTCTCCCCTGAAAGAGATAATTTCCTCACTTCTCCATAATAATACTGGACAAGATGCTGGGACCTCAGGGTAGGCATGACTGCATGTGTGAAAGAGACCTAGGCCCACCTGTGGAAGACTCTTGGGAGATATTCAGAGAAAAAATAGCATCCAACTCCATCTCAACCCTGATTAAAGAAAATGCCTATAAAGTGTATTACTGGTGGTACTACACTTCTGACAAACTTACGGCTATGTTCTCTTATGAAACTTCACTTTGTTAGAGGGACTGTGGTCAGAAAGGCATACCATCATATTTGGTGGACCAGCCCCAAAATATAAGTTAATTGGGATAAAGTTTGAGATCTACAAATTACTATGTACAAATACATAAAGGGTCAATAGAGAGAACTTTCAAGTGAACTTTTATGCCAAGGACTGTACATAGGACACGTGGTCACCTCCTTAGTTTAGAAGAGAGGAAGTTTCACAACCAGCAAAGGAAGGGGTTCTTTACAAAATGGGCTGTCAAGATATGGAATTCTCTGCCAGTTAAAGTTGTGATGGCAGATTCAATTGATATGTTTAAGTAAGATTTAGACAAACTTTTAGCTGAAAAGGGTATCCAGGGTTACGACCGTTAATTAAAATGAATGATAGTAGTGGATCCAGGCAGAAATAGGACTGCAATATTGGGTCAGGAGGGATTTTTCCCTATTGAAACAAATTATCGGTTGCTTTATCTGGATCAATTTAAAATATAATATATATAAGATAGGGATTGCAGGAGATACAAATAGGTTGAACTTGATGGACTGGTATCTTTTTTCAACTCCATCAACTATGTTACTATGTTATCTTCTGGCCTCGCTCTTGCTGTGCCCGTTGTTAAAGATCCCTGGACTTTCCTCCTTTGCTACCCACTACAAGAAGCTGACAATCACTCTGCTAAACTAGCTTCCTACATCTTAGCATCAGCTAAATGCCTCATTGCTATGTCCTGGAAAGAGCTTGACCCCCCTCCCATGTTTCTGATTTTAAGACCTACATTTGGTCTATGGCCCACATGGCAAAAATTACCTATTAACGCCAAGGCAAGGACAATACCTTTAGTCAGGTTTGGGCTCTATGGCTTTTCTTCCAAGTCCAGTCAGCCCACCCTATCACCCTGATGTGAACAAAGGTCTTTGCCTCATCTCCTGTAAATTCCAATTTAGTTATTTTTCACCATCTTAGTTAGGTTAGATCATTTAAACTTTTCTTACATGTATCACACCATTTATATATACTGTATATTTGAGCACCAAGGTGGTGACCTGTCCTCCACTCCTTCCCCCACCCACTCACCTTTTCTTCCTCCTTCCTCCTCCCTCCCTTACCCCACCTTCAACGGATCTAAATACCATATTTGTATGTGTTTTTCTACTTTATTATAAAATTTTGGATATGCCTTCACCTCTCACCAGAAAATAAAAGGTCACACATCTTACAATTCCACTTACCTATCTTTCTCTCTTTCTCCTTCTATTAGCTGGTGATATATCTCCTAATCCAGGTCTCCAACACTCCTCCAACACACATATAGCAGAACACTAGTGAAATCCCGCAAACCTTAAATGCATCACCAAATGCATCACCTGTCTCCCTTTTCTTCCAAGGTCCTTTAAATGTGCCCTTTGAAATGCACGCTCTGTTTGTAACAAACTTACCTCCATACACCACCTCGTCCTCTCAAACAACCTCAAACTTCTGTCAATAACTGAAACATGGCTTACACAATCAAACACTGCCTCACCTGCAGCCCCTTTACATGGTGGCCTCCATTTCACCCACACCTCCAGACCTGGAGGCAGACAAGGAGGTGAGGTTGGACTACTTCTCTTCCCACAGTGCACATTCGCAGCTCTACCAAATGTCCCATCACTTACGTTCACATCTTTTGAAGTACATGCTATTCATATTTGTAATCCATTCTCTATGCATGTTGCTGTGATCTATTGCTCTCTTGGGCAGCACAGACAATTTCTTGAGGCTTTTTCTGATTGGCTCCCACACTTCTTATCTTCTGATATCCTTACCATTATCCTTGTTGATTTCAACATCCCAATTGCTAATTCAAGTTCCAATGCTGCTTCCAATCTATTCTCTCTAACCTCCACCCTCGACCTCTCCCAGTGGGTTGAATCCTCTACTCATCTGGATGGCCATTGTCTTGATCTTGTTTTCTCTAAACTATGCTAAGTTTCTGATTTCCTCAACACGCCTTTCCCCCTCTTTGATCATCACCTTATCAGCTACACTACTTTAAACTCTCTGCTGTCAAACTCTACCAAGCCTCCTCATACCCGCAGTATGAGGAGGCTTGGTAACTCTATTAATTTTTAACAGTATTCCACCTCTCTTAACACTTTTTCTCCCCAACCTCTACATTCACCTCCCCGGATATGGCAGTACTTCATTTTCAGCATACCCTAGCAACAGCCCATGATCAAGTGGCTCCAGCAAATATTCATAATTCACGTCGACTTCAATGTAATCTGTGGCACATAAAAGTAACATGAAATTTTGAGAAATTTTCTCATAAAGCAGAATGTCACTGGCATAAATATCGTACGTAATAATTTCTTCACATATACTTCTACCACTCCTATCGAAATACTCTGAACACTGCAAAACAAACATACTACCAATCTCTCATCTATGCCCAGGCTTCAGACTCCAAGCACCTGTTTAACACATTTAAATATCTTCTCAACCCTCCCACCCCAGACCCTCTGACTACTATCAGTGCCCAGGATCTTGCTTCCTACTTCAAGGACAAGATTGATAAAATCAGACTAGAAATGCAATCAGCTCAATTCCTTCCCAGCAACCTTTGACAACCTCTCTTCATTTGATCTCACAAATGTAGATGAAGTATCTGCTCTCTTCTTATCTTACTACTCTACCTCCTGCCACTTGATCCTATACCCTCACAAATTGGTAGATCATTGTTTGCTGTGCTCATTCCACCTCTAACTAAAATCTGTAATCTCTCTCTCTCTCTACTGGTATCTTTCCGTAATTATATAAGCATGCAGTGATTTCTCCTATTCTGAAAAAAAATCTGACCCAAGATCTCTTTCAAATTACTGTCCCACCTCTCAGCTCTCATGCCCCACCAATCTTCTAGAGAGACTTGCCAACACTCGCCTCACACGTTTCCTTTCTGCAAACAACCCATTGGATCCTCTTCATTCACGCTTTCACTCTCAACACTCCACAGAGACGTTGTTGATTAAGGTTGCCAATGATGTGATCACTGCTAAAACCAAAAGTCATTACTCTCTCCTAATTCTCCAGGATCTCTCTACTGCATTTGACATTGTTGACCTCTCTCTTCTCATAGAAACGCTACAATTCCTATGTCTGAATGACACTGTCCTATCCTGGTTCTCCTCCTACCTTTCTAATTGCTCTTTCAATGTTTATTTGTCTGGATCCACTTCTGCTCCGCTTCCTTTATCAGTAGGAGTACCACAATGCTCAGTACTAGGTCCTTTTCTGTTCTCTATCTACACCACTTCTCTTGGAAAACTGATAACTAATAAGCATCATCACTATGCGGATGATACCCAAATTTACCTATCCTCCACAGAAGAGGTACTCCTGTTCTCTTACCATCTGTGTTGTTCCACGTTACTGACTGTCATTCAGCCCTATCATCTTGGATATCATCTCGCTAACTCAAGCTCTATCTCCCAAAAACAGAGTTAATAATATTTCCACCCACCAACAGAAGTTGCCTACCTGACGTTCCTATTTCTGTTGACAACATGACCACCCGGCAAGCTGCCTAGGTGTGATTTTTACTCACAACTATCCTTTGTTCCTCATATCGACTCTATGTCTACATCATGTTACATAAATCTACAAAACATTTCCAGAATATGCACATATCTCACACAAGACACTGCAAAAACATTAATTCATGCACTACTTATCTCCCCCATTGACTATTGCAATTCCCTCTTGAGTGGTCTTCCCCTAAAGAGACTCTCATCTCTACAATCTATTTTGCATGCAGCGGCTAAACTAGTTTGCCTTGCAAATCGTTCTTCCTCTGCTGATCCACTCTGTCAATCTCTACAATGGTTGCCTGTTTTTTACAGAATTCAATATAAAATTCTTCCACTGACATACAAGGCCATCATCAAAACTGCACCAACATACATCTCACTTATATCAGAAGATTTCCCAACTCTAAACCTCCGTTCTGCACAAGATCTGCGTCTCCCTTCCAATCTCATCACATCCTCCCATTCCCGTTTACAAGAATTTTTTGGAGCTGCATGCAGTCTGTGGAATTCCCAACCTCGGACAATAAGACTTTAATTTCGTCTGCAAACCTTCAAGCACTCTCTTAAAACCCAACTCTTCAGGCTAGCTTATAATATTCCTCAGCCACCCTATTAACCTCGCTAGGTTACCCTACTACCACCCTTTACACAGTTCACACAAGACAACAACCCTTTGACCCCAGACCAACATTGCTGTGTGACTGGATCACATAGCATACAAATCACTTTTTACCTTTGCAATCTGGCTGGACCAGTATGCAATATGTAGATTTAACCTCATGTATCTGACTCCCATTGACCTATAGATTGTAAGCTTGCGAGCAGGGCCCTCTTACCGCTTTGTCTGTTTTACCCAGTTTGTTTATTACTGTGTTTGTCTCCAATTGTAAAGTGCTACGGATTTGCTGGCGCTATATAAATAAATGTTAATAATGATGATGATTATCTGACCCTGAATTTTCTGTAGTTGTATTATGTATCCGAATCCTGATAAATAATAAAAAAATGATGTTACATTAGTATTTATGCTCCAACGATGAACGATTATCGTTCCAAAGCACAGCGCATCATTTGATTTGATTTTTAAACCGAATTAACAATCTTGTTCAATAATGAAACAATGTTGTTCCAATTCTGCACTCACGACTGACAATGTGCATAGTCTCTAGAGAGCAGTATTGCTCTACTAAACAACACATAAAATAATGCACCGCCTATTGGGAAATATAAGGAATGTAGAAGTCACAGAGGAGTTCTGTGAATATATATATATATATATATACAGGTTATGAACCACAAAGTGACTTCTACTATACCTATATTTTACAGTAGTAGTTCTTTTAATCCTACTACATAAGTATAATCCTACTACATGTAACCCCCTGTCACTGTGTGTAGTGTGGTGTGCAAAGGGTACACAATGCACCTCCTTCTCAAGCCCTGGCTAGCTGATGGGCATGGGTGTAAATGATCAGGGGGTCCCTGCACATGCAGGTGTTTCTCTGTAGTTAGTGGGACACAGGTAATGTCACTTTGTAATGCAGTGCAAAAGTCACAATAACATGGGCGCCAGACCATCTCTATGATAAACTGAACTTTTATTTACACTCCTCTTCCTCCAGCACGATAATCATAATGGTTGCAGCAATAAAGAAAAATATATACAGCTCCTCACTCTCTCCAGCACAGTTCTTAATGTTATCCAGATGTTAAATAACATAATTTACATGTCTCTTGCACTCCATACTCACTGCAGATCACCCTCCTCTGCAAGGACACTCACATGGATGCTAATTGGCAGGCAGCTTCTCCTCCATGCAGCTCTGACACACTCTGTGTACCTCTCAACTGCAGTTCATCCCTCCTCTGCGGGGATGATGTCTCCTGTGCTCTGACACGTCACTCTGTGTACTCTCAGCCTCAGGATCTGACACTACAGCTACCTTGCCTCTTGTAGCAGCCCTCACTCCAGGGTCTCTCCCATGCAAAGTGTCTCCCTCTCTCTTGGGTTATCTATAGTGGCATGGAGTTCTCCCCCTCATCCAGGGCACACATTCCTTGCCCTGGCTCAGTCACCACGCTCAGACAGCCAGGCAATGCTGGGGGAGCCTGGGAGCTTCCACCCCAGGTCCCCAGCTATATCTCTCCTCTCCTCTGTCTCTCCTCTGTCTCTCCCAGTCTCTGTCTCTCTCCCTCTCTATTCCTATCCCCCCTTAATGACAGCCCCTCCTTCCTTTCACTCAGTCTCACAGGCTGGGCTGGGTTGTCACCCTGATAACCAGTTTATGTAACTTTTTATAAACTTCTAGCTTACCCTCTAGGTGACCCCTCATGTATTCACTGAAGTGCAGGGTTTTACTAGAACACCACTAGGGGGGTGTTACATACATAAGTAGTTATTTTCGTACAATAAAACAGTTTAATATTTTAATTACCATTGTGTTATATTATGTTTGTTTAGTTGTGTAATTTCTTTTTTTATTTAACAAGTAAAAGAAAGTTGGTCGGCCAGTTACACAGCTCTATCATGTGAAGTTATTCTATGTCACATGATGCTGCTTGTGCAGGGCTACGTGCATAGGTTTTACTGGGTATATTTTTGATCTGTTTAATTTCTGACTTTTGAAGAATTTGAAGAACTGAAATAGGAATGTAGGAAAAAATTTAAGGTATTCAAAGACCGTATGGGCCTGATTCATCTACGGACGTAAGTCCCTTTGCATGCTGTATCTTGCGTGAAATTGCTCTGCGCATGCTCAAAAGGACTTTACACCAGTGAACATAATTGGGTCCAACTCATGTCCAAACACAAATGGCAGTTATAACAGAACATGTGTTTGCAAGTAAGAGAAACTATAAAAATGCATTTTATGTACAGTTCGCATTAAGAACATCCTGATTTATGTATTGCTTTTTTTTCTTTTAATAGACATTTTATTAGGTTTTTCAAATAAATAGCAGAGTGAAGGAAACTGACATAACATGTGAATCAAAACATTGTGTAGTTTCTGAGAAACATAATCACATATTTGCCGACTTTCTTAAGTCGGCATCCGGGAGCTGCCTGGGAGAGGTGGATTTTTTGGGGTGGAGCTATGCAAATCACACCATTTTGGCCCCGCCCCGTGATGTAAAGAGGCAAATGCAGCATTTTACAGCGGGGGTGGGGCCAAATGCGACGATTCCCTGAGAATAGCGGCATTTTGGATCTAATTCTGCCCACTTCACTAGGAAGTGGGCAAATGCAGGGGGCTGCCATACTCTCCCAGGAGACCTACCTGGAATTCAGGAGTCTCCCGGACATTCCAGGAGAGTTGGCAAGTATGCATAATCAGCATATTATTATCAGCATACAATGCCAGGGAGAAGTGAGTGAAGATAGAAAGGAAAGAAATGAATAGAGAGAGAGGAAAGCGGATGGGGAAAGTGACTAGCTAGAGAGGTGAGAAGATTAAGATCCAAGACATAATTAAAGTGATAGTTAGGGCTCCAAGGCCTTAAAAAGCTAAAAGGGGAGAGCCTCTGAGATATTCCTGATTTGTTTATTTCATGTAAAAAAAAAATATATATTATTGATTGTAGTATTAATAGTTGTAAATTAATTTGATTAAATCTTTTTTATTGCATGCGTCCTGATGGGACTTGATATTGCAGATATGCATTGTGTGTATCCTGCACTCTGGTCTGTCTGTCGGTAAGTAACCTGTAGCCAGAGTGCACTTCTACCCATATTCAAATGTAATGTTTCTAGAAATCCACTTGTATATGAATACAGGCATATGTACATGCAAGTTATCTCCATTTTATTTAAACACAAGTTGCATCCATATTGCGTTCGAAGATGAATCAGGCCCTATATGAACAAATATAATGTTTTTTTTCTCACTCACTGCCCTTGATGAGGAATGTCCTAAAATGGCCGCCATATAGAAATATAATATCTTTGATAACTGGTATTGTCAGATGTTGGTAAAAGTGGAATATGTTTCACAACTGTTTATTTAAAAATTCGCAATCACACACATAGTATTACAATGCACAGTCATGCTGAGATATATGACTCACACTGCAGGTCACTATCAACCACCCAAACTCAGGTGAAAATTCAACTTTGATTACAGAGAGCAATCTGTAGCATACAGACAATAAAGAACATATTGAGAAAGCAATTGCAGCCATGTAATGATATATGCACATACAAGCTATATGGCCACCATTGCAGTCCTGAGTCCCCTAGGTAAGTCAGCTGAATCCCACAATGATGTCACGACATGCATCCTGCAGCTCCTGTCTGCAGGTACTTTGTTGGACCTTTGTATATATTTGTATCCTGCCTGTAGTACCACTGTCCACCAAAGGGGTCACTGTGGTACTTAGACTGCTCTTACCTGCCTCGTTATTGCTTAAACACCTGCTTCTGGCCTATATAAGCCTGCCTGTCCCAAGCAACCTTTGCCAGATCATGTGTTTCATTTACCTGTGTTGCTGTTCCTGTTCTCTGGCTCCTGTTCTCTGACTTCCCAGCGCATCTATCCGCAGATCATCTCAGCCACTGTGTCATCATCATCATCATCACCATTTATTTATATAGCACCACTAATTCCGCAGCGCTGTACAGAGAACTCACTCACATCAGTCCCTGCCCCATTGGAGCTTACAGTCTAAATTCCCTAACACACACACAAACACAGACAGAGACTAGGGTCAATTTGTTAGCAGCCAATTAACCTACCCGTATGTTTTTGGAGTGTGGGAGCACCCGGAGGAAACCCATGCAAACACGGGGAGAACATACAAACTCCACACAGATAAGGCCATGGTCGGGAATTGAACTCATGACCGCAGTGCTGTAAGGCGGAAGTGATAACTAATACGCCACCGTGCTGCCCCGTACGCCAGTATCCTGTGGTAACGCTCTGCATATTATTGCTACCTGTTGTCTGCAGTTCCCAGCACATCTATCCGCAGATCATCTCAGCCACTGTGCCTATTCCGCTATCCTGTGGTATTGCTCTGCAGATTATTGCTACCTGTTCTACTCATCTTACCACCTTTTCAGAGGTATCCAACCCTGTGACCAGCAGGGTACTCATCTCACCACCTTTCCAGAAGTATCCATACCTGCAACCCGCAGGCTACTCGTCTCACCACCTTCCCAGAGGTATCCAACCCTGCAACCCGCAGGCTCCTGCTCTCACCACCTCTCCAGAGGTATCCAACCCTGCAACCTGCAGGCTACTCATCTCACCCCCTTCCTAGAGGTAGCCAAACCTGCAACCCGCAGGCTACTTGTCTCACCATCTTTCCAGAGGTATCCAACCCTGCAATCTGCAAGCTACTTGTCTCACCTACTACTGCATATCTCCATCGCTTTACAGCATTGCCTATTCCACTGTTAAGAACTGTGGTTATATTACTGCCTTACCAGTTTTGCATCCTGAACCTGTATTACCTGTGTTTCTAATAAACCACTTTGTTCACCTACCTTCTCTCCGGGATCTTACCTTGGGAACCCTGACAAATGACAGGAAAAATCCATGCGGGTTTCCCTGTTGTAGTGATACCAGCCAGGCATGTCATAGCATGGTGGTGGTTGAAGCTCTTGTGAGAGGGCCTCATGCTGCTCATACCCTCTCAATTACCTGTAACCAGCCCAGGCTAACTGCAGTGGTGCACGCAGGGGGGGTTTCTGGGTCTCCAGAAACCCCCCCCCCCCGCTAAAAAGTGCCCTACATATCGGCACTGTAGTATACAGCAGCCGCGGCGCTGTCTAAGAAGCGTCCGCGGCGGTGCAGTGACGCTTCTTTGACAGCGCCGCGGCTGCTGTATACTACAGTGCAGCCGAAACGGAGCGGGCGCATGCACGGCAGGTCTCTAGGAATTTTTTTTTTTCGGGGGCGGATGAAACCCCTCCGAAAAATCTAGGGGAAGAATTCTCCCTAATAGCCTGGATGGCCTTTCCCTGCACCAGACAGTTTCTGAATATAAGGGGCGCACGGATGTTATACGCCACCTTATTCATTATATAGAAGAACTGGATCTGAAGGTGCTATTAGCACTAATTACAGGTGCTTCTGTTTCTGGGTGAGACTGCTCTATTTACACTCTTTATGGTCATCTGACTGATTTTCACTGCTGTTGTCGTCCTTGGTTTATCCATCCATATTCAGGATTTTTGATTATTTATTTACAAAGAATACTGGCCACACACTTTGTTTCTTACAAGAACATCTGTAAGTTAGTCTCCAGATTGAAGACCCTATTATAGATGTTTACCATTTAAATTTATTGTTATATCTGCATTTGCAGACATGCACAATATCATATACAAAGATATCCTATTTTAGAGGTAGTTTTTATACTATTCCACTGTTGGTGGTTTATTCAAATTTGATGTATTATTATTGATATTGGTTATAATAAAATACTATTTGCATTTTAGACAAAGCCCACCTTCTTTTATTTTTATTCACTTATTTACCATGATTGGTTTCCTTGGCTCACCTGGTTTTGTATTTATTTACATTCTAACTTTGAGTTACACCTGTCTTAAGATAAGTGAGTCTTAATATAACTGGGCAAGAGCGCAGTTTTGCAGCCCACATTTTATGTGTACATATGGGCAACATTTCGGCAACTCTAAATGAGATCCAATATGCTCACATAATGTATATGACCTCCTTTACTTTATATTTAATGCAACTTATATAAGAAATGTCAGCATTCAAGTATACATTTCATTGTAGTTAGTCATTCATGGTACACACAATGAAGTGTTTTAATCTGAAACAATTCTCTGTGCAGTAATAATCTATTTCTATCTCCCCTTCCGCAAGTTAATATGAAATTAATTTTGTCCCTTAATAAATAATGATTTTCCAAATAATTAAAATGTCAATGATGCTCTTATGTTCTGAATGGCAAAAAAGCTCAAACAATATGCAGTTTGAGCAATCTCGCTATTCACAACCACCTCTTTCATTTTGGCCGTTTGGATGGCTGTTTTGGGGCGGTTTAGTAAATCATTGTTAAAATCGGAATGGCGGTTTGTAAAGTGGTTGTTTTGAAAAATGTAAATTCTGTCCGTTTTAACGGCAGTTTGGGCTTTGGTGAATCCGGAAAAATAGCCTTTAGTAAATCTAGCCCTATGTGTGTGTATGTGGAGGGGGAAGGTACAATTATAAGATAATACAATGAAATGAATGCAAACGCCTACACAATATATGAAGTGACCCCTACACCATCAACTGCCTTGGTCAACATGGACTCATCTAAAACCTACAGTGTTAGGGCTAAAGGAAAATAATGGGGTTGCCAAAGAGGACAGTATGATACATTTATTTACCTTCAGAAAATACCAGTCTCCAGTGGTCCCTCATTGAGCTCCTCTTGCAGCCCCTCCTTCTCCTTCTCTCATGATTCTGAAGGACCAGCCTCCCTCTCCATTATGAATTCTGCAAGCCCCTCCTCCACCATCTCCTTCTGTGGTGGCCCTGCAGATTGTGTTTGGGAATCGGCAGACTCCTTCTCCTCCTCCTCTGGGGGTTGTGCTAAACAGGCCTCTCTGCATTGTTGTCCTGTGAAACATACAAATCAATATATTATGTAATGGTTTTTCATAGAAAACAATGACTACACAGATCTAATGCACACTGAAGTATTTTTTTTAGGCCAGAGAACATCCAGATATAATGGACTGTTTTAATACACTACTCACATGGTGCAAGGGTCTTTTATGATATTTTCACAGGTACTCACATGCCTCCAGGACTCAGAGTAGTACGTTTATCTTAGTTTCCAGGTAGCGATGAAACTAGAAGCCCAGACTCTACAACTGGCAGGAAGTCTACCCTACTATTTAAATGAATGAGGGCCAACGAGAATGCTCCCTCAGAATGAGCCCCCCTACAATCTAACTAGTAATTGTGGTCATGTAAACTCCAATCTGAAGCAGAGTGACCCGGTTGTCTGGCAACCAGCAGGGATGTAAGAGGCAGTACTATGCAGCCGCGAATCGGAAGCAGTGTTCTGGCTGCTTAGCAACAGCCAGGAAAAGCAATCTGTGTGTGCCATTGCAAGTAGCATGGCACCTCATAATTCCTTGCTAGTTTGTATGAAATGTTTTGTTTACTGCACCCTCCACACCCACTCACCTATATATGCAGAAATAAACCGTACATCCACAAATAATCCTTGCATGTTGTCATGACATCTCATCCTGCTCGTGATAGTGACATCTCACCAAACCTTGGACCCTGTGCAAGTCCTACTTTCTGGTAATTCCCCCAGCACCAGCAGATATTCGAACAGGGTGTATTGATGTAATTGGTCCAGTATTTGCAAAAATATTACAATGCTCATTGCAGACTGTAAATTTTCCTGATCCACTTATGGAACCAGTTGACCTCTTCTAAAAGTAAACCTTCTCTAGACCCAGACTGTATGACTAACTGCAAACCTTCCACTTCTAAGGAAGGTCATCGAGAAAGTGGTTGCAACCCAACAGGAAACCCATCTACGAATCCACAATTTTTATGATTCGTTCCACTCAGGATTCAGGAAACAACTTAGTACATGATCATCTGATTGCAAGAGACAGAGGCAATTGTTCTATCGATATCTTCCTGACCTCTCTGCAGCATTTGATATCATGGACCTTGTGATCATAATAGAGTTCCTGAGGAATTTCTGTTTACTGAATGGCACAGTCTTTAGCTGCTATTAAAGTAATTCTATCGTTTTCAAATAAGCATTGCATAGGCTATTGTATTGTGTTTCTAACGCACAAAGTGATTTATTTTAGCAAATGTAAATAGTCAACAATTCAATACATTATTATATTATGATACAGTACAGTACAGCCAATACCAAAAGATACATACATACCACTACTATCGCATGCGCTCGCTGCGCTAACCACGGGCACCCCTGGACAGTGATTCACCTTTGAATACTGTGATCAGTGAAGTCTGAGATCTGGGTGCACAGCTATGATCATATATACACAGTCAGTGTTACAGAGAACAATGCAAATGACGTGGCTTGCTTCTATAGGTCCAGACATCAGATGGGTCAAGGCTAAACAGGTCATAGGCTGATTCAATCTAAGGAATCCAAAGGTGGGGGTCGTCTCTCCAGGGGATGGGCTCCTTTCTTCCCGCCACTGCTCCAGTTACAATTAGCATTTTATAGCCAACATCATACATAGGTTCATTCCCTAATATCAATAACTAAAGTATGCAATGTGCGATCTCTTCGCCGACTGCACCGGACAGCTGCTGATGATTAGGGTTTCAATATGATACTAGGCATGATAGCTTTCCTATAACCTGAACCTTGAATATCACTGAAGTGTACATATAATCATTATATATATATATATATATATATATATATATAGACTAATAGTAAACCAAATACTATCTGCTCATAAATTACAGTGTAACGGAACCAATATGAATTATATAAATAACTAAATGTTGTAATGCGAGTGTGTGCGTGCGTATTTTACCGTGCGATCGCACCATGCCACGTGTTACGTGGCGTACGGATCGCAATCGCACGGCAAAACAATATTAACCAATATACTTTCGTTCATCCAATTATACGACATCGACAGTCCATAATAAACTATCACCTTAAAGATTTTATATGCAGGATCTCAGTACCACGTTTCATTGCTATGTAATGCAAATTCCCCTTGGTGTATGACCACTCTGTTTGTAGATCTAAACAAGTTATCATAAGAGAGAGTCTTAATCCTCTAAACGACTTCTGCTTTAACTATAAACCGTACACTTCTGGAGCTTGGAGATAACCTTTTGTATGCCCTTTAAGGGTGCAGTAAAACACTTAATACATTATTTGGAAAGGTACAAAGTACAATAGAACATGTATCAGTTATACAGAATACTCTACTACAGTTCTTCATGTCTAACAGGTTCATTAGTCCAACGCATGTCTTTAAGCTCAGAATACATTTAAACACTTCATGTTCATCAATAGCATCATCCTATGTCTATCAATAATGCCATATACAATCTCCTTCAGCTTGCGTTAATATACACACTTCTAATAATGTCATCAGTTCTTTTCATCAACATTTGTGAGCGGGCTATTGTCTGATCGTTCTTCCCAGGCTCCCAATACTCAGATTTAACAGTGATCGGCTTGTAAACTATTGGGGGACTCCAGACTAAGGGACCTAGGTGTTGTACTTTTTTTCCCTAGTGACCTCCCACCTATAGTTCGGGTACCTCAAGAATATTTAGTGGAAAGAGAACTAATCCTACTTGATATAATCACTGAGGCACGTGTGAGCACGCACAGCACTTTGTTTGGTCTAAAACCTTACCCTCCCAAGAATGATAATCATTCTCAAGGATGCCTGCTCAAGTCCGAATATTACTGGACTGGCATCGCTGGGTGTACCTCTTTTTAACCATGGGATCGCCGTACTTACAGATGTAATGCTACTCAGACAATAGCCCCTTGCACTTTCTCCAAGCTCCAAGGTTTCCAGATTTTCCTTTACCCCTGAATTGAATAGAGTAATTGGCTGGACCGATTATGCTACTAACTTCTCCTTCATCCCCAATACCTCCTTATCATTACCTGAACCAGCATCTGTCACCTGCTAATAATCAAACGAATTAACCATCCTGAGAAGAGAATGAAATGAGAGAACACAAAACAGGAAAACTACAACTTCATGCTGGACAACTGTCTTAGCCTTTGGCTCAGGTGCTGCTAATTGCATTCGAGGCCTTCCAGAACAGACTCATGAGTGCCCTTGGACCCTTCTCTGAGTGTTGGAATGGGCACCAGTGTGTCTCTGCTACCCTTGAAGCCGTGATGCTGGTAGCCCACACCTGGTACCTGTCTGTCAAATAACCTGAGCCTAAGAAATTATTGCTCCACAACTTACTCTCCCGATCCAACATCCTGACAGTTAGTGTGACTTTTCAGGAAACAGTGTTTTGGACGTTCTCGGTTGTTGTCTCACTATTTACCTTCTCTCAAGGTCTAACCTAGCCTCCCAGTTACAATCTCATCTCACGAGAGGTCAAGAACATTTCAAAAACTGACAGGTTAAGAGTCTGCCCAGGAGTGATCTTTTGGTAGCGGGACAGGACTAGTGGCCGAAGCTATCAGTCACTTCAATCAAGTTCCAACTCTCATTCTATTCAATTTGTTCTACCGAGTACCGTTACTTTATGTTCACACTGGTTTATGGCTAATTGAAAGTATGTGATTTGTTACCACTACTCATACATTATACCTCTATTATCAATAACATGAATACCCCTATCATCTATTATATCTCTAGGACTATCACATTAAATAACAAAACCTTTGAGTATGACACAGTAATACATTAGACACATTTCAATATACCTTTACCCAGACATATTTCAATGGTACACCAGTGTATACTTGAGGATCCTGCATGGTGGTAATTGGATGAGGTGTATTTGTTTTACCTGGAGGAAAACCCATCAGCAGGAGGGATATGGGATGGCTCTATTGGTATCATTTTCCTGACATTCTCCTAATCAAGATAGGACGTTGCCGTCCTACTAGCTTGAGACAAAATATCTGGTGCACCCCAATATACTCTTACCAGCTTGCACATACCTTCTGTACCCAGCTGAGCCAGACCATTTGCTGCCTCCTCTGGGACTGGGAGCTACACTCTGGGAGCTTCTGGTCTACCTTGTCCATCTCTCCAGAGTCCACCAGTCTCCTCACCACATCTCTTCACCTTCCACACAGTTTATTCCTCAGGTAACACAAATCTTCATATATTAACCAATATGTGTATGTGTGCATGTTTGTGTGTGTGTGTTCACATTTTAAAACTAAAACAATACAATGAAAAACAAAACAAAACATAGATTTGTTAGCTGTCACATAAAACCCTGCTGTCTATTTGACAGCTATGTTTGCCCTGGTGTGACAGCCATGTATGGTTGTGTGTGTAAGTGTGGATTTTACTAGCAGTTACTTCAGTTGGTAACTGTGTCACTGTATAAAGTCCTCTATGTAGTGTCCTAATCATGTGCTGGTATTGTTATAAAAAGATTTCTCAGTCACCTCAACATCGCCCCCTAGACTAGAAAAATGCTGAAGGCCAATGTATATCAATCGATTTTTCCTCTGTCAACTCACATGCCCATCTCAGTACCTCACATTCAGCTACTTGACTAAGTGAGAAAGACAAAGGGGTCTATTTCTATAACACTTTCTTCAAATATAACAGTACCCAGTACATGTCTGTCTAACAGTAAAAAAATATAAAACACGAAAATTCTACATTTTCTAGGGTTTCACATTATGTCGTATCTTGTGGCAGAAATCCTACTCCAATGTTCTATACAGAGATGCATATCTGTATGCCTAACCTCTAGCATTCTTCTGTCCTCCTGTCCTCCCCACCCTTTGTGCATCCATATAAAGGTACATTTTTGTACAGGAGGCACGAACCAAAACAAAAACAAAAAAAACCAAACAGATATGCCATCTATAAAACATGAATCGTATTTCCACAACAGAACCTTTCTGCTTAAAATCAGCAGTTTCTATACACATGAAAACAAAACCCCTGACTGTTTCTGTAACTCATGTCAATCTAGTGTGTGTATCTCTGAATTTGTCTTATGTAAAAAAATAAAAATATGTCTTAGCCCAGGGTTTCCCAAACCCAGTCCTCAGGGCTCCCTAACAGTGCAGGTTTTCCATATCTCCTTGCTGGAGCACAGGTGTATTCATTACTGATTGACACATTGTGACAGATCCACAGGTGGTCCTAATTATGTCACATGTGATCCAGAAAACCTGCACTGTTGGGGAGCCCTGAGGACTGGGTTTGGGAAACCCTGTCTTAGCTCCATTGATGAGACTGTCTGATTTTATCTCTACCAGAGCAGAGAGAGAGAGAGAGAAAAAGAAAGAAAGAGAGAGAGAGAGAAAGAGAGAGAAAGATAGAGGGGTACTAGCATTTGTGTAAAGAATGAGAAATAAGAAAGCAATGAATAATGGGAATACAAAGATTTGAATACAAACATACATGCAGAAAGGGAGATTTTACAACACAAATGACAGCTGGATTGGACTCTATGGGAAAATTGCTGTATTCATTCCACTAATCCCCTTAGCTATATGCTAACTATGACCCCTCCCCATACTTGACTAGGGGGTCTTAACCGTGCAATCCAGTGTCGTCCGTCATTTGTTCATTAAGAACTCGGTATCACATTAACTACATACCTTTTCAACGGACTTTCCTAACTTATGATAGAGAAATGGAAAAATTAACTGTTGATGACTCATCTGAGATACATAAAACAATATTTTGGAGCAAAGTATGTACATACTTCATTGTTGGATAATGATTCTCAGCCAAACAAATTATCATGAGACACTGCAGCTTAAAACAAAGAGTGTTCCAATTGTCTATTGTTACTTTGTCTTTCAAGAGTGATTTTTCCTATTTCTCTATCCCACCCTTGTAAACACTAAGTCTATATTTCTTTTGTGTACCCTTTATCTGTAAGAGGGAAACAAGATAGTTATCTCAAAACAGCAAACAAAACAAACATTTCCATTCTTTACCATCGGCCAGCGATTAGGAAAACAAGCATTTTACAACATAAAACAAACAAACAAAATCAATAAAGATTACCTTTTAAAGCAGTTTTTTTTCTTTCTAAACCTGCTCACCAATACTTACCACAGATTAACTCTAGGGTCGGCTATAGTTCTCCCCTAAAGTATTAGTTGCTATGGGGTGTACAATCAATTGTTGGGGAACCTCTGAGACTTGTGTACGCCTCCTTTGTGGGTGTCTATATGATTTCCAACCCAGGTATCCCTTTTTCTCTCTACACAGTTCCTACTCCTGTGTCCCTTCTTAAGGCAGTAAAAAAAAAACACGTCCTTGTCATGTCTGCACAATCTTTTGCTAGGTGTCCTATTTTATTGCATTGAAAACACTTCAACTTGTTTCTTTTCCTTAACTTAGGTGTTATTACACTGTGGTCGTGTGTGCAATCCCTCTAGTGCTGGGATACTTACCATCATTACCCTATCACTTATTATCTCTTTCTGTTTATTTATACTTTTATCATGTCCTCTAGCTGACTCCCTGAGAACACTTACAGTACTTCCTCTCCAGTATTGTAATGAAGTTTGCACCCTTCTTTTCAAGTTTTCCCTGAGGCCATCCATTAGAACTGAAACAGCAACCTCTCTGTAGTGTACATTATCCTTTATGTCTGATAGCCCAGTATATTTGACCATCACTATCAGAGCCCTGCAGAAATAGTCTGTTGCATTTTCACTATCTTTTTTCTTGATTGTAAAAATTTTACTCCAGTCCACTATCACTGGAAAATATATGGCCAACTGTGTGATTATATGTCTAATATTGTCCTGATTATCATCCTCGGTTAAGGATTCATCCTCCTCCAATCATACAATCCTTAATGAACGTTTGTATATCAGTATTAAGAGGAAGACAGGTCTTCAATAATATTCACCAATCGTTATTAGTTGGCTCGTACACATTACCATAATATCTAATAAACTTCTGACATTTGGTCAAATCTTTCCTAGGATCAGGGAAATCAGACAAAATTGAAAACATTTCAGACCTAGTCCATGGATCATGCTTTGCTACATGTTTTAAGGGAACGTCACCATCTCTGTCCGCTTTCCCATTGGGAACTGCTGTTGTGCAGACAGGATGTAAGTCTATCAAATCACTATGTTCTGAACTAGTTGCTGAAATTGCTGCTGCAGTACAATGGGTGTCTTCCCCTGTGTTAACCTTTACATTATTCTCACCACTTTCAGCCGCTGCCCCTGCTGGTGGGATCGTTCCTTTTCTTTGTCCTGAAACATTACTTTTAACATTACTTAAAACAACATACAAGTTACTAGTTACAGTTTTTACATTTTTGGTATTGGCTGTACTTTCCGCCCAGACCGAATTTGTCAGGGGCGTGTTTGTGCTCAGTTCGCCACGCTTTGCAATGCACACTTCCGGAACGTTAATTTCCGGTACACTCATTTCCGCTGTGCGCGCGCTTTGCGCCACGCCTACTTCCGCTGTGCATTCGCTGCTCTGCCACGTGTTACCTTCCATTTGCCACAATTTTAAACAATCATTATGTTCAATTCTCGTTTTTGTTGATTTAATCAACCGCACTTTATCTTTTACAGTATTTAGTACCTCTGCATTAAAACTCCCTATTGTTGGGAAAGGCCTATCACAATCTTTGGTCATCTTGACCCATGTGTCACAATACACAGTTGCGTATGCACCATATTTCTTACACATGAGAAACCTCGCTGAACCAATAGGCCCTTCCTTAGGCAGTAAACTGGCCATCTCTAGCGTATGCTTAGCACCCATGTTGAACAATACCTTCTACACAGAACACAGACACACCGCAATGCTCTGTTCTTTCCGGCCAACAATACAATTTCAACCCTGTTGCTACAATCACCGCTAAAGATCTCTAATGCCCCAGTGGACGTATTTCCAAATAGCCGCGTCCACTCGCTTACTCTTGTTCCAAACAAGAATCCCTAACACAGAAATAGTTTCTCGATAGCCCGGCTATCTCAAATTCCTGTTAAGTTTATTATAACTGGTAGCGCCAAGTTGATACAATCAACCAGCCTTTCCAATATAATTCCTCCACGCACTTCCAATTTTACCCTCGCGGTTGTGTTTACCGTGCGGTTAGATCGCACCGCCTACTAATACTAATTATCAGTAAACCTTGCGATCTATTGGTGGCGATTCGCGAAAACCCGGTTTTCGCACTCGGTATACCTGCCCTGTATACCAGCCCTCAGTTGGGCAACCTGTCTCGTCAGACAGCAACTGAGCACAATCCACAATAAAACAGTGTATGTACGTTACAAAATCACACACCATACACCTTTTCTGCGCAGAAAATCAAAAGTTCCCAACAATAGTAATAATGTCTCAGAGGCTTTCACAAGTAATTCTACTATACACATATAATAACTATCAAAACGATTGTTTAACCACGTGGAAAATCTACCGGAAGTCCGCGTACGCACAGCAGGAAATACACATACGCTAAGCAATACAACACAATTAAAACGCACAATGACAATAAAAAGAAACAGTTTTCTCTTTTGTCCCTAGGTTCTAGTTAGCGTGCCCTAGACAATGCAAAACGGACATTCGGTTTCACAACACAGAGTAAAATTCAGGTTTTGAACACATTGCGTTCTTACCCGTATATGACGCGTCTCCACCCTTTGTTGCGGAACCGAAATCCGTTGGTCTTGCGTATCGTCCGGCAACGAAACCTCACGAGCCCCCAAATTATTAAAGTAATTCTATCGTTTTCAAATAAGCATTGCATGGGCGATTGTATTGTGTTTCTAATGCACAAAGTGATTTATTTTAGCAGATGTAAATAGTCAACAATTCAATACATTATTATATTATGATACAGTACAGTACAGCCAATACCAAAAGATACATACATACCACTACTATCGCATGCGCTCGCTGCGCTAACCTCGGGCACCCCTGGACAGTGATTCATCTTTGAATACTGTGATCAGTGAAGTCTGAGATCTGGGTGCACAGCTATGATCATATATACACAGTCAGTGTTACAGAGAACAATGCAAATGACGTGGCTTGCTTCTATAGGTCCAGACATCAGATGGGTCAAGGCTAAACAGGTCATAGGCTGATTCAATCTAAGGAATCCAAAGGTGGGGGTCGTCTCTCCAGGGGATGGGCTCCTTTCTTCCCGCCACTGCTCCAGTTACAATTAGCATTTCATAGCCAACATCATACATAGATTTATTCCCTAATATCAATAACTAAAGTATGCAATGTGCGATCTCTTCGCCGACTGCACCGGACAGCTGCTGATGATTAGGGTTTCAATATGATACTAGGCATGATACCTTTCCTATAACCTGAACCTTGAATATCACTAAAGTGTACATATAATCATTATATATATATATATATATATATATATATATATATATATATATATATATAGACTAATAATAAACCAAATACTATCTGCTCATAAATTACAGTGTAACGGAACCAATATGAATATGAATTATATAAATAACTAAATGTTGTAATGCGAGTGTGTGCATGCGTATTTTAACCGTGGGATCGCACCATGGATGGATGAGTGTCAGTTGGCTGAGATTGAATCCTGATACAACAGGGTTTCTTATGATAGAAGCTCAATTCCAAATAACAAGATGGCATCTGAGCCAGCAAACTGGGGTTTAGCTTGGGGGTTTGAAGTTGCGAAAATTTAATCATGTGCAGAATCTTGGTGTTGTACTTTATTGTGGCTTGACATTTATATATCAGGTTTCAGCCATAATCAAATTATAATTCTTTCATCTGAAGAACATAGCCAGAATCAAGTATTTGATTTGCTCAGAAGATCTTCTTACACTCATACATGAACTTATGTCCTCATGCTTGTGCTACTGTAATACACTCTACTTGGGTCTCCCGGAAAAATAACTGCAGCTTGTACAAAATGCAGCAGCAAGTCTGTAAACTAACCAGCCCGGTTCTTGCCACATCTCACTGGTTCTCCATTCCCTTCTCTGACTGCCTTAAGATGGAGAATCTGTTTCAAGATTGGCTTATTGACATTCGAAGCCCTACACAAACAGGCACCTGGGTACTTGAAGCAACTTCTGATTTCCATTGCTCCAATATGCTCACTTCGATCTGCAGATGAAGGACTACTACTACTAACAGTTCCTAGAATCTCCCACACTTCATTTCTGGCTTGACCTTTTAGCTTTGGGGCTCTTACTCTTTGGATCTGATTGCCTTGTACAGTTCCAAGGGCCCCCACTCTAGGGTTTTTCAAAAACAAACTAAAGAATTACCTGTTCACTTAAACATTTAATTTCTTTAATGCCCCTTTATTTATTTTAAAAAAGACCCCCAAATGATTAGCTCACTTTCTTTTACTATGTTACTCATTTATATGTTTAGTTTGTATTGTGTTTTTTAGTTTTTTAACCTGCAAATGTAGAACACTTTGGGCCTGAGTAAAGCAAGTAAGGCAAAGCAAAAAAAAAAATTAGTAATTTTTTACCTGGGCAAAACCATGTTGCATTGAAGGGGGAGGTAAATTTAAAATTTGGAGACAGATTTATAGCTGGGTTAGGGCATGGCCTAGATTAATTTTAAATTTCAGTGTAAAAATAAAACTATGAAATCTTTGTGGTCAACATGAAAAAACAGCCAGTATGTAACTTATGTGCAAAATAATAAACTAGTTGGCTCTCCTTGCATTGTAACATGGTTTTGTCCAGGAGAAAACTTGTTCAATATTTTGCCTTTACTTTCCTTAATGAATCAGACCCTTTGAGTTGTATTGGGAGAAAAGTGCAATATAAATAACATTATTATTATTACTGTTAGGTGGTAGAGTAGGCATTCTTCTTTTTCAATACTGCACCTTCCAAGTCATACCCCCAGAACCTTCCCTCTCTTACTCTGCTTTCCTCTTTTCTCTACCTTTGAAGTCCACACTATCTATCTATTTTTATTCTTTCCTCTTTAACTTCATGTTGATGTCATTTATTGCTCCACAGATCCACTTTTCCAGTTCTCTGCTGCCTGGCTCATTATTTCCTATCCTTTGATGTGCCTACTCTCCTACTAGGTGATTTCAACATTCCCATTGACAACCTCCGTGTCTCTGCTGTCACTAAACGTTTAAACTTCTTTCATTTACTTCCTCCTTTCGTTTTTTTCCAGGGGATTCAATCTCCCTCCCACTGTGGTGGACAATCTTTTGACCTGGTCTTCTCCTGTTTCTGCCCCATCTCTAGTTTCTCCATCTTGACATTCCCACTTTTCAACCACAACATTGTTTTCGCTTTTAAATCAAGATCCCTCCCCTGCCCCCAAATCTAAATGCACACAGTGACACCTAAATATTCTCTACACAATCCACTTCACATTTTCACTAAACAACTACTCCTACTTTCCTATGACTACCCTGTCCTGCCCTGATCAGGCTACCTGTTTCTAAAACAAAACATTCAAATGAGCCTTAGCAAATGCAGCTCCAGCCACCACATATAGTCTCTGAAGTGCACAGTGACTTCAAGCGTGGTATTGTGATAGGATGCCACATTAACAATAAGACAGTTCGTGAAAGTTCATCCCTGCTGTATGTTCCACGGTCAACTGTAAGTGATAATATTAGAAAGTGAAAGCGTTTAGGACCAACAAAGTGGAAGACCACGTAAAATCACAGAGCATCAACAACTGCTAATATGCCTGGTGCGCAAAAGTCACCAACGATCTGTTGATTCCACAACTGAAGAGTTCTGAATTTCCCTGTGTGGAGGGTGTTAAACGGAATGGGTTACCATGGCCAAGCAGCTGCATGCAAGCCTTACATCACCAAGACCAATGCCAAGCGTTGGATGGAGTGGTGTAAAGCACACAGACACTGGACTGTGGAGCAGTGGAAATGTGTTCTATGAAGTCACGCTTCTCTGCTTGACAGTCATGGGGCATGTCTGGGTTTAGTGGATGCCGGGAGAATGTTACCAACTGTGAAGTCTGGTGGAGGAGGCATAATGGTATGGGGCTGTTTTTCAGGGTTTGGGCTAGGCGCCTTATCTCCAGTGAAGGGCAATCTTAATGCTTCAGCATGCCAAGTTATTTTGGACAATGCTTTGCTTCCAACTTTATGGCAACAGTTTGGGGAAAGCCCTTTTCTATTCCAACATAACTGTGCCCCAGTGCACAAATCAAGAACTACAAAGGCATGGTTTGATGAGTTCGGTGTGGAAGAGCTTGACTGGCCCGCACAGAGCCCTGACCTCAACCCCTTTGAACACCTTTGGATTGAACTGGAATGAAGATTGCAAGCCAGGCCTTCTCGTCCAACATCATCATAAATTTATATAGCGCTACATTTGGGCCTGACCTCATAAATGCTCTACAGAATGAATGGGCACAAACTCCCACAGATACATAACAACATCTTGTGGAAAGCCTTCCAAAGCTGTTAGCGCTGCAAAAGGGGGACCAACTCCATAGTAATGTATATGTATTTGAATACAATGTCAGTCCCTGTTGGTGTAATGGTCAAGCGTCCTTATACTTTTGTCCATATAAAGTATGTAATATCTTTCTTTCCAACTGACACAAATCTTCACAGATGCAAGCAGCTTCTTGTGAGCAAGCTGTCGGCTCAAGTCGCACATGACATGTCTCGTGCTTCAGCTTCTCCTAAAAGAGTGAGTGCAAGAAATAAACTTCCCTTTTCTAAGAGTCACACTGATGATTAGTCAACACAGCACCCATGTGAAAGGTTATGACATCAGGTTTAAAAGAAATGTCCAAATATACTGATACCTCTAATTGTGTCTATAAATTAGAGATGCTCACTGACACCCGTGTTTTGGTTTTGGTTTTGGATCTGGATTATTGTCGTGTTTTGGTTTTGGTTTTGGTTTTGCCAAACCGTCATTGCGTGTTTTGGTTTTGGTTTTGTTTGGTTTTGTTTTGCTATTTTGATTAAAAATCATTGTTTTTGGGCCTAAAATAACCAAATTTAGTGTTCCACCTGTTTCTTGGATAAGTAATATAATTGTAAAGCTAATAAATTATCCAAAAAACAGTTTAATTCCTGGTAGGCCTTCATTAATTCGACACACAAACCAGATTGTCTTCCTCTCCATCTATGAATATTGGCAATGCAGCCATCGTCTTTGGTTGTATATTACACCCTACACTTATACTTAAATATGTAAAGAAATGGACTAAGGCAGTTTGGTTTCTGTCTCTCTAGGCCCCCCTCCAGTTGTAGAAAATACAAAAAAATTCAGCTGTTATAGACTGTACAATATTAATTAAAATGGAGAAAGCCAGTTTGGTTTCTGTCTCTCTAGGCCCCCCTCCACTTGTATAAAATACCAAAAAATTCAAACCAGCCCAGATGTCAAACTCTTGTGGTTTGCCACCTGCGTCATCTCTGCTTGTGTTTGGAAAGTGCAAATTGGTGCCAGAACCTCACGTGCCAGAACTGCTGCCACTGGTGCCACCCTGCTGCCACTGGCGCAGGACTTACACAATCAACCGCATCCTCATCAGCGCCCTCGTCGGCTACCCAAATCTCCCCCTCATCCTCTTCTAATTCCAAAGTGTCATCCTCACCTGGTGTATCACCGGCTACAGTAGGGCTGTTCAGGCACACATCAGCAGAACTGCTGAAAGGAACCTTCTTTATGGGTACATTATCAGAATGCTCACGATTAGACAAACCACTCGTGGATGGACTCTCAACAGGGATTGGTGTAATTTCTGATTCAGAGCAAACATTATCCTCTAATGCCTTACTGTTATCTTGCAGCTCGGCTTTGACGCGTAACAGTAGTTGTGCACCACTTGTAGACTCTGTAACATTTTTTGATCTGCCCCTAATAGACAAAGGTGAAGGCCTCATTCTCTCTTTACCACTGTGTGTGTAGAATGGCATGTTGGCAATTTTTTTTTTATCGACACTTAACTTTTCCTCAATTACACTTCTTTTTTGGCTTCAACACGGTAAATTTTTTTTGGGTGTGTGTTTTTTTGACTGATTTCAAAAGACTGTAGTTTGACATCGCCTTTCCCAGATGACGTACTGGGAACACTACCATCAGGACTGGTGACAGAACCTGGTTGCTGATTCTGCTCATATGTGAACTGCTTTGAATCCATTATGAGCCCAACGCACTTGTAGTGCTACAAATTGTTTTAGATACTGCTGACAAACAGGACTTTTGACAGCCAGAAATATTATTGCAAAAGAATTGGGGATACCCCAAAAGCACTTGAGAGTGCTAAAAATTATTTTTAAGTCTGCTGACAAATATGACTTTTCACAGCCAGAAATATTAATGCAAAAGAATGGGGGATACCCCAAAGCACTTGTAGTGCCAAATATTGAAAAAAAAAGACTCCTCTATCCTCCTCTCTTCTCTATCAATTATTATTAGAATTGTAATCAGAATTGTAATCAGAATTGTATTCTCTGTCCCTACTCTAATCAGCCTGTGACTACACCCTGCTCTCTCCCTCTGTCAAATGGCGATAGATTGCTGTGGAGGAAGGTATTTATAATTTTCAAGTATCGCGAGAACCGAGATCCGATGACGTCACGATGACGTTCGGCCTCGATTTGGAATCCGAGCGGGCGGGAGAGTACCAAGCCTACTCGGCTCGGTTCTCGGAAAGGCAAAGTTCGGGTGGGTTCGGTTCTCGGGGAACCGAGCCCGCCCATCTCTACTATAAATGAATTTTAATATTTTATTTTTGCAATACTCATTCTCCTGTAACTTTGCTGCTTTGGACACTGTTTAACAACCTCTTCTCCTACACATCCTTCACTCCATTGTCCATTTAGATTAGAGATGCTCAGGCTCGGTTCCTCGGAAACCGAACACACCCGAACTTAGGGAATCCAAGTACAGAGCCGAGTCGGCTCGGTACTTTCGCGCTTTTTAGGATTTGAAAAGGAGGCAAATACGTCATAGTGACGTAGTCGGATCTCGGATTTTGCGAGTTTTGGAATCTAGAAATACCACCCTCAACAGCGATCTAGCGCCTTTTGAGAGAGGGACACAGAAGGGGTAGCATAGAGTGTAGAGCAGTTAGGCAGGCAAAGTCAGAGATAGGATGGCTAGCAGGCTTGTCTTCTGAATTTGCAGGCAAATTCTACTGCGTTATATAGGTAACAGACAAAGAAGAGTGCTCCATTGCTAAGAATCATTGATGAAATACAAATAGGAGGGGTAGCAGGCTTGTCTTCTGAATTTGCAGGCACATTCTACTGTGTTATATAGGTTACACACAAAGAGGAGAGCTCCATTGCAAAATTGCTAATTTTTATTGCTGAAATAGAAATTATAGGGCTGGCTGGCTTGGTCTAGATCTGCAGCTACATTTTACTGTACCATAGCTCACTCAAAAACAGGAGAGGTGGCAGGGTTCAGTGCTGAAACAGAAATTGTAATAATAGGGCTGTCAGTGTTCTTCAAAGTCTTCAGTGACATTGTACTGTGCCATTGCTCATACAGAAACAGGAGGGTTAACATTGTTGTTGTCACTCTCCAGTCTCAGTCATGATGATACTAATCCCTCTACCTCATGGGCTAAAGTCTATGTTCAAGTGCATAGTGATTTTAAGTCAGGGAAACAAAAATGTAAATAAAAACCTCTTTAACTCAATTTTTTTTAGTATATAAAAGCTTAAGTGACACATTCAGAAAGAGATAAGAAACTTGAATGAAGCATTCAAAATACAAGTATCCACTTCTAGTCTCTTTCCATAATAGAAATGTGTATTACAGTAAAACAAGGTAGTGATGAGCAAGGGAGGGGGGGGGGGGTAAGGTTATGGACATTGAAGGGGTGTAGGGCAGGGGAGGGAGGAAGGATATGGTCGTCGAGTGAAATGAGCTAAAAGGAGCATGCTATTCTACAGGAGGGGACGCCGCTAAGTCTGTATGATAGTATTTAGGAAAGCAGTAGGCCCATTGTTATATTAGAATGTGTGAGGGGGAAATTATTTGGAGGGAGAAAAAGTGCGGGACCCTAGGAATAGAGCCAGGGGGCCCAAATCTGATGGAATTTGTCTTCTTTGTCTCGTAGTAGTGAAGTGACTTTTTCCATGTTGGCAATGAACCAGACATAAGATCTTAGAGAGGAGATGCGGGGGGGGGGGGGGGGGGGGCTCTGCACGCTTCCATAATTTTGCTACCAGGCATCTGGCAGCCGCCGGAACGTGTGAAGCTAATTTCGCAGAGTGAGTATCGAGGTCCTGTATAGGGTAGCAGAGTAGGAAGGACCACGGATTCTTCCTAATAGGGCATTGGAGAAGGGAGGAAAGGAGACCCGCAACCCTATCCCAGAAGGAGGAAATGACAGACCATGACCACCAGATATGCACGAGAGTGCCTCTGTGATCACAATTTCTCCAGCAATAAGGAGAAGCAGATGTCTTGAGCCATGGTGGCTCCGGCCACCGCCGCAACTCTCTGCCCTCACGTCCCGGCCGTCGTCATGACCCTCTTGGACAGTGGAGCTGCCGGAAACTTTTTGGACTTGGTCCTTGCCTGGTCCTTGGGTTTCGCAGCCGTTCCATTGGAATCCGTCATCACGGTTTTCGGATTGGATGGAAATCGTATAGATAAGGGTGAGATACATCATCGTTCACCTCCTCTGCAGTTAAAATTGGGTGCCCTTCACTCCGAGACCATCTCTCTGTATCTAATTAATTGTCCTTCGGTTCCTTTAATACTGGGCCACCCCTGGCTAGTTCTTCACAATCCTTGTATCGACTGGACCAAGGGTGAGATCATCAAGTGGGGTCCTCGATGTTCTTCCTCATGTTTGTCTCTACCACTCAGAATTACTCAGATCTATCCTGAACGGTTGCATCTTCATTACCATGAGTTTTCTGACGTCTTCTCTAAAAAAGAAGCGGATGTTCTTCCTCCGCATCGGCAACGGTCGGGACGCATTCAGTGTGCTGCGCTGCGCTCCGGCATTCAGGACAGCCGGGCGCATGCGCAAATAATAAAGAAGCCAGCTGGCTAATGATGCATCCGGCGGCTGCCTTCCTACCATTGGCCAGTGCTAGTATTTAAGGCAGGGAGGGGCAATCCTCCCCTGCCGGTTATAGTTCCTGCTTGTGCATACTAGCCTGCTGTGTTCCTCTGCTCTCTGACTACTTTTGGATTCTGACTACTGTTGCCGACCTTTGCCTTGTTTACTGACTACGATTAATTGACTGTGCCCTTTTGACCTTCTTGCCTGGACTCCTATGCTGCTGATTTGCCTGTGACCCCTGACCCCGGTTCGTGTACTGGATATTCTGTCTGCTGCCGGCCTCGACCCTTGCCTGGACCTCACTCTGCTATTGCTCCCATCTAATATCGCTGGGTTCTCCCCAGTCCGCGCACAATTCATTACCCTCAGCTGTCTGTGGCCAAGTCTGTCCCCACCACTAGGGGCTCCAGCGAAAACCAGACTTCTGAGCAGACTCCGGGTTTTGCGTTGCTGGCTGTGGGGGTTCCTAACAGCAGACTGATACATCTTTGTGAGCCTATCAGGTGTAAGATACCACCTATAGTAAACTTTGTAGGCGTTTTCATTAATTAATGTGGATATGGAACTAGAGGCCACATTCAATCTGATGGTCTCCCAGCAGTCCTCCTCTGGGGGTGGGCTCAGGTCCCTCTCCCACTCCATCTCATGTGTATACCCAGCGGGCAACATTTTCTCCAGCAGGAGGTTATACAAGGAGGAAATCATACCTCTTCGCAAGGGGGAAGAGAGGCAAAGAGATTCAAATGGGGAGGGGGAATGGGGCGAGCTATCCCACAACAGGGACAGGAGGAAATGCCGAACCTGCAGATACTGGTAG
This sequence comes from Mixophyes fleayi, assembly GCF_038048845.1. Classification (NCBI taxonomy): domain Eukaryota; kingdom Metazoa; phylum Chordata; class Amphibia; order Anura; family Limnodynastidae; genus Mixophyes; species Mixophyes fleayi. Next base: position 35,972,681 of record NC_134412.1, on the reverse strand, counting down.
AAAGGAGGATGAAAGTCAGGAACTCCAGAGCAGAGAACGTCATAGGGTATGGGCCTTCCTCGCTCAATGAGGATTCCTGTGAATCGGATACCCGCTGTGGTACATATCCGAGAAAAAGATCGGAACATATGTGGCGGGAAGGCAGGGTTATGCCACAGGGGTGTAATGTGAAGAGGGTTAGGAAAGACAGAGAGATGGCTCTTGCAGGTCTCCCAGATCTGAGCAGCAAATTCCAAGGTTGGGAAATGCTTGATTAGAGTCCTCCTAGTATCAGGAGGAATTCCCCCAAGACCGGATAGGTCAGGCAAGGAGAGGTAGGCAGCTTCCAAGTCTGCCCATGCGTGAGATGCAGGAGGTGCGAATGAGGAAACCATTGAGCTAAGCTGGGTCGCCCAGTAATAAGCCTTGAGGCCGGGAAAGCCCCTGCCTCCACAGCTCGTCTGTTTTTTAAGTAGTGCCAGTCGGAGCCTGGGAGACCTGCCCTGCCAAACAAATTTAGATAGGTGTCACTGCATAGAATATATTTCGGCTAAAGGTATTTTCACAGGCAATGTCTGAAAAAGGTAAAGAAGTTGAGGGAGAATAGTCATTTTTACCGCAATGATCCTGCCCAGCCACGAAATGATGACTCATTTATTTCAAAATATTCGGATATTAGGGATTTAAGATTGGCTACCGTGTTGTGTTAATGGAGGAGAGATTCATTGAGTCGCCAGGAGAAGGAAGAGGGGCGAGAAACCAGAGAGGAGAGGTCTGCTATAACTGGGGCATGGTCAGACCATGTAATTGAGTGAATACTAGAGCTAGTGAGTTTAAGAGTTAGATCATAGCTGACTAGGATCATGTCAATTCGGGAATATGTGTTGTGGACTAGGGAGTAAAAGGAATAATCTCGGGCCAAAGGGTCAGAGATTCTCCATGTACCGTACAGATTATGCAACTTCATAAAGTCCTGCAAAGCCCTTGAGTTCCTCCCATCCCTCCTGTCGGAAAGAGCAGTCGTGGTGCAAGACCTATCTAGGTGGGTGGTAAGAACCGCATTGAAGTCTCCACCCACTATCAGTTCTCCCTTACGGACCTGAGAAAGCATTGTTCCTAGACGTTTAAAAAATGTATGCTGGTCTTTGTTCGGGGCGTAAATATTCACTAGCGTGCAAGGGAGGTTATTCAATTTACCCACCAGAATAAGAAATCTACCTTCCTTGTCTCTATGTGAATCTGTGAGATCAAAAACAAGGTTACGAGAGAAAAGGATTGCATCCCCGCATCTCTTCTGGGTAGAGTCACAAGCATGATAGGTGAGAGGGAATTGTTTGGACTTGAGTTCCGGGTGAAGGTGTTTAATTAAATGGGTTTCCTGTAGAAATACTAGATCGCCTTTAAGGGCCTGTAACGAAGCGTAAAGTTTGCCCCTCATTTGGGAAGAGTTGAGAACTTTAACGTTAAAAGATATCAGGCAAAGGGTCATGAGAGAGTCAGGGGAGAGGAGTCAGGAGAAGGAGATATGTGTAGTAAATTGTAATTCCGACTAGCTGAAGGGGTAGATACACAGGACGACCAGGAATGGGAAAACATTGTAGGAACGTAAGGGGTATCGGGGGAGGGTATGGGCAAGAGGGCTGATGTGGTATCAAACACCCATCCAAAATGCTGGTGGGATAAATGGAGCGGTACTCTAGGTACCCAGGGACCAGCTGAGAGCAAGCAAGCTCTATTGGGGAGATGGCTGGCAGTTACCAAACGAAAGGACGACAGGTAGAGGGCTGACAAGGAGGGGGGGTGGGTGAGTACCAGCCTTCCAGTGGGCCTAGGGGGGGAGGTTTGGCGGATTTGGGCAAGTCTATAACATAGGTCCACATAGTGAAAACATATACAATGACCGCAGTACATAGTTTAGCTAGAGGCAGCAATGATAACAGGCAAATTTTACATATGCAAGTAGGTACCAATGTAAACATGAAAAGTAAAGAAAAGAAAAACAACAAAAGCAAACAGGCCTGCTGATGGAAGAGGGAGAGGAATGGCATTCCAAGAGAAATCCATGGCATTGAGGAGGAAGCGGGTGTGAAGACCAACCTGCAATAGGAGAGAGCAGAAGCAGAAAAGCAAACAAGAAAGGAGAAAACATCAGCTGACCTAGAGCATGTAAACTTTACAATAAAAGCAAAACAACATTTGTACATCCCAAAGGACAAGTATCTGGAGAGCCTAAACTACTTGGGTAGCCTCCAGTAGGGGCAGCCAGTTAGCAAACAGAAACAGCTACCATTATTCCTGTCCCAGATGCACTCACTTTGAGTGGGGAACTTCCTGAACCTTCAACTTCTTGGGCAGCATCCAATAGGGGTATCCAGTAAGCAAGCATAGACACCTATTATTAGCCCTGTCCTGGATGCACCAACTTTGAATGAGGGTCTGGAGGACCGTCAGAGAGTTAGATTATGAAGAACAAGTCTTGAGAGGAGTGGAGGATCTCTGAACCGTGGACCATTAGCCTCGTGATGCTCTTTGAGGTCGCAGACTAGTGTCCTGAGTGCCTGAAGTAGATGGTTGGGTGGAGCCTAAAGGGGGACCAGGAGCAAGGCCTAGTCGTTGAAGAAGAGCCTGGGCCTCCGGGAGTGTGTGAGCGGAAACCTGACATCCCTGATGCCAGATGAAGAGACGGAAGGGGAAGCCCCACTGATATCGCACATTATGATCTCGCAAAACTTGTGTTACTGGGGCCAACTCCCAACATCTAGCCAGGGTGGTTGGTGACAAGTCCTGAAAGATTTGTATGTTGTGACCTTCATATGTTAAGGTGTGCAGTTTTCTGGCCCCACGTAGGATCATCTCCTGGGCAGTATAGAAATGAAGGCGTAGTATGACATCCCTAGGCTGGTTTTGGTCAGTCGACCTGGGTTTTAGGGGCCCTATGAGCTCTGTCCAATAGTAAGTGTTCCTACGGGACCTCAGGGGCCAGTTGGGAGAAAAGCTTGTTAAGGTATTGGTCCAGGTGCGCAGATTTGACCGTTTCCAGAACACCCTTTAGGCATAGATTATTCCGCCTAGCCCGGTTATCCATATCTTCCTGGTGCTCCTAGACAGAGGTCAGGTCGCTGCGAAGGCGTACAATATCCTCCTCCTTTCCTGTCTGGGAGGACCCCACCGTCTCTAGCCCACCCTGTTCAACTTGATCGGAGCGGTCGCCGATTGAGGTTATCTCTGCGCTTAGTGAGTGGAGGACAATTGCACCTCTGAGTGATCAGAAGATCTTAAGCTCTTTCATTTCTTTAATTAGCATTAGGAAATCCCATCTGGTTATCGGGGATGTGTCGTCCTCTTCTGAGACAGAATCAGCAGAAGTGTGCGGCGAATCTGTCCTCGGCCCGGTGCGGGGTTGAGGTCGGTTGTTTCGAAAAGTATTGAGGAAGACCTTTGGGATGAGGTTTCTTATTCCCCTTAGGCATGTTGGGAGAACACAGAAAGCTAGAGATTTAAGCAGGAATCATTGAAGGTACAGTATACCCAAGCAGGATATTAGCGTAAAATACAAAGAACGGGCCCACGTAGGTGGGAGGGCTCACATGAATCTGGAATTGAAAAGCAGAGTAGAAAAGTCTCCTCCACCTGCCAGCATGTGGAGGGTTATTAAATCATTGAACGTCCCGGGAGATCCGGATTGGGGGTGGTTCCGCCCTGGGGTCCGGTAACAGGTAAAATACAGGGTGAGTGGGTTAGTAACCCCAAGTAGCCTTTATAAGGGAGGAACCTGATCCTGGTATCAGTATGAGTCTTTTATGTTTAGGAACACAGGTATGGTAGTGTAGGCAACTGACCACTAGAGGGCAGCAGGCTGTATGAAGCCTGTGACTGCTGAACCGTGCAGCTCAGACAGCAAACATGCAGCAGAGAGTCTTCAGTGTCAGGGATCGAACAGGGACCAGCTGTTCCAGGGATAAGACTCAGGCCAGACAGAAAAGTGAAGTGAGTTTGGCAGCAAGAGACCCAGAAATAATCAGGTGTGGTAGTGACAGGTTCCCGCGGGCACAGTAATATGAGATGGACTTGAAGGGGAGGGAGGGCAGCCCTCTTTTGATCTGCTATGGCAGGTATGGGGTATAGGAGGGAGGTCGGGACTAAGCTCTGCAACTCACGGTTAGATGGGTCCTCTCCGCTGCCCGGCGATCAATATCACCCTGTCACGACTTGCACTCTGCAGCTGCTGTCTGCAGTGACTTTATTGGATTCATTATGTATTCTATTTGTAGTACCACTGCCCACCAAAGGGGCCACTGTGCTACTTTGATCATTCTCCTTGATTACTGAGAGTTGTGTCACCTGCATGAGGTCTATATAAACCTGCCTGCTTCATACAGTCTGGGCCAGATCATCAGGTCACTCCTGTGAGCATTTCCATGTGCTCAGCTCCAGTCTATATTTCTCCAGAGAGGGCGCTGCCCTTACAGTCTTCTCCAGAGGGGGTGCTACCCTTAAAGACTTCTCCAGAGGGGGTGCTTCCCTTAAAGTCTGCTTCAGAGGGGGTGCTGCCCTTACAGTCCTCTCCAGAGGGGGCGCTGCCCTTACAGTCCGCTCCAGAGGGGGCACTGCCCTTACAGTCGTCTCCAGAGGGGGCGCTGCCCTTACAGTCTTCTCCAGAGGAGGCGCTGCCCTTACAGTCTTCTCCAGAGGGGGCGCTGCCCTTACAGTCGCCCTCATAGGGGGCGCTGCCCTTACAGTCTGCTCCAGAGAGAGTGCTGCCCTTAAAGACTTCTCCAGATGGGGCGCTTCCCTTAAAGTCCGCTTCAGAGGGGGCGCTGCCCTTAAAGTCCGCTTCAGAGGGGGCGCTGCCCTTACAGTCCGCTCAAGAGGGGGCGCTGCCCTTACAGTCCGCTCAAGAGGGGGTCCTGTCCCTCCAGCCCACTCCAGAGTTGCCTGTCCATGCGGTTCAGCCCGAGTTGCCTGTCCATGCGGTTCAGCCCGAGTTGCCTTTCCATGCGGTTCAGCCCGAGTTGCCTTTCCATGCGGTTCAGCCCGAGTTGCCTTTCCATGCGGTTCAGCCCGAGTTGCCACTCTATGCGGTTCAGCCCGAGTTGCCACTCTATGCGGTTCAGCCCGAGTTGCCTGTCCATGCGGTTCAGCCCGAGTTGCCACTCTATGCGGTTCAGCCTGAGTTACCACTTGGTGCTGTCTGCTCTGAGGCTTCTCACAGCGCTGTCTACCATGAGGCTTCTCACAGCGCTGTCTAACCTGAGGCTTCTCACAGCGCTGTCTGCTCTGAGGCTTCTCACAGCGCTGTCTGCTCTGAGGCTTCTCACAGCGCTGCCCCCTCCAAGGTTTCTCACAGTGTTGTCTGCCCCGAGGCTTCTCTCAGTGCTGTCCCTGCCAAGCCTGCAGCCCAGTCTGGGCCTGCTGCCAAGTCTGAGTTACCACCTACCTTCAATGGGGATATTCAGCAATTTCTTGCTCTCATTAAGTTTTGTATATCCTATTTTCCCTTTGTATCTGACCTCCTTGATACTCAACGAAAGCAGGTGTTTTACATGTTGGCCAACTTTACAGGGGAAGCTCTGGAATGGGCAGAGCCCTTAATTGAAACCCAGGATCCCATCCTGTCTGATTTACAGCTTTTTACTGAGGCCGTGATCGAAGAATTTCCACCAGCACCTGCTATTCTCACTCCCAGTGCTTCATCTATGCCTCATGTTTTATCTCCAGCTATTCCAACCTTGAGATTATCGTTTTCTTCGCTCCATTTCCAGCAACCCTCTAAAAACCACAAAAAGAAAGTAAAGAGGAAGAAGAAGAAAGATTCTCCTGGATCTCAACTCCCCTTTGGTGTGGTTTCTATACCCTTCCCGTCCTTGCATGAAGCCTTCTCAACTACATGCCCAATTCTGGATTATGACTCTGACCTTTCCGACCATTCCTAGTATTTGGGCGTCTGGATTCCGCCCTTTAAGGAGGGGGTACTGTCACGACTTGCACTCTGCAGCTGCTGTCTGCAGTGACTTTATTGGATTCATTATGTATTCTATTTGTAGTACCACTGCCGACCAAAGGGGCCACTGTGCTACTTTGATCATTCTCCTTGATTACTGAGAGTTGTGTCACCTGCATGAGGTCTATATAAACCTGCCTGCTTCATACGGTCTGGGCCAGATCATTAGGTCACTCCTGTGAGCATTTCCATGTGCTTTGTTCCTGTGAGCATTTCCATGTCGTCAGCTCCAGTCTGCTTTACCAAGTTGTCAGCTCCAGTCTGCATTACCAAGTTGTCAGCTACTGTCTGCATTACCAAGTTGTCAGCTACTGTCTGCATTACCAAGTTGTTAGCTACTGTCTGCATTACCAAGTTGTCATCTACTGTCTGCATTACCAAGTTGTCATCTACTGTCTGCATTACCAAGTTGTCATCTACTGTCTGCATTACCAGGTTGTCATCTACTGTCTGCATTACCAAGTTGTCAGCTACTGTCTGCATTACCAAGTTGTCAGCTGTTATCTGCTATCTGGACTCCTGCATGTTTCTCCATTGAATTCACTACTGCTGTTGTCTGCCATCTGGACTCCTGCAAATTACTTCATTGTATTCTCTACTGCTGTTACCTGCTACTGGACTCCTGCATCTTCAACCATTATACCTGGTACTTATAGTTCCACGCTGCCCGTTGAAATCTACTATTGCAGTTACCTGTTGTTTCTCATCTGCACATTGAACTGTCTCGTGAGTTACCTTGTCATCTGTGTTTGTTAATAAACTCATTATAACCACTTATCCCCTCTCCGTGGTCATACCTGGGAAATCCTGACACACCCGCAGTTCTTGCCAGATGACCTGCTTTATGTAGAGGTCCACAGGTGTTAGGAGGAGTAGTCAAAAGTCCGTGTAAGGGACCGACTTGGTGGTGGGAGGTGCTCCGCCATTAACACGGGCCAGCCGCGGGGGTCAGTGGGCGGAAGAGGCCGTGGTTGTATTTTTGGCCTGAATTCCAGCAGTCTGGAGCTCCGCAGATGTGCCCCCTTTCCTAAGAGCAGAGAGCGTTTTTAAATGGCCAAATATCCCTATGGGCAGGAAAGACAGAGGGATTGAGCCAGAGCCCCAGTGCTTTGTGTCCTCTAAGAATGGCTGCCAGGCCCATGCTTGTACCTTTTTAAAGGAAAAAAAAGTCTCTAAAAAGGTAAAAGTTTACTGTAGAAAATCATAAAATTGCCAAGATGCCATTCTACCCAAAATATTACCAGGCATAACAGCATCAGGTAGCTCCTTAGCTAGATTTCAGCACCTGCAATCTACACTGTCATCATATTCACCCTCATCATTGTGTACATCTTCCTCAAACAATACTAATCACTTGACTCAAGCTAACCGTGTCTGCACTCTCTTTACAGCTGCCTACTTCGCTGGACTAAAGTACGTTTCCCCTCAAATTATAGTCTTCTTGCAGCTGCTGCATTCTCCTACATGCTGTTGCACAATCCAGAAAATTACACTAAATATTTCGGGATAAAGACAGCATCTCCTGCATCTCATTGTAATTTTTTAAAAAGTTCTGTACCACCAAGTTGATTGTGTGAGCAAAACAGGAAATGTGATGGAATTCCCTCCGCTGTAATGCTCTAACAATATTGGTGGCATTATCAGAAATCACATATCCTCAGGAGAGTCCAAGCAGGATAAGCCATGTTGCAATGATATCCCCAAATGCCGTAACATGGATGAGGATCCTAGATGGTTAAGGTCCTTACCTCTACTGAGTGTGGCTTTACAAACACTGCAAATGGTTAGACAACTGTTGTCAGGATTTGTGTAAAAATAATTGCACACATAAGAGGTGGATTTTTGATCTTATGCACAGGCATGACAATGGCCTTCTTCTTATCACTGGCAAGAACTGCTGCAGTCTTTGTTTGAAAGTGTATGAAA